>NW_024067011.1:0-508274 GCF_015039405.1 Cantharellus anzutake | reverse complement strand
GGTGAGCTGGCAGCGAAGTCCCCGAGATGACAACACGTTGGTGCAAGTGGGAGGGGGGCAGTCGAAAACGGCTGATACGCTTTTCTAGAGTTTCACTATTGTTGCTGCCAGATGCCGAGAGAAGCTTTCGGAGGGAGGGTCGACGCATGCGAGATGATGATGACGATGGTAAACGCTCAGGGACGGAGAGGGTGTCATTACGATTACTGGTAAGATCATTATGGGTAATGTATTAGCTTTGTTTGTAGCTGCTGGGCTATCGAGGGTTCTGTAGGGTCGTGATGCAGTATTGTTTTCTTTATCCGAACGAGGATGTTGAACTCGAGGGCGGGGCGGTCGACCTCTTTTTCGGGGTGGTGGTCGATTGGCGACCTGTGAAGGTGTAGCCGAACCGAGGGAAGGGCTTCGTGCGGTGATGTGAATGTCTCCTCCTGTATCCTGTCTCGAACGCACCGCCTCAACTGAGATAGGAGGCGAATTATCATCTGTGACGTTAGAGGCACCTAGAATCTTAGGAAGAGCTTGAGGCGTAGCATTGTACAGCTGCGAGAGGAAGAGAATGCTGAGCGATCGCGAGAGTCAAAGTTTTTGTGTAATAGGTTATACTGACGCTCATCGTCGACAGTTCCGACTCTTTGAGGGTTGGTACTATAGAATTATGGCTTTCCATGAAACGGTCATTGCCAGCGATGAGAAGCATTAAAGATAAGAATGAAGGTAATTTATCGAGAACTCCGACTCCTCTAGTCACGTAGGGCATGTAACGATTACGCTGACGGGGGCGATGCTCAAAAAAGTTATAAACTCCACCAGCGCGGATCCACTTCTCGTCAGGTAAACACATAGTTGTAGAGGGAGACAGGCCATTAGTAGAAGTAGTCTTGTCATCTGTGGTGGGTCGACGTAGTGAAGATAGCCAAGCAGAGAGATGGATTCCGCACAAGGAAAAGGAAGCCCACGATGAAATAGAGCTATACACTGTTGGGACGTTTGGACGCGGATAATTCGGGCCTCACGCAACCGGTCAGACCCAGAAGTAGTAGACGGAAGATCGGGAGCGGAGGCACGATGCAAAGGCGTTGATTTACGGCGTGCCATAGGCATTCCGCCTTGAGGAAGACCCGAAAGACCAAATGTTACGACGAGGCTCCCAGGTATAGCAACAAAGTGGAATGCTCTTCCAGTGCATATACCGGCTCAGAGTTGCTCTAGTGGCACACGGCGGTCTTAGATGAATCGGCTGAGCTCACGGCGTCAACAAGGAACAATAACGTCAGCATTCAATGACAATTGACATGGGAATGGTAACGTGTGAGCCGAACGAACGAAGGACGCCAGAATATCCAAAGAATTAAGATTATGCTCTTATGGACATTGATAGATACTTTTAATGGAATGAGATCCTGCGACTAACATGAAGGAGGTGCCCGTCAAGCCTGATTCTTGTTCTTGTTCTTGTTCTGAATTTGGGTTAGGTCGTGGCTGCAAAAGCGACGAAGACCATTTACCTTGTGCTTTTTCTTCTCTTGACTCTGGGCCCCGCCAGAGTGACCAGGCTTGTCACCTTGCGGCTTGCCACCTTGCGGCTTGTCACCTTGTGGTTTGTTATTTGGTTGTTTCTTCCCATCTGCGGCAGGCTTATCATTCTTATAGAAAGGTTTATTCGGTTTGCCACCCCCTTGCGCCTTGTCGCCCTTCTTCTCCTTCTTGGGAGTATTAGACACTGGTGCTTTCGGTGCTGGAGCGGGCTCTTTGTCTTCCTCTAATCCTCAAAGCGACTGTCGAAGTGAGGTGTCACTCGCTATCACCCGATACCCAAGTATTGCGTAGTGAACTTACCCTGAATCCCCTTCATCTTCCACATCCATAAGCTCATCAGGGTTGATCTCAACGTCAGAGCCAACATCTTGCAGGAGATACGAATCCTCATCATCATCGTCTTCATCGAACTCATCGTCACTTCCGGGAGGGACTTGATCTAGACAGGCCAATGAGCCCTATAAACTAACGTAAATGCCGACAACACACTCACAGATGAGGTTGCCAGACAAGTAGACAGTGCTGTGAAGGAAAGGTTGGGAGGGGAATAGTGGCATTGGAGTATTGCAAACTGACTTCTTTCCAATAACTTCGAACTCGATCTCCTCGCCTTCGACCACTATCAAATCCAAGAGTTGTGACTCAATCTGTAAACATATCGATCAGACATTGAGATACAATTTGTAAAATGACAGTTTACCCACTTTGCCAGGAATAAGATTCGCAAGCACGAAGGAGACGGGCTTGTCAGACTCCTCATCCTTAACATGAGCCTTCACAGATGTTCGTTCATTATTCACGAGAGTCTCATCAAAGGTGACGCCCGTAATTTTAATAGCGAGCTCCGCTGGCTGTTCAAGTCGGATTTTCTTGCCAGGCTCGAGCTTCTGCGCCCTAAACATTGGGACATACGGCAAACGATATGAAGTTTTTGTTTTGTTGCACTTACCAGAATGCGAGAGCGGTGCTCATGTTGAATGAATGCGCAAGAGGTGAAGTTTTTGGTGGCCCAGTTTAAGTTAATATGTGGAAGTTGCCGCGGCAACTTCCGCGTTCCCGATCGGTCCAAGGTTTCCCGAGCTAGCATCGATTGACTTGCAACATGGTTAGGGTATCCTACTTGTTGGTCAACGGAAGCTAAAATTACGATCGCCTACAGTCTAATGCACTTCGACCGTATCTCGCTGCGGTCCGATCCACCCTGACTGCTGCGATGACATTGGAGAATTTCGCATCGCAGGTATTTTCGTGACGCGCTCTGGGACGATAGTTGATGTTGATGGGTGCGCTAGGTTGTAGAAAGGCACAACAAGCCGGAAGTTGAGGCGCAGTACGGCTCGATCCGTAATTTCGGTCCATTATATCTTGACGTATCTTCTTTTCAGGACATCCCGCGAAGTTCTATTGACGCCCCTTGTCATATCGCGTAATGAGAATGAGAGAGTGCTCATCGAACCATCAGTCAACTCAATACGACTGAGTATAAGGATCAAGCAAGCAGATGAAATTGAAAAGATCCTTTGCCACAAGTTCACCCGGTTCATGACTATGCGAGCCGAAAGTTTCATCATTTTACGAAGAAAGCCGGTGACTGTACGTGTCTATGCTTCACCTAAGGGCTTTTGACTTATGGACGTGTCTTCAGGGCTACGATATATCGTTCCTCATTACTAATTTTCACTCCGAGACGATGCTGAAGCACAAGCTTGTGGATTTCATTATCCAGTAATAGGGTCGTCTCGATAATCCATTCTTGCACTGACCTTGGAATCCTGTCAGATTTATGGAGGAGGTGGACAAGGAAATTAGCGAAATGAAGCTTAGTCTAAATTCTCGTGCTCGCATAGTTGCAGAATCATATCTTATTCAGGTCTGGGCCTCCATTTTATTTGACTGAACCCCTACACTGACCGAATCCCGACTAGTTCGGCTGAAGCGCCAATTTCTTGTAAGCTTACCGTCAAATCTAATACCTATATTGGAAGATCCATCGTTCGACAATCAGCGAGTTCAACATATATTTTACAGTCAAAAAATTGATGATAGTACGAATAAAGACACGACGACATTAAACAGTGATACATAACAGATCGTCTTTAAATAGTGCGCGACATGGAGCACGTATAAGCCGCAATCTCCCTGGCGCAAGTGGCAGAGGATCTAAATCAACGATCAGGAAGAGTGCCTTGTCGGCGTAGTATGCTACCAAAGCGTGACAATCGGGTGCTGAACATGCTGGCTGCTCCGCCAATGGAGGCACCACGCGATAGTACGGATTGCTGATACCCATTCGCCGTAATGCTACCATTTTCGTAATGAGTAGGGTGTTCCAAAAACGATAGCGACGCAGATCCAGACGTCCTCCTGGTGGCAAGATCGTTTGTTGGGCTCGTTGCAAACGCATCAATCTGATCATAACCGTTTGCCAACGAGTTCAACATCCCGTGCATACCGTGACGGGTCAGGTTCGCAAGACTACGCTGGAGAGGTGTCTGAGAGCCAGGAGGATTCATTGAAGGGAGTTCGGGAGAATAAGGGGCGGAAGCGGTGGCGTGGACATATAGGGAAGGGACGTCTCTCCCAAGTGCCAGAGCGGACAGACTTTGCCGTGCCAACGTGGAATGGCCTCTGGTACCGCCGACTCGATTGCTGGGGTCATTCAATGTTGGCATTGGACTTTGGGGAAGCCTTCCAGTCGAAACTGACGGATCTATTGGGTTGGCGTTAATGGCCAACCGTTGTATTTCATCGCCGAAGTTCTTGAGGAACAACTTCACCAACTGCCCATGGAAATCCAGCATGTCCTCGGGGCAGTATTCGCCATGCAACTTTAGGCATTTATCAATTACCTGCGTCTGTTGGGAGAGGTGAGCGTATGGGGGAAAAATTGTAAATATTGAACATACCAATTCCATGATGGCGGCTGAGAGTTTTCCAATTGATTCGACCTCGTCGAGATGCAACGACCGGTAGGCCTCTGTGAGAAACATGAGGCGATAAAGGTGAATACCCGCATCGGAAGGCACGTCGAGAGCCGCGTTCAGTGCCATCGCCAATGCATTCGTATTCGTAACGGCATCGATCTTGGAGAGTGCAGAGTACCTGACTTCCAACATAGACAGTTCCTTCGCCTGCTGCTCCACGGCCGTCAAGGCGTTCACTACGGGCGATACCTCCATATGTTGCGTATCGATAATTTCCGACCGACGCAAAACAGTGGGGAATTGATCCTCCGTCGTCAAAAAGCTCTTCAAAGACCAAACGTCTTCCGCATCACCACTTGGGGATACCCGAGTAAACGGCCGGGTGTAGCTGAAGGTATTGACGGCACTGAAAAAAGCATGTGGGTTAGTCCGATTAAGGGTTAAGGACGCAAGATCGCACCAGTGTTCATAGTAAGTTTTAATCCTTGCAGGAACATCTAGGCCCACGAAAACGGGACTCGTGCGGTCAGGCTCAGGGGTGACGGGGATGATTTGGACATATTGCTGGGTTCCGTATTTGATGTCATCGCTGGATTCATCCAGTGATAAAATCAAATATGCCCCTGAGTATTTTGCTTGCATCCTCTTGCAAAAGTCCTCATAAGGCTCGTGCTCAAAACTCCGGTACTAAGGATAGATGTTGGCACGCATCTCAAAGCGGATCCAGACAAACGCACGATAAACTGCTTATCTCGCAGAGCAACAGGGAATTCTCCGTAGAATGATAAATGGTAATAGTCAGGATACACCCTTTCGTCGGTCATAATCCGGTCAAATAACGCTGCTTGCTGACGAAGGAGATCCATTAACCGAGGGCTGTCGCGAGCAAATCTAAGATTCTCAGAAATTCGAGAGGGTGTATGTGACCCACTAATTGAAAGTGACCTCCATATGCTGTGCAGCTATTTCCTGGCAGATCTCGATCGCGCTCTCATACGCTTTCCCTTTGCCTACAACGAGTTAAAAGGTAACCCAGATGGATCTCATGAACCACTGACCTAGAAAATCAATGACAAGTAAAAACAGAGTCTCTTTGCGAACAAAGGCAGATTGGCGAGGGAGATTGAGGTCAGGCAAAGGATCAACCGGGGTGGTGAGATCCCATTCATGTAAATCGGCGTGCAACTTGAGAGTGAGAGCAGCTTCGACGTAATTGTGATTTTGAAGATGCATCTTGCACAGTGAAACTTAGTTTCGTGTCAGGCCGCGAAGAAAGTACTCACATTCACGAGTTGGTGAACATACTTAATGTATATCTCGTTTCGACCAATTCGGCGGATGAAATTCATCAGGCGGAGGGTTGCTATCACCCTATCGTCTTGGTACTCGTCCCCTTCAGGAAGTTCTCTAACACTGATGAGTAGCTCAAGGAAATCATCAACAGAGTTCAGGGATTCTGTCACCCGGTCTCGAAGCCTCTGATCACCTGAGCATTGCTCAAAAAGTCCACGGAGCTCATGGACAAAGAGAGCCCTGGAAAGATCATCCGTCTTCGCTTCCGACATGAAGAGCTCGTCCATTTTATTTATCAACTCTGTTTCGACCCTGATGAAGTCCCCCGTGCTCTCGAACTCAGTCAGAATCATGCTGAACAAGATCTGAACCGCATGCGTGCGCAGCTCATCATGGTGACTCAGGCATAGATGGAGGGTCTCATTTACCAAATCGATGAGATCCGCTTGATACCCCTATTCAAAAATGAGTTAGACGGATATAGAAAGTTAAGATCCACTTACTCCGTATATTACGATGGGCTGGCCTGAAGTCGAGACTGCTTGCGTCCAGCCAAGAGATTCCCAACTCCTTATCAACAGTGATGCACCCTCACCGCGAATATCTCCAGCTAAGCGCCAGACTGCTCTCCGTTTCTGCGTATTTCGAATCCATTATTTTACTCCAACTTGTATTCCGGCTGTATCGCTCGGAACTCACCTGCGGACTCAATTCTTCGATAACAAGCTGGTTGCTTGACAAAGTTCGAAGCAAGATATGAATGAAATCGAACCAGAGTTGTTGGTGAAAGCCATGTTCAGAATCCGGTACATCAGGTATGAAGTCGCGAGTAAGAATCACAGCTATCGGCTCCATAAGTTTTAGCAATGTCTTGCGGGCAAGGATGTCGATGTTTAGCCACGAGTTTGGAAACGCTTCGTTATTCAATATTGATGCCTCAACCGTGAACATCGATATCAAAAGTCGGGTAAGGTTGTTTTGCCTCTCGATCTCCAATGTCATCTCAAAGAACGTAAGGAGGTCCTTGGGAGTAGAGATAAGAATCATAGCGATAAACACTACTGCGACTTCTGCTAAGCCACAATTGTAGTAGTTGGGCGTATGGTGAAGCACGCCATTAATGAACGTTTTGGAAGGTGTGGTGCCTTCGGATATCAAAGAAAAAGGATATAGAGCAGGGAATGGTATCGGGAAGGAGGTAGCCACCATGGCTGGCAATCGCGATCGTTCCATAGCCTTGAGATTCTCGGCACCTTGAAACTCATGATAAGCTTCCACCACTCTGGAAAACAGGTTGAGAGTGACGATCAATGCAGCGTGCCCTGTTCACTTACCGTGGCAGAAGTGACAGAATCCAGCCAACATTTGCTTCCTCCAGACTGTATGCTCTGCGATCTTCCTGTATTACAGGCTCGGCAAGGACCTGCTGCAGCTTGTCGAGCATGACGGCAACGACAGAAATGGTCAACCGCAGAGTTTCTAGCCACCCGATACGAGCACTGTCCTTAGCAGCTTCCGAATCGTCGATGCGTGTATGACGGTACTCATCATAATGCCCCAGATATGGCTTGATCCAACCAACCATGGCTTCCACAATAGCAGCTCTTGAATCCGGTAGATCAAAGAGGTAACCGCGGACAACGTGAAGGTACAGCATGAGCTTCCATATGATCATCCGACCCTTGACACCTCGCAAGGCATCCGAAAGATCGGAGACAATAGATACTACATCTGCAGGAGAGAAGATGAAGCCAAGGTCAGGGATGATAGAAGGGAATTGCTGTAACGCAATGGTCTGTGTCCCAATAAGAGAGGAAGGGCTTGTTATTTTCATCAGAGAGATGACATCGCTGATATGAGAACGGAGGTCCTTCTTAAAAGTGGCCTCCAGGTGTTCCGAGGTTGCGCCCATTCCAACTTCTCTCGATTTCTGGATCATTCGAGCACGCACGATGAACTTGAGGATGTAGTGCCAGACCTTGAATGCGCTGCGAAGCTGGGCCGCTGTCTCCTCTGAGGACGGATTTGCAAGAAGGCGGTTCATCGATCCCATCAAGTTGGACGATGCTGCCGCACAAGTGAAGTGCTGATCAATGTATAGATCGAGAACTGGCTCGAAATTATTGAACCGTCGATCCTGGATGATCCCCAAGACAACTATGAGAGCGTTGAAGACTAGGTCGTCCAGGACACCGTTTTCGTTAACGGGTGACACAAGGATGGCGAACAGGCAATCGAAAATGTCTCGTAAAAACTTGACGATCTCCACCTCCCCAACGAAGGGAAATTGAGACAACACTGTCTTCAAGTCCTCAATCTGGTTTTCTTGTTTATCCCAGCTTAGCAGCCCGAGAAGAACTGAATTCTGTGTGAATTGGGTCGAACAAAGCAGAGAGCGTATGATAAGTGCATCGCGGATTGGGATGACCGTCTTCGTGAGATGAGGAGGGATGACAAGATCCTCGAGCTTCTGACCAGACTTCAATGTCGGGGGAACTCCATAATAGTCTTCGGCAGATGACCATGCGGATTTATCCGCACGATATAACACAAGACTGTGACTACCATCGGGCACAAAGGCCTGACCATCAGGGCAAAGTGGCAGATAAGCGAATGCAAACGCCCGGTCTTGGTGTGCTGAATCAGCCAAGCCTCTACCATTACTCTTCTCTCTAGAACTCCGATTCCTGAAAGTAAAGAAGAGATGACACTGGGGCAGAACATCCGGATTTACACAAAGTTTTAAAAGCTCGCCAAACGTAGGACTGTTCGTGCGTTGGAAGACAAGCGAGTGGAATCGCGAAACTGGAGGCTCGCCGACGCCTTGAGATATGGCTCCTTCGACCAGGGCCCCCGCACGAGTTCGAACCTCGAGGGTGACTTGGACAGTGCCGAGATTGCCAGAGGAACTCGAAAATGATGGCATATGGCGAAGCACCCCACCCCCTCCAGTGGACTGATGGAACTCCCCTGACCAAAGTTTGATATACACATCATTCCGAACATCTCCTGGGAAGACAACATCCGGAAATCCGAGACGTGCAACTGTCGGGACATTATGCAACAGCGACGGGTTCTCGCGGGCAATAACATCCGCTTCGCCATGAAACGTCTTCACCACTGCAGCAATCGTTTGGGCCCTGTGATAATGACAGTTACATCCTCAATAAAGGCAATGAAAACTTCATAAACATACCTTGGGGACTTCTCAAACTCCCGGACATTGCTCATAATAAGGTGCTGATGAAGGTTCGAAAACGTAGTTTCATTCGTGGGCACAAAAATAGGGAGGGTATGCTCCGTGGCCGCCGTCGATTCCACACCGTCATGAGATAAGGATTTCAATGCACTGAGCTCCAATACAGCTGCTCCGAATGGACGACGAAAGGATGTTGCCTGAGTATCCTGGGCGGCGGGGAGGGCTGAGTTGCGACGGTTAAACTGGGAATTCTCCACGCCTTCCGTGATATTCTGGAGTGTTGGTTCCGACCCACGTCGTAATGGGTCAACATTGGTGCCACCGGAATCACCAAGTTTCATCGCTCCATTTCGCACGATTCGACATACGAGGTAAATATCGTCCTTGGCTTCACGCTCGCCAACATCTTTGAACAAAGCGCGGATGTGCCCCGGGGAAGTACTCCCATCTAGATCCCGAGCAAGTACACCGTTGTGATTGAGAATAGCACAAAACTCCTCACTGATGAACTGGGAAATGCTTTTGCTGTACAGTGAGAAGTAGAGTTCCGCAGTTTCGCCTGGGAGGCTAGGCGATGCCACGAAAGCGCGGATCTCGAGATACACATGAAAGAACATCCCCGCTTGACGTGCCGTGGCTCGGAGGCCTGGTGATAAGGCTGAGGTTACGTTTTCGGCCAAATTAAGTGTGGATTTAGTAGGCGATGTAGATGTGATAAGATTAGAACAAGAACGGCCGCGCGTTCTGTCAGGAGGACTGAGAGCGGACAGTTTTGTTAAAACAGATGTTGCCGTTGGTTGTGATTCGATGTACGCAAGCGATGATTGTAATGTGAACATACGGACGGCACTCATCCAACTACGGGGATCAACATCACCGTCGTGTTCAACTGTCACAAGACTCCCCCAAAGAGGGTGGCGGACAATAACATCCAGATCTTGAGCAATATTACCCTTCACGAGACGAACTACGCATTCTTTTCGAAGAATAGTTGTCTCCTCGACGCTGAGGGATCCATTTAACAGTTGCCGCCGACTCAGATGAAGAGCTTCAATATGCTCCTTGACGAGATTGAATAATCGATAATCCCGCTGTTGCAAATGCTTGAACATGTGAACGTGCCACTCCCTTAATGTCGACGCTATCTCGTCTATCAAGGGCTCAGCAGCACCTGAAACGGTCTCGTCACTAGATTTCAACGAAGGCCTTGGTGGAGGTGGTTTCAATGAGCAAGCTCGCCAGAAGGTAGCAACTGGACGTCCATCGTTAAAGGGGGGATCGGTGTATGGTGCACAGGACGAGGACCCCTCGGGCTCCTGGCATGGGCTGACGATGAATTGCCTCCCTCCAGTTCGTCTTCTCCTTCAACTTCCTGCAGGGGTACCATTCCGCCAATCGCACGCGGGGCACCGTCAACCTGACCATTCATAACTCTGGAGTATAGATCTGCTAGACGCCCCTGTGCATCTGGAAGATGCTCACGTATGTAAATGTGGGAGGCAGGAAGTACCCCCTTGGAGAACTTCTGTTCCTCAGGGGCAACCGTAACGGAAGCTAAGGCACCCCATACAGAGACGAAGGGGCATCAATGGCACGTATCGGTATGGAGGCTTGAAAGGATGTCGAAACAACATAACTGGGCTATCACTGTATCAGTTTCTAAGCGGCTCGCACCGACATACACTCACCCTCTGTACCACGATGCTCTGGCATCCGACACAAACCTCTCAAAGGCATATACCTCATCTCCGATCTCGAGAGGCACTAGATGTTGATTCGCCATAGGATCATCAGGCTCGAGCTCCTCTGGCAGAGTTTGGAGTCCGTTCGTGGGACCATGTTCAGGACCCCCAGGACCGTCATTACTTGTCCCAACAACCTTTGGAGGGTCCAGAGGGTGTATTACGACTGCATAGATCACGGCAGGTAGGGGTTCCCAAACACCAGTGCGAGTATTCGAGGAAGTAGAATGGATGGACGCAGACATTGCTGCGCGCGACGTCAGAGTAGCAGTACAGCGCGCAAGCACGTCACCAGTTATTCACGCCCTATATAACGCAGTTGTGATGGGGGCCAACCAGGAGGGAGTGAATGCCTGATTGCGGTGTCGAAAATCCTGCCAAAATTTTGTGGTCACGTCCTGCGAACGGTCACACCCAGTTCCAAGACAGAGATGGCAACAATATTGATTCGGGCCCAAACACCCATCTTTATTAAGACACACAAATTCAATTAACATAGGCACACAGAGAGGTCAGGCTGTGGATTGTACAGCAGCGGTGACCGGAGATTGAGGCGGTGTTACGAAAACCGATGCTATTCGTGCAGAAGCTTCGGTGAAGGCGGGTTCGCAAGGCTCCAGTGCCTCAAGCGCTGTTGCTGTGCGCCTTCTTAAGATATCTTTGATCTCATCCATGATAACTTTTCCATCTGGTGTGCCACCGATCTCTTCATCAAAGTCTAGGTAGCCCTTTGCTTTCCCTAATTTATCCTTAAACGCTTTAAGTCCCGCCCGACCATTAACGGGGCTGGGCGAAGTAAATTGAGATACACAATGTTTGGAGTTGCCCCAGGGGTTCTTTAAATACCTTGCCTGTTAAATGAACAGGAAATATTGGCGGATACTACGTCCAATAAATTGTAACATACCAGGGAAAGATATGTCGGGGAAAGGACAGTTTCTGCATCCAATAGAGGGCCATTCGCAAAGCAGGACAGATTCCGTTCCGCTGCTGTAGCTATCATCACGGAATCCACGCCTAGAGAAATGTGAGACCAAATGAACACTACAGCCCACTCCACTCTACCTGTACGCTCTTTAATCCTCGAGCCATCTTCCCGGCTGGTGCAATCACCATTTTCGATCACTGGAATCCCTTCCCCTAACTGATTGACAAAATCAACTATGGCACCCAGCCGGTGCACATGCGCCTCCTCCGTTTTACGCATGTCCTTCGTCCTACAGTGAACAGTAAGAGCGCTAATCCCGGTTTTGACGATCCTCTCGACGAGTTTCAAGGTATCATTGGCATCAGGAAGAAGGCGAATTTTCGCGGTGACTGGAATGTAGGAAGGGATAGCAGATCGGAGAGAACTGAGGATTTCGCATAAAAGGTCTGGTGTATAAAGTAGATTGGCTCCCATGCCAGCGTGCGTAGAAAACGGTTTTGGACAGCCGCAGTTGAGGTCAACGGCTGAAACATCGTGAATGACTGTCAGGGCCGCCTGTACTGCAAATTGTGGGTTCGCTGAGCCGATTTGATACACCAAATATGGTTTTTCTATGGGATGGGTGGACCATATTAAACGACCGTTCTTTTCGTACGATATTACCCAGTCTCCTCTGAAGCGGAGTGAAAAGAACAATTAGCTTTGGTATGTGGCCAAAGAAGTGATCCAAAAAATTACCATCAATTACACGCTCACAGCCAATTATTGCTCTATCAACAACCTCTGGACCCCACACAAGGTCGGCACCATACTTCAGAGCAAGAAGCCTACTGGGTACTGATAGTTAATGATTGTCAAAGATTCGGTGCTGCCAAGAACACATATCAAAGATCACTAACGAGTCCCAGATCGTACCATGGGAGCGAGAAAAGCGCCATTACGATAGCTAACTCTCTTTGAAGGAGTATCAGAAGCCTCAGAAACCTCTTGTTCCAATCGAAAACGTTTAGCTGGAGGAGGCGAACCGGAGCGAGATCTGCGGCTACCCATTCTAGATATCGAGCAGCCTCCGGAATATAGAGATAGTGAAGATATTTTAGGGCGTGACACCCGACAAGACACCAGAACAAAGTTCATCCGCCGATAATTCCCGATAGTGAAATGAGTCAGAAGGTTTACCTAAGCGCGTTAGACACTGCCACTGGATTCGACGTCTCAAGATGTCGTTGTTCTCTGTACCTGGATGGGATAATGGCATCGTACCCGTTCCCCCGGGGAAGGGGAGAGGGAAGCGAAAACGTTCTGATAAAGCCCCTTCCGGAGCGTCGTCATCAACGTCCACAAACCTCAATCTCCAGGCGCTAATGCGGGAGATGAGGCTAGAGAACAATGGCTCAGAGAGAAAACACAAGACCCATTTGGAAAAGTTATCCATCCCTGGCAGAAAAGACACGCTTACGAGGAAACGGTCACGGATGGACCCGCCTCAGTCTCCTGCCAAGACCTCTCAAGAGGCCACACGAAAAACGTCCTTCGCATCCTCACCAACAGGGAGCCCCCCCGGCCTCCCAAAAGGCTGCGTAGAGAGGAGAGCGACGTTCTTCCGCCATCCTCAGCAGGGGACGGCGAAGAAGACCCAAGCACCGTACTGTCGCGGATAAAGTCCAAAAAGAAAAAGTCAAAACAACAACGTAAGGCCGAGCTGGCCAACATCCTTAAGGATCGGGAAACTGCAGTTTCTCCTCCTCCCTCCTCGATTCTGGATATGCAGAGTGACGTAACGGAGCCCGTAGCCGAGCGACCATCTTCGCCGCCTCCCGACCTCAACCACACGGGACTAGCCAGTAGCAGCTCAGCTGAATTGGATGGACTAACGCCTTCCCAGCGTGACATGAAGGCGAAACTGAGCGGGAGTCGATTCAGGTAGCACAAATTCCCCCGCCCACCGATCGTGTCTCTTAAATGATCCCTGCAGGATGATTAACGAGCTGTTATACAAGTCTGATGGTGCTGCCTCGCTCAGAATGATGCAGCAAGATCCTGATGTCTACAAAGACGTAGGCTACATTTCGATTTATCTGCACTATGTCTGATTCTGCCGATCACAGTATCACTCGGGTTTCCGCCGCCAAGTGCTTTCTTGGCCTGTGAACCCGGTAACATACTTTACATCCTCTATCTCTTCTACATATTCTGCCGAATCGACGGTGATAGCCGACCTCGGATGTGGAGATGCATCTCTGGCAAAAAATCTCTCCCCTCGTGGCTTCCGGGTGCTTTCATACGATCTCGTTTCAGATGGGGAATGGGTCACGGAAGCGGACCTGTGTAATCATATACCTCTTCCTGGGAACATAGACGATTTGGGTGGTTCAACAGCCCAGATAGTAGATGTCGCTGTGTTCTCGCTGAGTCTGATGAATACAAATTGGATAAAAAGCGTCAAGGAGGCGCGAAGGATTCTGAAAACTGGGTACGACATCTCCCCCTCAAATTGCATCCCATTTACTGATGTTTCGTTTGCGAAAGTGGACGAATGAAAATTGCCGAGGTAACGAGTCGCCTCAAAAGCAAGAAAGCTTTCACCTCGTTGATTGCGACGCTAGGGTTCAAATTGATTGAAACAGTAAGTTAAACCCAATTAGTTTCGTGATGCTCAATGTAGCATTTGTTTCCAGACCGACCCAAACACACACTTCTGTGTCTTCGAGTTCGAAAAAATTAAGCGAGGTCCCTTATCGAAGAAGGATTGGGCACAGATTGAAGCGAAAGCTACTGACCTCCTCAAGCCTTGCGAATACAAGCGACGGTGATCACGGCAGTCACGGGTGACTAATGTTTGAGCTGACGAAGCGCGCGCATCGTGACACTCGATAATGGAGGCCATCAACATGCTCTCGATTTGTTAGCCAATGTTCTGGAGTGAGCCGAGGTTACGCGCCTCCAAAATTCCAGGCAAACTCCGTAATTCCAAAACTGCGCTTCAGAGTTTACGCTATTGTTCACCCAATTCTTTCACGATTTAACATGGGTACAGAAATGCAGCCATGTGTGTTATGTAGGGTATAGAGTAGTGTCCGAAGCAGTAAATTCAAAAGTAAAACAAATAGAAACATATTTGTGCTTCATATATTGTCCATATGTCCAAGCCCGACACCAATTGCAAGCTGAAATGAGCCTCCAGTCACTAGACCCTGAATTTCCCACGGCCAAAGGCCGGGTCACCAGAGCGTGGAGGCACAATTCGGCATAATTGGAAGCTCGTTTCAGCTTGTAATTGGTGTCGAAGGCTTGGTATGGATGTAGGACGATATCTGAAGCTTTACTGGGCTGTATTTTGTATTTTACTGCATTTGGGACACTTTTTTAAAATTGATCTATACTTACTTCAGCACTTTCCAACGCATGTTAAATCGTGGGGATTGGTCGGTTGAGAATTGTCGTGAAGCGCGATTTTTTTGAATTGCGGGGTTTGCGGAAAAACCCTGTCTGAGAGTTCTCTCAACCTCGATCTTCATACGGAGCCACAGAGGCTGGAGTCCTCCCTACGAATCCATGCCCCCCAACCCAGAGACCAAGATCGACTCGTCCCCGGAAACCGTTCGTATCCTTGACGAAATCGAGAAGCAGTTTGAGCTTGACGATACAAAGCTTCACGCCATTCTCGATCGCTTCATCGAAGAGTTCGATTATGGACTCTCCAACTATGGTCATCCGATGGCTATGATACCTACGTTTGTGACTGGCGTGCCAACTGGTGAGGAGGTAGGGTAAGAGCGACTAACTCGGATTAATTGTGCGCGGCTCCACTTATACTCCTCGAATGCGTATGGTCATGTAGGACATTCCTTGCATTGGATCTCGGTGGAACCAATCTGTCAGTACTTCCCTGACATTTTTCACTGCCTCTTAAATCATTGGACATTCCGACTGACTGTACTGGTCCTTAACCCTTGAATCCGATTGCGGTCCGTTGACGTTAGTCGTGTATGCGAAGTCAAACTCGAAAGCAAGCACAAATTCACTCTCCGTCAACAAAAATACCAAGTATCAGATTCCCTCAAAACGGGAGATGCTAAGATCCTTTTCGGTGAGCCAAGCCCTACAACCATCATGACTGCTGAACCACCAGCCCATTGTATTACGCTCACATCTTAATTATTGCCATTACCTCATACTAGATTTCTTGGCCGATAGCGTCAGCGCCTTCCTGACATCCATCGATAGTCAAATCGAGGGTGGAGACTATCTCCCATTGGGGTTCACCTTCTCTTTTCCTGTCGAACAAACCGCTCTTGACCAAGGTACGCTCCTCACGTGGACAAAAGGATTTTCCGCCACCGGGGCCCAAGGAAAAGATGTCGTTAGAATGCTTCAGGACGCCTTTGACAGAAAACGCCTACACGTCAAATGTGTTGCACTCGTTAACGATGTGAGTGTCCCGGTTAGTCCCTGGGTCTAGGAATCGGCTTAGCGTCAGTTCATATAAACAGACGGTGGGAACATTACTCTCTCGTTCATACCTTGTAGGGGGTTGCCTCGTGGGATGTATATATGGTACTGGAACGAATGCCGCATACCTGGATGAAGTCTCGGCGTTCCGAAAGCTTCCGGTAGATGCTAGAGCGGAGGGCGGAAAGATGGTTGTCAACACGGAATGGGGAGCATTCGACAACGCGGTGCGTGAACTTCCGAGAAATCGACTTTTCGAAATTGACACGACTCTTTTATCATGCCAGCGGAACGTTTTGCCGTTCACCGAATATGATAATAAGCTTGACCGAGAAAGCATCAATCCGTGAGTTATTGTTATTTGTGCTACCTTCGACCCTCCGTCTGACTTCTGCTTCGAAGGCGGAAGCAAGCCTTCGAAAAGCTAATCTCCGGAATGTGTATGTCATGTTTTCACCGGGTATGACCCTTTGTTGAGTCTCGGTTAAAATGTTTAGACCAAGGCGAAATAATCAGGAACATAATACGTATGATATATTACTTCAACCTACTAATTCGTCCTCCTAATTCGTCTCCAGTCCACCTTGTCGACAAACACATCCTCTTCAGGGGTATTCGACACCCTCCCTCAACGCTCATTACGGATTCGACACTGCGCTCATGTCGGATATCGAAAGAGACCCCGACCACTCGCCAGAGTTCTTCACCCGAGCACGCAAGGTCTTTACTCATGGGCTCGGATTTGCGGAAGACTTCGAATTCTCCGACACCGATTTTTCTATCGTGAGATGGGCTTGCAGGATTGTCGCTACAAGGGCAGCCAAGCTGAGTGGAATTGGTCTTGCGGCCATTGTGAAGAAAACGAACGCACCGGAAAAAACCAATGGAGATATTCATGTAGGCGTGGATGGAAGGTGAATCAATGGCTTCCTGGACAACCAAGGGTTCGCCTTGATCTATCCCGTTACTCAGCGTGGCGGAACATTACCCTCAATTCGAAGAAAGAGCGCGTGTCGCCCTTACCACTGTCCTTGGGAAGGAGGTTGAGCAGAGGATCAAGATTGGGCTGGCCAAGGATGGAAGTGGTGTGGGAGGTGAGCCCGTGATTTCGCTAAGTGCAGCTACCGTGTCTCACGCGATAAATCAATGTAGCTGCTTTGTGCGCACTTCAGGCTACAAAGGACAAGGCATCCCAACCAGCCCTCACTCAAAGCAGGCCGCTGCAGGCGCCCAAAGTCGATGGACAAGATGCTCCAAAACCAGGTGAGCGTGGGCTCCCAGCCAGCAACTAGTCATTGATGAGGAGCCTGTCCAAGTGTAGGGCTCCGTTGGGACTGTAACGTAGCAAGCCTTTGACACCGGAGCCGTCGCGTGTCTTTCATGTCGAGGTTTAAAAGTTGTACAGCTTGTATTTGAGGAGTGTAGTATGTACAAAATACACAAGTAATATTGGCAATAACACAAAGTTTTTCTATGAAGCCATTCAGCACGAATCAACGGAGGGGATAGATGTGCAGGATGCCTAGTGAGCATTGGGTGTGTTGTTGAGGCGGTCACCCTGATGAGAAATTGCTCGAGCTGAATCACCTAAGTGCACATTTTGGCATACTCACCACATCCCCAAGTCCAGGAACAATGATACCCTGCTGAGTCAAGATTGGATCGATGGCAATTGTCCATATCTGCATTCTATTAGCAACAGGTCAAAGATCACAGGATCATTCGTGTTTACCTCCAGATTGGGAAATTGCTTGGACACAGCGGTAATTCCTTCCCGAGACCCAAGAATAGAGAGGAGTTTCACCTTCTCGACTTCAGCGAAACTTGAGAATGACAGGTAAGCCACTGGCGTAAAGGAAACTCAACTAGGCACGCCCCAATCGAGAATCATTTGAAGTGCTGCGCAAGCAGTGCCCCCTGTGGCGACAACGGGATCTAGTAAGAAAACGTGGTCAACGTTGGGTGTCGAAGGGAGCTTCGAGTAATCTGTGGTAACATCAGCGGGGGTCATACAAAGGGTCGTAAAGCACTCGCATTCGACAGGCTGAAGGCTGACTTTCTCTCTACGCGTCAAAACATATGAGTGGCTCAGAGAGGGAGCCTGTGGAAGCACGGACAAACCTGAATAGTCCTAAATGATAAACACGGGCATCTGGCAGCAACCTCAAAAAAGGATCGACCATTCCGATACCAGCACGCATAATAGGCAGCAGACCGATTGAAGGAACAATCTCCGAACCCGTGAAGTCCCCTACGGGGGTGGACTGTCATGGAATGTTACCAACCCGTGATGGACGACCAGGTGCAAGGACGCGTACACCATCGAAAGTCTTTTCCTCCAAGTCCCTGCTAGCCTCTAAGGCGAGTATATAGCCCAGATCACTAATGGACTACACCAGTTTCATCAGCTCTCCAGGAATGACTGGGATCGCTTCAAGTCACCTCTCTAAATTCCCTGTTTCCGGTCAGTTTATTCCTCACGATGCTTAACTTCGCCCGGGCGATGGGATGAGAGATAATGTGGACTTTGGGGGACAGGTTTGACATTTCGACTCAACGCAAGCGTCCCTGCCTGGGAGAAGTTGGCTTTCCTTCGACACGGGGTGACCGTGTGATCTTTGTTGTGACAGTGACAGACACCAAAACGGGGTAAACCCAGTTTCACGCTTGTTGTTTGCAGGCTTACTTTTTTCTGGACATCTGGATATGGGCCATCCTTTTCACAGTGCTGGACACTCTTTTGGACATTATAGGACTCAACCATTACCTCAGACCCTCGAAAAACGCGACCTCCGTGATGCAGATGCCCTGAAGCCACATCCATTGCGCCTCGCCATCCATTCACTCTCTCAACGTGCTCAGATGGAATGGAAGCGTCAACAGCGTGGTCTCGACATGATTGCATTGATTGAGACGGAATTGTACAGCTCGTGCAATAATAAAGAGAGAAAGTCACAAAAGGAACGCATTCCTAGCTTCAGTTCATGCCTGGAAGAGGTGATTCGTGAAGAAGCGGCCGTTCATACTGCATCTGGTCCCCTTGAGATGATGGCTTCTGCTTCTCTTTGTCTCTCTCCACTACCCGAGGCAGCAAATCATCTGGTGTGCGATTCTACCGTCGACATACTGCATGTTCTGGCAGATGATGCAAATAAACAAGAACAGCGAACTCGCGTCCAAACAATCCCTCGCATTAAAGTTACTCTGGCTGATGCAAACTTCAGGACAAACGAGCTAGCGGAGCTCCCTGACGAGAACAATAACTGGGAGCGACGTCGTCATTTGCTCAAGATCCTTCGCCGAAGTAAGAGGCTGTCTCCCGTCGATTCGAAATATTCTGATCATAGGGATTTCACACAAGGCGCTGATCGTCGTTCGGCACGAAATGAATATACCCAGGTTTGATCATGGACCTGCTTCTGAAGGATGCTTCGTAAGCATCCAAATCTTCAAACCGAAGTCCTGAACTAGACTTCATCCTTCCTCAGTTCGTGAAATATGCTGGCCCATATACATTCACATTCTAGCTGCGCATACTCACATCGTTGTCTGTACAGAAGCCCACCCTGTGAGTCTTGCTGTGATCTGACTTTTCGATGTTTCGTCTCACCACCATATAATGGCGTGAAATATTGCTGGATCAGAGCGATACGTTATAATCAACCCCAACAATTACAGTGCGGCTTCCACTATTCAACCGAAGACTCACTTTCCTAGATCCTTTTAATACTCCATATCTTAGAGACGGCGCGTCATTGAGCATGTATGTCTCCGAACGAAGGTTCAATCAATGTATTTCGTTATCACTCCAGCCGAGTGACTAGCTGCACTAATCGAAGTCCGTGGTTGCTTCCATGTACAGTACATGGGGTTTACGCGTCATATCCGCCACTCGACAGCGCCTTTTGCGTTTACTCTTACGCCTTTATATGCCTTATATGCTTCCTGTGTTACCTTCATCTGTTCAATCTTGAGTCCTGAGAGTGGGGTCCCTGGAGGAAAATTGAAGGACACGTTGATTGATCGGGCAATTCGAGGCACCTGAGAGTCGCTGGAATTGTGCAATAAAATTAGCTGTCTTCGAGACTGTGTAAGTCCGAGAGTGGCTAACGTAGTTGCAAATGTCCCTTTTAAGGTACGCAGAGTAGGCGTTAATTCTGGTATCTCCCATCGCAGAGTCTGCAACAACGGGGTTCAACTCAATTCATTGAGTACAACGATCTACATACTTGTTTCTGAGGCTCAAACCCCCAAGAGCCATCCTTGTCGGCTGGGCCAGTAGGAATACCACCACGCCCAAGAGCGGGGGCAGAGGTAACTGTGAAGTTCGTAGAACCCGCCGAAGGGCCAAGATACAGTGTGATAACGACTGACTCCAGGGGCCTGATGGCGGGCAGTTTAGAGGTAGCTACGATTTCAATGGACCCTTTCAACAAAATGTCCAAGGCAGCTCAGTGACAATCCATGTGGAAATGGGATGCCGAGACATACCTCCGCCTTGATAAATTTGTACGGAAGTCTTTATGTGCAAGGGAACGACAGGGGCCACGACGACTGTCGGAGTTTGAGCACTGTACTCCATCAAGATAAATCGGCCGTCAGGTGGAACAAATGAAAGTTCTTTCTTGTCAGCCCATCGCTGTAAGCTATTCTCAAGTGAGTCGAGCAGTAAATTCCATTGGACCATGGAGACACCTACCGCACGCAAGGGTGGAAGGATGGCGTGGATATGGCTTTTGTGTTGGCCATTATCATGAGCAAATCTGGAGTTCCTGGATAACTCAACTCGTTCAGTGACTGGACTAGGCTGTGAACAAAAGGTGCATACCAGAGAGCTTGGCATCGCATCTTATCTTCCCCCACAATGAACTTGCCACTATCTTGCCTGAGCTAGCCGGGGCGTCATTAGATCGATGGTGAGCAACAGTAAGCGGTTGAAACACCTGGACATGATCGCTTCAATGCTCTCGTCTATATCAAAGAATATTTCGTTATTGTTATACCGCAGTCCTTTCTTACGCCACGGGATTGGAGACGAGAATGGAGCGGGGGTTGCTGTTGGTAAGCTAACCGAATAAGTTAGGTCATCGTAATTGTGCATCGTATTTGGACGCACCTACCCCACTACACCGGCTACTGAGAGCATCTTGTTAAGGAGTGATGGTGGGAGGACGATATCTCTCAAGGTATTTGTTTCGGTCGTTAGTGGGATGCCGTCATCGAGCATTTCTTCTAGAAGCTAACAAGATGTTCAGATCCATTGCCGAGTAGCACGCTCTGTACGTGACCAGTACCTGATACACCACGTCGAAGTGATCTTTGATGAGTGACGATGAAATATCGCCGAGATATTCGATAAGTGTTTGTATGAACGTGTCGATGAATGAGAAGACGAAAATCGGGTCAACTATGCAAAGATCAGATGCTGCCGCAGGTTTCGATGTCGTGCAACTTGGGGATACCTTCCACACTAACGGGACAAAGGAACCAGAGACCGTTTCGCTCGACATGACACAATACCGAAGAGGTCCTGTCAGCAGAGGCCGGTATATTGAAGTGAAGGACGGGATCCAAACTGGACTGCGCTCCCTGAGATAAGGCTTTCATGAGAGCATGATTGAAAGCGTCTACGTGGGCGAGCGCATAGGATGGAGATGAGTTGCGGAAATTGGACTGAACGATCGGTCGCCTCGAAAAACCTTAATTTATTGGGGGTGCTCAGGATATGTCCAAGCGCTACTTACCCAGCCTCGTCGATTATAATTAAACCGTCCAACTGAGCGCTTACCATCGGGCAATGCTTGTTCTGGAGTTGAGTACTCGAAAGTGGTTTTGCGCCGACGTCAATAGGTTGCAACAAAGGATGTCACTTTCTTCGACATGACCGCGGTACCGCTGGCTTCGATATCTGGCGATCCTTTTGCAAACCGCTTCTCAACGTACAATGCTCTCTACGGCTCAAAGTCATACTCCTTGCGCTCCTTGAAAGAAGCATTTACTGCCGTTCCTATGCCGTCACCGCCCAAACTCGAAGGGGTGAAATTGCAAACTGTATCAGGGCATTGGAGGCACTCATCGCTAGTTCTGAGGCATCGCTTGAGGAATCAGCTCAATTAATCGAACAAAACTATGGTGTTCTGCTTGACCGACCGCTCGCTCAGTTCCGTTCTCACAATCGCAATTCGCTTTACTCACCTGCGGACGCAGCTGAAAGATCACATTCTCAAAAGGAATGGAATGCGAGACCTTACAATAAGCTTTCCTTGTTGCGTAGCCAGGTATACTTTCACAGGCAGGTCCCCCTCCTTGTCGAATTCTCCCAATAACACAGGGACGTCCTAGACCCAGTAGCCCATCAACGATCTGCGTGTCCCCAGCCCATAGTACTCCTGAGCCTGATATCCTTCCCCCAATACCAAAACCAATCGATACTCGTTTGCCGCATGAGTCCTTTCTACCTACTCCAGATCTGTCGCCTGTCCTTCCAATCGCTGGCCCTGCGGAAACGTTTTCATGGCTCGACCACACTAACAGATACGAAGTCTCAGGCTCTTCTCTAGATTCTTTGACATCAGACGAAGCTCCAGAAATAATAGATGAAGACTTCTTTGCTTGGCTTGCTCTCCAAGAACAGCTCACTCGAACTGACGCAGAGGACTTCTCCCATCCTCCGTCATTCCCAAAATTGGCTAGGAACGTTGTAACTCCTCCCTTAAGCATTCATTCCTTAGAACCTCACCTTTCTCTCTCGACATTGGGTGATAAATCTGGTTTGTCGTTGCCATCCCCGCCTCCAACCACCAAACTCCCCGTCGTAGCTGTATTCAATGAAGATGGATTTAGCGATGGACCACACGCTGGAACTTCAATTCCCAATCCCACTCATTATCCACAGACATTGGAGCAAAATCTGGGGGGTCCTGTTCCCAAAGCAGAAGAAGGTCAGTGTGAACGGTCGTTCCCCTTCTCGTAGCCCTGATCAATTCGGCGGATTTGGTGCACAGCATCAGATGGGGGGAGTTTTCTCGCTGAGACATGCGGTAACGAAGGTGATGTGCCGGACGATACAAAAGCATCACCAATACCTCGTTTATCTGAAAAAATCTCCCTCTTCATGAAGATTCAAACTCAATGCCTTGGATCAACCCCCTCGTCGCGTTCTTCATCAGTTTCAACAAGTCATCGCGGAACTGCAGAACCTTAGTTACGTCTTCCAACAAAACTTTGAGGCTTCCGAGGCGACAACGCAGTCGGGGACAATGACACCATCTAGATATCCTGGTGTGATGGGATGTAAGGAGCGAGACGATGAAGTCAAGGAACTGAACGAAGATGACATGGCGAGTGCTGAAGCGGATAGATTGTCCCTTTTAATGTTAGAGATGAGCATCGAGGAAGAACGACAAGCAGAGACACTTCGCGAGATTGCTGGGAAACTCGATAACTTGACGCACCTCCGGCGTTCTGTGGCGGCTGCGCTCGCTAATATGTAGTTAAACGGACATTTGATGATCGCATGCAGCAGCAAAAATCCCATTACTTAACAGATTAAGAATATGATTATATGATCTGAGTATAAGTACATCAACTGCTTTTTCCCCTCATCGTCGCCCATGTGTCCCACCCTGGCTTGGCTATAGTCTCTGAGTAGCGGGATAGGTAGAACTGCAGCTTTTCCACCTCCTGTTCATCAGCAGGCTCCAAATTCTGAGATCTCAACATCTGCGTGACATCGTAGAGCAAATTCAGATGACGACCTCGCCAAGCCGCAGATATGGCGTGTAGATATGTGGAAAAGTCCGCTGGGGGTAGATTGGGATTGATTCTCCGAAGATAGGAACGATTAGGGGAGTATCTGACTCTCCGCCGGCCTCCACTTGCGTCATAGCGCGCAGCAACGCGAGTGTCGATTGGCCATCTCCATGTAGTGCGATTCGATAGAGTACAATGGACCACGCGGTGATGGGAAGAGTGATCCCTGATTTAAGGGTTTTCTTGACGAGTTGCACTGTCCCGCATAATCTTTGAGAGCTCAGGTAGCGGAATATGAAGTCGAAAATAAGCGTATCTGGGGGGATCAGGATAGGGTGAGCCACTCCATCTCCTTCGGGCATCCACGTTCCTGGTTCGAGGATATTACCGAGTGGTGGATCGACTTGTTTTGCGTTCCAGCTGAATGCCTGGAACATCTCCTTTAGAAGTAGCTTCCGCTTCACAGCAACTGGTACTCCAATGCTAGTTGTGGATCTCCATCGGAATAATGCCTGGAGCAGGATGCGCACTGCGACAGGTGTGGGCTTGAGGAGTTGCGGGACAAGTGAATTACTCGGCTTCGCTGAGTCAATATTATGATGCCGTTGTAGGTACGAGGAGACGAGGCTTTGGCCGGGTACACCCTGAAGTCGGAAACGAGTGGCAAACGTTCGGAACACTTCCTCATATCTTCCCTCATCTAGTTGCCTTTGCATTTCTCCCAAAAACCATAGTGTGACAGGTTTCCAACTTCGTGGGTTATCCTTTATCAGCCGCCACGCAATTCTTCTTTCCATAGCTCGCAATGCGCTGACTGCGCTATCCTCGTAGCATCTCCGCATGAAAGCTGCAAGGTCTTGAATAGATGGGGGGTGGTCGGAGAATAGGGTTTTCCGCACGTTCCAGACAACGAAGGAATGGGGTTGGGTATATCTAGGTTAGCGGAGGCGGAGGGTTAGGGGGCGTCTTCAACTCGAGGGGCAAACGTGCGCGACGGATTCGTTCAGCTAAATCCTCATGTTCCTGAGTCATCCGACCCTCGCGAAGCTTGCGAAGAACGATATCCGCTGTGTATGGGCGAACAGAACGAGGAGAGGCGTCGAACAATGCACCAAGAAGGCGATGGGCAGTGAGCGTTTTGTTTGCGGCAGCAAGATGGTAAATAGCTCTGTTAACTCGTCTGTCGATACGTCTGCGGACGTTGTCGGAGTCACGGGAACGCAAACTCCCAAACAATATTGACCGATACGGACTATCCCTCTTTATCCACGACAGCCTATGGAATTTGGCATTCGCTCGCACTTCCCGCCCCGCGCGAACATCAAGGCGGTTGATATGAGCCAAAGTTTCGAGTGCGACGCGGGGGGAAGAGTAGGATATAATGTGGTCAATGATGGTGTTCAAGTGGGAAGCATATCCCTTCTCCATCGCGATGAAGACAAAGCTGGCCAATTCTGAAGGGAGCAAGTTGATGCGCAGCAGACGTTCGACGAGCGCTTTGAAGTCTGGAGCAGCCTTTTCCAACCCTCTTCCCGCGTGGTCCGGCACTAGGCACCACCATAGAAGGGCTTTGTCGAGTGTCTTCTGAAATGAAGGCGTTCGTCTGGAGGTTAATGCTTCCAAGGGTCTTAGATAATAGGTAGTAACATGCTCGTAGATGGCATCAAGTTCAACGTGCACTCCTCTGTGATTCATATCATTAAGAATCATCTCTGCTGCAGCAAAATTGTCATTCTCCACTGCCCGTCGAAGAGCACCATTTAGTCTGGCAGTAATTGCTCGTTGGACAACTCGATCGGGGTAGTCATACTCCCCTGTCACGTCCTCAAGAAATGGAGCGCTATCAGAAGGCTCTTCGTCCACCATGCACGTCTGCGAATCAGCGGAGTTCCTCGATACGGAAGCGAACCAAGATCCGTGTAAAGTAAGACGAGCACGGGGAAATAGAGTCTTTCTGTGCGGGTCTGAGGTGCTTGTAAGTGTGTGAAGGAGGGCTTGGGTGTTCCTTCCTGGCCTAAAAAGCAACGGGGCTACATGGATCCCCAGTCGCATGAGCGAACTTTGGCTGTGGCTCCCGGCGTGGGAATCGCAGTCGGAAGCAAATGCTGGTATAAAGCTGAAACGCGTGAGGATTTTCTCTCCACGCCTGCAGCAAGTGGGAGGTGAGTAAAGCAACATTCACCAACCCCAAGTGATGACTGGATGCCGCCCCAGACGGAGTTAAAGATGTCGATGTGCATTCAGTATCTGATTCTCGCCTTTATGCTAAATTCAGCTGCGCAGACTTGAATACTGACTCTCAAATCTGTCTCTTCGCAGTATTTCCTAGCATGCCTCCACTGTCCGGGTCCTCTCGGAGCTGACCAAGCAATATTAAAGGCTGGTTGTGTGTTAGGAACGGAGTACTTTGGTTTCTTGTTTGGGCTTACCAACTACGATATATATGTATCGTGGAATTGAAGGCGACCATTGTAAGTCCAGCGTCCAAAAGTGCTTTTGCGGGATGAGACAAGCTTCAAACCCTTCCGACTCCAGCTAACGGCTGCTGAGGAATTATTAATTGAGAAGTAAAAACGGCCATCTGATTATCCATTTTTCCGTATTTCCGGTGGTGATGGGACTTGCGTTGCAGATGCTGATGGAGAATACTTTTTCAGGACTGCGATTTTCTTGCTGATCTCTTGTTTTGGACCCATGGAGTTGGAGTCGTTGTATTCAATGTACCCGATGTTATTGTAGGAGAATGCATATCTTTACATACAAGCGAGACCCCAACGCAGCGCATGACCAGCCCTCATAAAGGCAGACCTAGCTTTTACTCGAACCGAAGGAGGTCAGGTTCCATGGCTCCATGGAGTACTTGCGGAATGTCGATGGAGCAGGAACGTGTGGCCAATGTGTGCCTGGACCGGGAACTAGTGCTATCAAGGAGTGGCATCCAGAGAGGGAACGATCCAGCAGCCCCAATCGAAAATCATCGTATGATGTGTGATGAGGCGGGAAAACTGTATTCTACCGTCGAGACACTAGTATCAAGCCACTATACATGTAACATATGCCTTCACGACTGAATGGCCCCGCCAATGCGCCCACCTAATCCCTGGTCAAACCGAATTCCCCTTGCCCCTCTAAGCGGGCCTCTTCCTCTCAATCGATCCCTCTCCCTTCGTACCTGCTGCTGCTCGGTATTTTCAGTAGGGCCTCTGCCATCAGGCCATGGAACACCGCTTGCTGTAGCTGCACTCAGTTTCTGATCAAGCGCCTTGGTGTTCTGCTCTGAAAGTTGACTGACGCGATCCGCAAGGTTCTGAGCAAGTTGTTGTACTCGAGATAGTTCGACACGGTGAAAGACGACCGTGCCAGCGGACTGGTCGAGCGATGCCGCGATCTCTTCGTTCCAGATCATCTTGGAGACAACGGAAGTAGCGGATCTCACGGGTAGACAGAAAGACTTGGCGAGGGAAGAAAGAGAGGCAGTTGTGTAGTACGCAGAGTAAGTGAAGAGGTATGTTCGCAAACCCTCTTCTTGAATTCGCCTTGGTTACGACCAAGTAAGATGAATTAGCGAACTGCACATGAAAAAAAAAACAGGGGGGAAATGAACTTACTTCGCGAGCATTTCCTTGACTGTCGCTTCTTCTGGCATCAGGCTCCAAATTTTAATGCTTTGAATGAGGTCCTTGCACTTCTCCCATTCACCATCCTGAAGTGCCCTGCTCGCTTGCATGATGTGGTCCCGCGTGCTCTCAGGTGGGCCAGTAAACACCTGCCGATCTGCAAAATCCAACAGTCGCCGGAAAGGTTTCGAAATCGCCTTCCGCTTCTGTTCTTCATTGTCAATGGAAGCCAAAAGTGGTATTTCCACCAGCATGCTTGAGACGAGGAAAGCTGCTTCTAGGAGCTCAGTATTGATGTGCATGTGGAATGGCATCTGGCGTGCACGTTCGGCTTTTTCTTGCTCAGGGGTGAGTGCGGTGTAACGTTGTTGATGAACACCCTGGGCGAGAAGCTCCTTGACACGTTGAGTGGTGAAGATGTCCTGAAGTGTCGAATGTGCCTCCTTGATGAGCCCAGATCTGAAAGCACAGAGACCCAGTTGCACGACAGCTCGATTGAACATGATTTGAGTCATCACGTCGGCATTGTGGATCGTTTCAGGGAGGTGGGACATTAACAGTAAATCTCGCCCTGTGTGGAAACGGTTGTGCAACGCGTGGAAGTACACATGGCATAACATAGCGCGGGTGCGGAGCAACGAGTATTCAGTCTGATAAAGGTGCACGCAAAGTGCGCGGATGAGGGCCGCAGTATCAGATAGCAAGGCAAGCGAGGGGAAGGTGGGGGTGATACTCGAGGCCAGAGATGTTTTAACGGAGTTTTCCAATATCGTCACTACAGCAGTAGGCTGTCCATGCGAATTGATCAGTTGGGACGGAGACGCATGGTGATCAGCTTACTTTTGAGTAGATGTGCTCCAGCCTTCGCATCACGATGCGAGCCAACGAGTTAGTGTCCACCTTTTCAAACAAGATATGCGCCCAGCAAATAGTTTCGTACAAAGGTTTTTCGTCCTTCAACCGATCAACGTACTCTGTCCCATGAGGGTCCAAATTTTGTAAGCTCCTCGTGAACTCCTCGTCCAGTCGATCAATGAACATGATGATGCTACCGCGAATCCTGACCACGGGCTCATCGGCGCGTGGAACTCGCTCAGCCATCTCATCATATTCGAGAGTGTCGTCTTCGACAACGACATACTGACGCTCAGTAATGAGGATATTGAGAAGTTCATTCAGTTCACTCTGAACTTGAATCCAGGCATCATTGGACATATGACTTGTTGAGGTATTGATGTCGAAGCGGGTGGAAATGAGTGCCAATAACACTCGTATCCGGCCGTATGGTGTCCGTGCGACCTTTAACAGTTGTTCCAAGACCCTAGTGGTCTCGCCACGGTCAGTACTCTGGGAAATAGAAGTTCTCAGGACACGGAGGAAGACCCAAACCTATCCTTTTACTGACCTTCTTTCCACGAGCTTCATTCAAGGTAGCAAGCGTCTTGAAACGTCTGAGGCACTGACACTGTAGGCTTTGCCACCTTTTCCAACGGTCGTAAATCCATCATCTGCATCAACGTCAGGAGTGGCGACAGGTCTTGGTGCAATTCTCTCGAGCTTTGGCTTAGTGGCGGCTAAATACGCAGAAGCGAAGGCTTCAGGATCTTCGTTGTACTTCTGAAGTTGCGTCTCGTACTCCTTGACGAGTTTCCGTATCTTCTGCCTTATCGTATTAAGAGAACGAGCATTAGCGGCATCTAATTTCGCAGGCTTTTCTTTGTCGGAGTTGAAGGCACCGTCGATTGATTTGATGACTTGAAGATAAACGGGAGGAAGAGGTTCGCCCAAAGCCATTTGGCGCACGACAAGTCGCGTTAATTTATCGAACTCTGAAAGACGAGAATTAGGTGATATAAAAGACATTGTATACTCCAATGATATATCAACTAACCGTTGTTAGTGTTGTGCCAGTCATGACCTTTGAGTTTTTGCTCAATTACAGACGCAATGGATGCCCATTCCTCCAGACGTTTATCCCTGCACTTTTCACAATTTTTTTCCCGCCCTCTTCTTCACTTTCGTCAGAATCCGAGTCAGCCTCTCCGCGCAAGAATCGAGAAACTTTTCGTGTTTATCAGCCTCGGGTTCTGATTTGTCGTCATCATCGTCAGATTCGCTCTCATCAGATGATTCATCGGAGCCTTCAGTTCGGAGAAAACGGGACATCCCCGCGGTGGGATGTCTTTGGCGGGCTTTTGATTATCAGACTCGTCTTGGGAGAGAAGTTCCTCTTCCTCAGAGGATGAAGATTCATCGCTGGAGTCGCTACCACGGCGAAAAAAACGCGACATTTCCAAAGAAAAGGCTGCACGAGATAGGACAAAGAGATTTGGCTAGGGCCCTTCAAATGAGGCGACGGCTTTCGCAAGTGGCTTGAAGAGGGTAGACTTGTACGAATGCGGAAACTGCCGGAACGAGGCGTGTGCGCTTAATTCTCACGTCGTCAACGGTGTGTATGTCGCTCTTGACTTCGTCAAAGTTCCGAAAGATGCATTAACCGTTTGTTCATAACAGAGAATGTTTATTCTGTCTGCCGCTCGTGCCTCCTCAGTGCACATTGCCTCCCGCAACACTCGGGCAGCATCTGCAATTGCGACCAAGTATGCTCAGGCTGCCTATGGCGCCGCCCTGAAAAAGTCGCCCCAAACCCTTGACGCGGTTCAAAAAGAGCTTTCTGCTATTGGAGCTGCTATCAAGAAGGATGAGAAGCTCGCTTCATTTGTTCACAATCCTACCTTGACCGCTAAGGATCGTCAGGCCGGTTTACAACTTTTGTTCCAAACGGCTGCAGCTAGCGGTGCGAAGAAAGTTGAGGTTTCGGATATCACAAAGAACCTATTTTCGGTTTTGGCTGAAAACGGGCGATTAGTTGAAGTGCAGGATGTCATTGCTGGATTCGACGGGTTGGTGGGGAAGTACAAGGGTGAACTTGAAGTTGTGGTCACATCCGCCGCTCCGCTGCCCAGAGATGTTCTTACGCGCTTAGAGACTGCGTTGAAGTCTTCTGTCACGGCCCAGCAGGCCAAATCGGTCAAGATCACGAACAAGGTATGTGGTGCTAGCTGGAAATGTTCCGATTTACACATCTCATGTCTGCTCCAGGTCAAGCCGTCACTCATTGGTGGATTAGTTGTTGATTTTGGCGACAAGTCTGTTGACCTTAGCGTTTCCTCCCGAGTCAATAAAATAAACAACTTGCTTCAAGGCAAGTTCCTCCTTAGAGTTCTTGCGATTAACCGGAAGCTGATGACCCTCCAGAGTCGGTTTAGAAACTATGTTTGCTTTTTAGGTCGGTTAGCCCCAATTAGAAATGCATTACTGTTTCTTAAACCAGGCATGAACTATTATATCCGAGTAACCCTACACGTTGTGTGAATGCTGCGCGGCGTGGCATCTGAGGACGGAAGCCGCGTGGTGTGTGTATGCATACAGCTAGATATGCCGGATTAAGCTGCCTCTCAATTTCTAGCGTGATCGGCCTTCAATGCTCCGTTGTGATCACTCTCTCAGCCAGAGTAGATAATGAGCGAAGACCTGGGGACTAGGTGTCTTTTTCCCCTCAAAGAATCTTGAAGATTTCAATTGGCCGGCTAGATCCGCCAGACATTCAGTAGTCCGTGACTTTTCTTCATCCCCATCCGCAAGCCCGACCGTCGCTACCATGTCTCCCCCTCCCCCTCCCCCTCCTCCTCCCCCGCCCTTCTCCATCCCCAGACCGGCGTTCGTTAGAAAGAATTCATTCTCATCTAAGAAGGGACGCCCGGATTTCCCTGCGCACAACAAGTCTGGAAGTTCACTAAGCGTCGAGAAGATCACTCCTTATGGGTCGGCAGACACATTGGGATCGCCCACGTCCGGGGATGAGAAAAGGAAGAATTCCATCGACACCGTTGCTGACAGTCCTACCAAGTCTGCCGTTACACTCACTCCTGGCTCCGGACTGGGCTGGGGCAAGATCATTAGAGAGGGGAAGCTTTTTTCTATCTCGACGTTTGGCACGTCGAAGCCTACGACGCCTGTGACTCCCATCATGAGCCCGCTCACTGCCGGCAGTAAAAGGCGCTTGGACTCTACGGCCCGTTTGTTGGACCTTCGGGAACTGATGAAGGCGGAGCCCGACGGTGGATTAGACTACTAGTATGTGGCCGTTATGCGTGTTTGGGGGTTTCTACAGAACTTATTTGGGCTTTCTGTAGCATTGTTCCTAGTGAAGATGCTCATCAATCTGAGTATACCGCACCATCTGATCGTCGGAGGGAGTGGATCTCAGGGTATGCGGTGGCCCGAAGTTTTCCGCATTCCGCTTACGCGTCTTCCTTTTTTCCTATTCTAGGTTCACCGGGTCTGCTGGTACCTGTATCGTCTCTCGCAGCGAAGCTCATGCCTTCACGGACTCTCGTTATTTCATCCAAGCATCTCAAGAGCTCGACAAGAACTGGACTCTTCACAAAGTTGGACTCCCTGGTGTTAAGCCGTGGCAAGAATGGATCAAAGACCGTCCTCGAGGCAGTCGCATCGGCATCGATTCGCGGCTTATCTCTCACGGTCAGTAGATCCCGTTGGTTCTATAGTCCTTGAATGCGAGAAACTAAACATCCATCTTCTGTCCCTGTTCCGATTAGAGGCGGCCACCGCTTTGGCCAGCGCGTTGAATGCCCGGTATTCTAAGCTAGTTTTTCCTCGCGTCAACTTAGTGGACAAGTTATGGAAGACGAGACCACCCAAGCCACAAGGTCAGGTGTTCACCCTTGACCGAAAATTCGCAGGCAAGTCATAGCTGCACACTGCCAAATTTTACGTAAAGGCGATATTAATGCGATGCGCTACCTAGGTAGAACCGCTAGCGAAAAGATTGATGAAGTGCGGACATGGATCAAATCGCAGCGGCCACCGCAGCCGCCAGTTATCGCCAAAAGCGCTGCGCCAACAACACCTAATGCGAAATCACCTCCGAAGCAACCGATGAACCCTGTAAGTTCCGCTCTTTGTTTTTTCCATTTTGCCGATTGGGGCTTCATTTATTGAAATTCATTCGGCAATACTGATCAGGTGGCTGCGTTCCTGTCCAATCTCTCGTGCATTGCATGGCTGCTGAACATCCGCGGCCACGATATCGAGTTCAATCCTGTCGTGATGTCCTATCTTTTCATCACTACCAAGCAGTCCTTCCTCTTTGTTGACAAGGCAAAGCTTTCCTCCGAAGTTCAGGCCTATCTCAAAGAGCAGGGTGTATCCGTTCGTGAATACGCCGACGTTTGGTCCTTCTTACGTCGCGCGGAATGGGGTGATGGGAAAGTTCTTATCGATCCTAAGACGCCATATGCCGTATCGTTGATGCTTACGTCGGCGCGGTACAAGATCACTCCTTCATTCGTGGAGGAACGGAAAGCTATCAAGAACAAAACCGAGCTTCAAGGTATGAGAAATGCCTATATCCGTGACGGCGCCGCGATGGTAAACTCAGGGCTCGTACATTCATTGTACCCTCTTGCTAACCGTTTTGTCTCAGGTTCGCTGGTTCGCATGGCTTGATGAACAGATCAAAGGCGGTGCAAAGCTCACCGAGTGGGAGGCTGCCGAGGAACTTACCAAGTTCCGCCAAGAAAGTGCCAACTACTGGGGTCTTGCATATGAGAATATCTCTGCTTCTGGACCCAACGCAGCACTGCCTCATTACCGCACCACTGAGGAGGACGCTGCGTTCATTGACCCTACCCTGCCCTACCTCAAGTGCGTCACATCTTGCTGGGAGCTGTCAAGAATACTAACTTTACCTCCTAGTGATTCTGGTGGCCAGTATTTCGACGGAACGTGCGACACTACACGAACTGTTCACTTCGGGTTCCCTACGAGTGAGCAGATGGAAGCGTACACGCGAGTTCTTCAGGGCCATGTAAGCTGATTCCTGTTACCTCACTCGGACGACGTTTGACTTCTTCATTCAGATTGCAATCAATCAGGCAATCTTTCCTGAAGGGACCACTGGTGCACAGTTGGATGTCCTTGCTCGAAAGGCGTTGTGGAAGGATGGGTTAGTGCCATCTTTTACACTGTTACGAATCCGTCTCTGAGATGCCAACTTTGCATTTGACAGGCTCAACTATCTTGTACGTTTGAAAGTTACTCTGCTCACCTATAACACACTTACGCGCATGTTCTTTTCAGCACGGTACCGGACATGGCATTGGTTCGTTTTTGAATGTCCACGAGGGTCCCATTGGGTTCAGCAGCCAGATACCGCTCGTCCCTGGACATGTGATTTCCAATGAGCCCGGCTTCTGTGAGTGCATCCCTGTCCTCTGTTGCTCTATCTATTCTTACTCTTGTTGATCTAGACAAAGAAGGCGAGTTTGGTATCAGAATTGAGTCGGCCTTAACGGTTACCAAAGTCACGGTGCGTGCCGAATTAATTATCGTTGATATCCGAATGTTCAATTGCTCTGCAGACCAAGGGGCAATTCGGCGGAGACGTCTGGCTCGGGTTTGAGAGGCTGACTCATGTAAGCTTTCCTCTAGTTCCTATGGCAACCGGCAATGCATCCAGCTGACCTCCTGACTTTGCATCACAGGTCCCAATACAGACTAAAATGGTAAAAATGGACCTTTTGACGAAAGAGGAAAAAGCGTGGTTGAAGGTATGCAATCGTCATTCTGACCCTGTCTCATCCTTTGCCTCGCGGACAACTCGTTGCTAACACTCGCTATCTCCACTCATTCAATGTCCACAGGATCACAACGCACAGTGCAGGGCGAGATTAGCCCCTCTGCTCGGAGATGATAAGCGTGCACTGCGGTGGATCCGGCGGGAGTGCACCAAGTCCGGTCCATCATCGGCAGGAGGCATGACGCTCGATTGGGATTAAAGTACCCCCTCATGTCCACCCTCAAAACATAGCAACCTCCTCTCTATTCTATCGCCATCAATGATGGGCCTCGCCGTTGCTATTTCTTCTTTCCTGCGCCACCCCCATGCCATACCTCAAGCCCACGTTAACCCACTAAGGGTCCCATCCCCCACGCCGTGTTACGATCATAGACATGCTTCCCCCCTTTACAGCTCTTCTCCTATTCGCAACGCTGGACGTATATCGTTATTGAACGCGCGATCCTCACTTGCGTTTACTTCTCCCTTTTGCCACCACTGGCGTCTGGACACGTTTACTCCGTAGCCCCTCTCCCATAATAGGGGTCTATGTCTTAGAAAACTTAGTACTGGTTCTCCTTTTGCGCCACCCCACTTCCCATCTCCTAACCGACACCTGTTATTTGCCATTTTTTGTTTGGAGTCGCAGTATGCGTCTATGTGTACATGTATGTACTCTACAGTTTGTCTTGTTCAGTGTATGCGAGACACGAACCGTTGTGTATATGCTTGGCAAGGATGGAATCGCAACGGTCTCCCAGGCCTTTTCTTATTTCAGGCAACAAGCATAACAGGCATAGGATAAAACTGCAGCATTAAATTGTCATAAGTACATGGGACACGATGGCAGGCGGAGCAATGATAATAGACAGAAAACGCATGCAAGGGGGCTGAAGAGCTCAACGACGGTTTGCTTTGCCAATCCCCCGCTTGCCAGAAAACAAGTGCCTTGGCTGAAAAAAGTCACAACACATTCATCAGCATCATCGAGTGAATGGGGCATTATGAGGAAGGTGGCTGATACACTAACCATCTTGGTTCCGATGTGGCGATCTCCCTCCCCCTTCTTCCCCTGTCTGTTTCTTTCTGTTAGTGAGACTTGCTGCAACTTCATGGCCCGCTGGAATTGCTGTACGATCCAACACAAACAAACGTGAGCAGAGGACCTAAGAAGCAACTACGAGAGACATGACGGAGTTGATATGATGCACGAACCTCGGCATTCTTGAGGCCAGATAGTTGACGATTCGTCTTGGGAAGCCGGCTGGTTTTGGCAACGATGCTGCCACTATTTGTCTTTGTACGTTTCCGCGAAACTTCCTCTCCATCGACATCCATGAATGCGATCTGTTGCACATCCTGCTCGTCAGCCCCATCCACATCCATGGCATCATCCTCATCCGATCGTTTTCGTTTTTGCGCCCCTTTGCTTCGAGCCTTCGCTATAAGAGCATGGGCTTCCAGCCGGGATGTGTCATAGCCTGCTTTCGTGAGTTTCGAAGTCATGTCGCTCAGATTTCGGCTCCATGTTGTACGCGGCATAACGAAACCGTGCTTCAAACCCTTGTTTCCTCGTGATTCATATATCGCTTGCTTCTTTTCTGCCTCTCCAATGGCGATCTCCTCATCTTCCGAATCGTACTGTATCGTGTTGTGTCAAAACTGTAATAAGGGAGCCGGAGATCTGTACGCACGATGTCATCGAAATCGTAGAAACCCTCAGCTATGAGTTTTTCCTCCTCCCTTTCCAAGGCTGCGAGTTTCTCCTCGATGTCCGGATCAATGAAATCAGCAATGTTCTTGCCGTCCATGATCTCGGAGATGATGTCATCTTTCCATGAAGGATCGGCGAGCATCCAGTTCTCTGAGACACAAGTCATGAGACGACCGAAAACTGGAGCAGGAAGAGAAACGCCACATACTTTGCAGGTTAATGTTGTAAACTCCCGCTCCGCCATTCTCCGCCTCAATCTCCCTCTCCAACCTAGGTCTCATCGGATCAGTCGGGTCGAACTTTCGTCGCTCTTTGACGGCGTCCGGGATGTATGGCGCTCTGACGACATCATCACGAGGTTTGGGTTGTGCCACATGGATGCGATTGATGACAGAATTTATCTTAGTACCCCTGAGCTTTGTCTCCACGCGGTGTGCAAGAAGCGCGTCACATGCGGTAGTCTTCACCTCTGTTACACCTTCATCGGCATAACAAGATACTTGGACCATTGTGACGCCCTCCTGAGTCACGATCTCGTTGATGAGAGTCTTGTTTTCAGGGGTAGTATCCTCGAGCCGCACAACATCAATTTTGTTAATGACTAGAATCACCGGTTTATTCGCGAACAATGGCTTTATGGAATGGAAGAGCTTGCACTGCAACGGAGAATAAGCAAAACTGGGTTGCACAGGAGATGAATACACACTTGAGCCTCTACCGAGTACCCGCACTGCTCGCTAAGGTCCATGAAATAAAGGATTGCACACCGTAAATGAGCCATTGCAGTGATACTTTGCATTTCGATTGTATTCATCTCCTCCAACGGATGATCAAGGATACCCGGAGTATCAATGACTTGCCATCGCAAGTATTTATAATCAAGGTGGCCGACGAAGAGAGATTTGGTCGTGAATGCATATGGCTGGACATCGACATCTGCGCGGGTGACTTTGTTAATGAAAGAGGACTTCCCAACATTGGGGTATCCACAAATGAGAAGTGTCCGGGTATTGGGGTCGATGGTAGGGAGACGGGAAATGTGCTGGCGAACCTCCTCTAGATAAGCAAGAGGATCCTTTTGACGACGCAAGATTGTGGCCATGCTAGAAAATAGTAGCATCATGACGAACCCCAAATAATTATTCACTAACCGACCAAGAGCAGCATGTTTTAGCTGCTTGCATCTGTACAGACTGTCACCGAATTTCAATAATCTGGAATAATCTTTGCCGACTTGGTCGATAAGATGGCGCGCAGTGTTAAGTTGGCCCAATGCAAGCTTGTAATGATTTTTATCATAAAGGACGTTAAGTAGCGATGACAAGAAAGGATGCAGATTCTATCGGAATAACAGGATAAACGAGCCTAACGAGACTGTGCAAACGTCCATGACTCACATCAAGGATAGGGAATTCACTGAGAATTGCGCCAAGCTTCTCATCAAACGAATCCTGAGTAAATTTAACTTTGCGCATATAGAAGGCCCTTATGCGGCCAATTTTAAAGTTTCTGTGAATGACCTGGGATCGCCGGATGAGTTACACTTGGGGGCCACAACGAGTTAACGAGTAAATAGTACATACGGTCGGTGTCTTCCTCTGCGTCTTGGACAATATTATGTCCAAGAAGTCGGAAGCAGAGGGCACCGGGGCAATACCCTTCAGACCTTTCGTGGCCATGATTGCTTCAACTTGCAAGATTGAATGCAAAAAGTTGACGAGGAAGTGAATGCGGCAGTGCCCGCCTCTGCAATCACGTGTCTCATCGTCAACCTTAGACTGCTCAGACGATTACACACAAATAATAATATTGCTAGTGGTACTATCGGTATCCACCTACAGTCTAATCCGCCATAAAACTTATGGATGATAGAGAGATTTCCCAAATTATTGAGATGGGTTCTCACCTCTTCGCCGCTGTAGAGCGGCAAGATCAGGAGGCTGTCAGGTACTTGCTCACTGTCGAGAACGCACCTACATGGTATCAAGAACCAGAATCCGGATGGACGGCTCTTCATCTCGCTGCATCGCTAGAGAACTCGGAATTGATTTCCATTTTACTTGATAATTCTGCCTTGTGGAATGCAGGTGAATATATCAAATCCGCAATCGTTCACCCTCACCTTCATTGCCCGTATCGGTGCTAGTGGATGCTTGCGGATATAACGCTGGAGATGTCGCATTGTCCCTTAACAATGAAAGTACGTACACTATCCCCCATCTCTTTCGCAGAGTTCCCGAATGCACCAAGCGATATACAGGCAGATCCGAGATGCAGGCATTCGGACAGAATTCCTCCTGCGACGCTTGGATCGAAAAGCAGAGGGCCTTCAGAGTCACAATTAATCCTCAAATCTTCCGAGGATAGTTCTGCAGGATCCCCCTCCAAGTTCTTGGCATCGAGGCTTCGGTTCACAAAAGATAATAACGGGCAGGAAATTTGCCTTGCATCGCTCAACGGTTCGGAGGAGGTTGGCGTTATGATGGGCTGGGAGTCTGGTATAAGTAAATAGCCACCATATGATCCCGGAGCCGAGCGCTGCTTGACTGCCCCTCAGTGCTGGAAACAGTCAAAGAACTTTACCGAGGTCTTGAAACTGATGGTAGCATCCACGTATTGAATATTGGTTTCGTGAGTCCAACTAATTGGCATTTTTGGGTGACGCTTAACACGAATCCAGGGATTGGGTATTGTTGGTTGCAACTCTGCTTAACGCTGTCTGCTGCTGATCCAGACGAATTTCCAAGATTGACACTATTTTTCAAACTTATAATTCCTCGCCGCCAACCAAACATTTCATTATTGAGCCCCATCCTGATGTACTCGCGCACATGCGGGAAAATGGGTGGTACGAGAAGCCTGGTGTGAAGATACTTGAAGGGAAGTGGCAGGACTTCACCGAAAGTGAGGAATTGTACGCTGTCGGTGGCTTCGATATTATCTATACCGACACCTTCTCGGAAGACTACAGTGGTGGGTTCCTCTCGATCCTAAAGCTCATCAATGCAAGACTAACTACGTTCCTTCCGAAGACCTGTTGGAGTTTTTCGAACACGCCACAGGTCTCTTACGGGATCAAAATTCGCGCTTCTCTTTCTTTAACGGCCTGGGGGCGACAAGTAAGTCCGCTTCCCACCTAATTCCACATCAATGCCGAATTAAAACCCTCCAGACGCTACGTTTTATGACGTTTATACAAATCTGGCAGAGATGCATCTTTCTGAAATTGGGTTATTAACACGGTGGACAGACGTTGATCTGACTGACTCCAATGAAAACGGAGAAACAGACGTTTGGGGAAAAACACGCGTATACTTTAATTTGCCTATCTATCGGATGCCGATTTGCCAGATGATGCAGTAACGAATCTCAGAACTCTACATTACTTACGATATATTGTTGCGAAGTCATAGAGGCTGGAGTCCTGCCTACACAGTTCCTTACTGCACGCCACAAGCTAAAGTGAAATGCTTCATCACGCTTTTTTTGTTCCCTGTTCCTGCTTTCACGCTAGTTTCAGATACGCCTTGTTGGGCCACGCGCCTTACAATTGGTGATCGACAAACTACCATCACTCGCGATCCGATGTTCTTGCTCCTGTAACGAGTAAAAGCAGGGTTTGCGTCGAGGCTCCCAATCCGAGGCCCGAGCTGAAGCTTCTATGAAGGGATTGAACACAACATCTGTATTACCTTAAGCAGTCGTGTTGTGTTGATGCGATGTACATTCAGATCAAAATAGCCCTTTACCACTCCACGACTCAGGTCGCCCGCTGTGACATTCAGTCCTGAATGCCACCGACATCAACATGTGAAAGATTAGCAACTCCTGTTCATGGGGTGGTCTGCTACGCCAGTAGAACGATTGCTAATCCACGCACCGCTCAACCGGCAAATTCCTTGGACTGTGTTCCTTGAACTGATAAGCATCAATCACCTCAGATCCTTGGGAGTTAGTCTGCTCTAATGGTACTGCTTAGATAATTGCGGATTCATCGGAGCAAAGGTTGGTCTTGGGGATCACTTGATAGAACTGAATCGCGTCGTTCAAGACCGGCATCATTAGAGCTCAGGGTGCTTACAAATGCGTTGGATACACTGCCACAACCACTGATGGCGACGAAATTAGAGCGCTGGCTCGGGTGATCGCAGCAAAATCCCGTTGCCAGGCGATCGGGATTGTAATTACGGATCGGGAGAAAGTGGAACTGCATTGATTGAGAAACCTGACCGATATTGAATACAGTAATCAGCGCTTCGGAACTGAGGATGACATTCCAGTAGCGCTGCGCCCGCGTTGATCGGCCATCAGGCTAGGCACAAATGGCACAGAAGAGGACCGAGCATCACAATCGTATACAGTACCGTGTGGGTATGTGGAACGTCAAGGACATCCTCCATGATGTCAGAGCCATCAAATGACGGTAAAATGGCCATTTCAAGCCTTACAACGACAGGAGAAGATGCAGCTCGCGAAAACCGGTCAACTTCAAGCCAGCTATCACTGACGGCTCATAGCACGCGCAATATATACACCATGCAGGCACGAGATACGCGTAGCAGCTGTGTGTAAGAGGACGATCAAGCAAGACGTGAATCCATTGATCCTTGGAGCCGGCGAAAGACGCTCAACAGTTAGGATTTGATCGAAGGTGATGTTTGAAGTTGTGGGGCCCTTGATATGTTAAGAGTTGAATGATGAGATGCTCTCACAAAATGAGTGGAAGAAGATAGAAGGCTGGAAAGAACAGAAGGAGCAAGGAATAAGGGTTGAGCGAAATATTGATCTCAACGTTCTCAGGCATCCCGGCGCGGCGTCAGTCAAGTATTTGAGTCACCCGGCCGACTGCGGTGGAATATCAATCTTGAATGCAAGTAGTCGAGTGCAAACGAGAGACACGGCTTACAAATCATTCTGAGCGCAGCCTCAAGCGCTATACGAATGTGCGCGCGGCGCGCAGCTGCTTGGCATCAAGGATCCGCCGCACAAGAACACTGGGCCATGGCGCATCGGTAGAATGGCCCTAAGACATGTGCGAAGGCCCGGCGGTGATGATTGCATGAACCATGCATTCAATGCAGATTGACACCTTGTCGAGGGCGACATGCAGATTAACCATCTGATTTATCGTGAACCAGAGTGCGTTATAGAACCGTGCAGTCCGCAATGGTGGAATTTTGCCTGCTTTTGCGACCATCGATGAGAAGTGGTCAAAGGATGAGAATAAAGCATGAATCAAGCTAGGAGCCTTGATCACTAACTCTCCTGAATCCGGCGCATCTCACATGAGCGAGGGTCGGGGAAAGGCCCCAGCGGCCCTTTTGGTGTCATTCAGCGGGGGCATTATGTAAGCCATCCTCTCACAAACGCTGGTCCTTAGTAATAGACGAAGTTGAGGATCGCAAGACCACCTCGTGTGATCACCGACTGGAGACTGTAAACGCATAAATCTTGTCGTTCGACCATTCGGTCGGATTTAACTGCTCACCGTCCTTGATCCGCAGAATGTGCAGGATAATCTTGTTGGCGTTCAGTGCTGTTCGGTAATGTGCATAGATTTATATGGAAAGGTGTTGATGGGGAAGCAGTTTCATTACTATGAATTGAATTGGGACTTGTGTCGATTTCGTTTTGCTCTCCTCTGATGGGTTCCTGCTACCTCCAGTGAATGCTCACTACCTTCCGTGTATGCCAACTGTACCCCATCTAGGGGTGCTTGTTGTCTCGCGGTCCGGGAGTCCTCTTCTTTTCCTCCCACGTCTGCAGTCATGGGTATTTCTGTTCCGCCCGGACCCTCTTCCCCTCTGGAACTCTCATGTGTGATCTCCGGGACAGTTATTCCTCTTCTTTCTCCTGTAGACTCACTTCATCTTTTCTCCTCCGTCAGCTCTGTTTTTCCCATTGTCACTTCCCTACGTGCTCGAACCCCACTGACTAGTACTAGCTACTGGTCTAACCCGAAATCTGGGGTCTCGGGCATCTCGTGTAGGACGCTCTCAGTCCCGTTTGCATTCTACCAGAGTTGCTTGTTTGTTCCGTGTAAGAGGGATAGTGGCGAGGAATGTGGGTGGGAAATCCGTTTGGGCTTTGGGTATCTAGCTGAGGCCATTGGAGCACAGAACCAGTCTTATTGTGCACACCCCACTACGGTGAGCACGCCAGACTTCAAGGTAGAGTCGATTTTACACTTACAAATTCATTCCGCTAAACTCCACCTGTCATATGGGCCGTTGTTTGCGCGCGGACGTGACTGCAGCGCATCATCAATTGCTAATCAATACGCACCACTTAGCCGCTGGCCCGCCAGATCTGATCACTCCCAGCGGGATCGCCCACTTCGCCTACTCATAGCACTTCAAATACGCTCATCCAGGATAGTTTTTCTGTCTTATCGACGGAGCGTCTGGGGAAAGATCGAGGACCGGTCTTGTCAATATAGAACCACGGAAATCCACAAGTCCCACTATATTCGTGCCAGTTTGGCTACCTGATATCGTGTTGGGATTTCACGTAGTCGATCGCCACATCCGCCATTATCATGACGTCTGCTTATATGCATGCAGTCTTCTTTACCCCAACTTTACATCCCAGGGATGACCAACACTCCAATCTCTATCTTCCAATGCTGGAGGTGATGTCATGGGTTGTCTTAGGATTAGTAATTGCGTCCATGTGAGTTGTGAATTTTTTAGCCCCGTCCCTCCCAGTTTTTCTTTTCAATATTTCATCCCTTGCCCATTGTGTTCAGTCCACATCAAGCCTGGCTGTGGATATCTGACCTTCTTTCAAAATATATTCGGGCCCGCACGCGAGGATTTTACATTGATGGTTCCTCCATTAATTGCTTTGCCTTAGAATCTTGGGTGTGACATCCGTGCAAATGGTACGGTATTATAGGAAATTTCCGAACGATGCGCCACTGTATCGGTCAAGCGTAAGTCCTTCCAAGTCCTTCTCCCTTCCTGCTTTCGCTGTCCCGATCTCGAGGTGGAGGATGAGTTCACTAACCTCTCGTGTTCCTTACACTCTGACTATGTTCGTTTCCCAATGGCTCGCTTCCCACTTCCTAGGTTGCTGTTTTATGGTGCGTAAATAATCGCCTTTCCCATGGGGAGGAATTAATTTTTGTTTTTTTTTTTGCCATCTTTGGTTGCCAACGAATGGATGCATGACCTATAAATAACACTCGTGCTGTCAATGCATACGTCGTTAAAACCCGCCACCCAACGTAGCACACTTCAAGTTGGGCATATGTGCGACCTTTGTCTATTCTTTGCGGTTCCTAGTACTAATCCATCTTCCCTGCATCAGAATCATCGCGGCAATGCAAGTGCATCATTCTCTTGTCGACGAGTATGGGGATTCGAGTATGATGAGTACGCCTGAATGGTGGGTCTCTGGCTTCTCTTAATGGGATCCTGAGCGCATACTTGCGACTTGGACCTAGGATGTCGAACGTTCCACCAATAATAACCGTGGGTAATTTTCCCGCCATGCTTTGTAAAGCTGAACTTTGATATATTTCCTCGTAGCTGATAGTGACTGGCTTGGTCAAGTGAACTTCGCGAGATGTATCACCCAACGTGAGCTGTCACCTTCATGTTTTTACAATGCTGATTGTCGAAATTGATAGTGAGCGCAACATTCGTGGTTCCGTGTCTCGTGGTGGGTGTTTGATGTCTCTGACTTTAGTTCGGTCGGCGCTAACAGTATATGCATGTACTCTCGCTCCTCTCCGTTCATTAGATATTGTTGGTAGCAGTGCAATCCGCGTTTGGCATTGGTCCGTAAAAGTTCAATTCCCCCGTTTCCGTATCTGATGGCGATGAACAACAGCTGCCATACAGGTCAAGTGCGTATACAAACTCGACCCTTTCGTATTGCGCATTGTCTAAATGTTTCTCGTCCCAACTAATTTATCACTCAATCCTCGTGTCACATTTTCCTATCACTTTGCAATCCGATACAAAGCTTCCGAAACCTTGACGATCTCCAACTTCATTCGTGGATCTTTATCTCATGGTCTACTGCAACAACTCTAACCGAGGTTGTATCGGCTTTTGCTTTGCTTCTGTTGCTCTCCAAGCGATGGACTGGTGTGAAGAGTACGGATAAGGCTTTGAATAAGTTGATTTGTCTGGCGGCTGGGAATGGTGCTATTACTGCGTACGTGATTAATTGTTTGGCGCCACTTCATTCTTTTTCACTCGGTTCAACTCATGCCTCGTCCACCGCTATACCTTTGCCTCAGCCTTATATCAGTACTGATAACGGTCGTGAGTCACCAGTGCCCCAAGTCGTGTCCAGGTTGGGGCTGACTATCATATCGTCATCAGTTTATATTTATCAAAAATCTCAACCTAATCGTATTTTCTATTATATTTTTCCCCAGCTGTGGGTCTCTCAGTTTCACTCATGGTCCCTTCTGCTTACCGCCTCACCTCACCCAACTTTGTTACTAATTCACAAGTGTGCACATGTGGTTTGCTGGCGAACCTGCACGGCAGGTCCTGCTTGAGCAGGACACATGATGAATCTCCTATTTTAATACCCACCCAGGATTCCAAACGTATACGATCAGATCACCAGCAGCGCACTCACAACAGTGAAAAACATTCACACACTTGTGAACACCCCAGCCACAGTGAAGGTATTACCCACTTTTCATCCTATTTCGGAGATGGGGTGCCGTATTCCCCTTCTTTCCCCGCAGAAATGCACAAGCGAGTATCGTCGCCTGCAGATACCCACGCTTGCTATACTCGATCCTCGCAGACAAGGACGTTTGATGAGAAGAGACAGATGCAAACACAAAAAGGTCATTCTCGTCGTCGTTGTCGGTCGTGTAGTTCCGTGATGGAGGCGAGCGGTTCGGGTGGGGGTGGAAGAAAGAAAGCCCAAACGAAGTATGGGGATATGAATGTTAGCATTGTGAAAGAGATAAGGATGGAGAGCGCGGAAGAGGGTCCACTGGAAGTCGCACTCTGGAACAGAATGCATGTCAGTTTTTAACATCCGGTTCCTTTCCCCATCGTTGCTGTTGTTGACTGATTGACGTGCCACAGTCGCGGTTTCCCGAACCCCGGATAGAAAGTCGAATCTATTTAGACAATCCAGCTTTTGAGGCGGGTGGTGCTCCACCAGTCACGAAGAAGGATTTGGAGATGCAAGGGCAGGATTACCCAGATTCGAACGAGCCAAGCCACTGATTCTCAACTCGATTGGTAATTAACGAAATTTTAATCGTTTGGGTTTGGGTGAATTGCTGGACTTCGTTACTCGGGGAATATTGCAAGTGTATGCTCACACCACTCGCGTCTGAGTTGGATTCTCTTGGCGCTTTTGTTTCTGGTGGTGGCTTTATAGCTTGTTCGCTATTTCCTCCGATGCCCTTCCTGACTCGTGCTATAAATCAGGCTCGAATCGTGTATTTACGGTTGCAGAGTATACAATCAGGCAATCTGCCCCCCAAACGTCCTTGATCGCATATCAATAATGAAATGACCCGATTATGAACCCACATCAAGTCGTGGCATCTACCTAGGCAGGACTCCTGGTATATATTGATGAGTTGAATCGCAAATGACGGCCCGGTCAACGGGGGAACTCTAAGGACCACGTCGAGCCTGTGCGTGGTGGCATTGTGGCTCCAGAGTTCGGAGAAACAGCTTTTGCTCAGTGTCGGGATTCAAAACTTTCACGCGAGAAATCGATTCATTTGCCTTGTTAGATGAAGGTCTGCTGAAGCGGCACCAAGAACATGAGACATAATGTGGAAGATAACAACAGTCCTGGGGATGTCAAAATCCGCGCCACGAAGTCATTCGTGCACAAGGCCTTCATTCTTTCCCAGGACTCATACTTGTAGCGCTGGGTCGCGCCCAAACGAGAACGGGAGCATGAATTGTCCAGGGAGTTGCACCCAGCGTCATCTACACAATACACTAGAACAAAGATACAACGTCATTAACTATTTGATCCTAATCCATCTTCGGACCACTTCTTCGAGTCCTGTCAATCTTTACTCTTTTCGTAGCCCCCCCACCATTGCTTCCACTGCCAGAACCTGCGGCAGCATTGGCAGCCGCAAACAATTTCGCCCCCGCCGTTGCTTCGTGCGCTGCAGAAATGTGAGACGACGTGCGTTTCTTATTGTTTGAAGGGCCTGCAGAATCTCCGCGGGGTACAGGGGATCGGGAAGAGGGCGTGTAATCAGGAGGCTGCGCAACATCTTTCGCAGCTTCGGCACCGTTTGCCGCAGAATTACCTTCAGCTGGAGATTTTCCCTTTCCATCATCCTTAGGTGCCGAGGAATCGTTTGGGGCAACTGACAACCGATCGGCCAGGCGAGAGGAGGTCGCAAGCTGACGCGTTCCAGACGAGCTTGGGGCTCGAGTGGTATCACCGATATCGCGTGGAGAATCTCGTGTGCGATTCGCGCGGGGGGCAGTTGGCGGAGGACCAGAGGTCATATTCTACGGCGTGAAACATTAGGTACACTGTAGCGACATCATTCCGGATAAGTGCGGGATATCACCTACATCTTCGGAGATTTTCTTTGGAGGTGTGGAACCGCCTTCCTCACGATCCTTCCGCGAGCGGCGAGTACTGTCACGCCTGTTATCGTCCCGCGTGTCACGAGTATCGCGGTCGCGTCGGCTGCGGTCATCGCGGTAACGATCCCGCCCATTCTCGCGATCGCGATCGCGATCTTTTTCTGAGGCGGCATAGCGAGAGCCATCGCTTCCACGAATGCGCTTCGCAGACTGGGAGTCCTAGGGCGGGAGGCAACATCCATGAGTTAGTTTCAGTTGTGAAATATAAAATCTCGTCTTACGTCTTCGTCCCCGCGGCGGCGTTTGTGGGACGAATCATCACCTCTTCGCTCTCTGTCAGTGAGGTCTTCATTTTTGGAGTCACGTCTTGAAGATCTTGATAGAATAGCTCCACCGGCGCCATTAGCGTCCATCATTCTCCGGGGGCCGGGTTCGGGAGCGCCATCCCTTCTGGAAGAGCGATCCTTGTCTCGAGGGCGGTCCCATTCTCTGTCCGAATCCTTATTGTCCCGGTCGCGTTCTCTGTCACGGTCTCTTTTTCCATCCTCTTTCTCCCTTCCGCGCCTATCTCGATCCCTTGCATCTCTGATATCTTTCTCCCTGGTTCCACGGTCACGACCAGAGTCACGGTCTCTGTGAGCATCTCTATCTCTGTCTCGGTCGCGCCCACTTCGATCTCGTGACCTATCATCATCTTCGAGGCGACCAACCCTAGGCCGGTCCTTGATCTCGTCTTTGGAGCCTCCGCGATCTCTATCACTCCGTTCCCGGTCACGATCACGATCAGCCTTGGGGCGATCATCTCGTGCACTCGAGTGACTTTCAACACTCGGAGCGCGCGAGCGGGAATTGCTTGAAGGACTCTGCCTTCGGTCCTTGCTGGGCTCAGTTGGCGTACGTGGCCGGGGAGTGGAAAGCTCCTTGTCCTTCACCAAGTCGGATGTCAGTGGACGTGGAGGTGCAGTATCAAGGATGGGGTCAGCGGGGTGGCCAGTATTGACGCGGATGTTTTGCGCAGCAGATGTTGAGCTGGGGGCCACGGGTGGTGGCATATCTTGCTTTCTTGCGTTTACATCTTCTTGGGATTGAGGACGAGGTGGGAGGCCTGGTATTGGATTTGCCGAATCGGGTCTGCGACGAGCAGGGGGGGATACCACGACCTGTGGTGTTTTTGGGAGCGAAGCAGATGGAGCAGGTTTTAGTCCCTCCTGAAGCATTGCAGAAGGCTTAGCGGGGAGACTCTCGGGGGTGCCGGCCCGCGAAATTTCCGAAGACGCCGCCTCACCTCGTACCCGCCTAACGACTGCTGGACGAGGAATGCTTGCGATGGGATCCTTGGGGTCAGTAGCTTGAGCGACTAGAGCATTTGACAGCGATGGGGGCTCCAACATGATCACATCTGCAGGTCGCGAAGGAAGGTTTGCGGTGACAGGAGAGGCTGAACGCGGTGGTGGAGGCTCTGCATTGCTATTGCCGTTCCCGGCCTGAGAAAGGGTTCGCTGAGTCAGATGCGTTTGACTCCGTACGGACTTGTCAACTTACAACGTCCGAGATCCAACTTGATTTCCGCGTTTGAAGCAGAGTATTATACCTGTTGTATGGTTTAGCATCAGCAGCGAACAGACACCCAGTTGTGATAGCATACGATTTGAGCAAAACTTGCAAATCTGGTCGTTTTTCGCTGCCAACTAGAGGCTCAATAACTGCTTTGATAGCGTTACCCTGGCTTGTCGTTTTAGGAAAGACAGACGAAATCCCATTAAGGAAGATGACAGCATTTCGTACTCCAACGTAGGTGTCAGAGGAGAGGAGCTGAATGATGGACTGGAGAGGTTCGAGGTCAAATTACACCTCCCGAACGAAAACGCGAAAAATCTAACCTTCCTGAGTCTCATGATAAATTTTCCGACGAGTCCGGTGAATTCTGCAATTGTTATCAATTCAGCGTAGGTCACCTCCTCCGCGGGGGAAAACTTCTTTGCAAAACCGGGTAGTGCGCGAGCTTGGAGATTCTTCCCCCCTCCTTTGAAGGATTTTTCATCCGTGCTAAACGCATCAAGGTCTTCGAGCACAATTCTGTAGAAACGGCCTAACGTTTGCTGAATACGCAAAAAATCGATGGGTCAGAGGAACGGCAAACATACTGAAGTTATAGATCTCATGTTCTGAGAGGCAAAATATCTGATTGGCGAGATGCTGGCCGAATAGCTGCAGAGACCATCAGAACATTTCACATGGCAAGTGAGAGACACATCACTCGCATTATTATAAGCACTCAGTGATGAGAATCGCGGTGTCCCAATCAAATGGAGCTGTTTTAGAAATCTTGCTGAAAACTCTGCGTCCGTAGGTGAAAGCAGACTTCGCGGATGTAAACAATGCTGAGTGAAATGCCTGACAGCTTCCTGGGCAGTTGCATCTAATCGGAGTCAGAGCCAACTTACACCACATTCAAGTCACACGTGCCTGGGTTGAACCAATGATTCTTCTCCCTATTAAGTCGCTCCTGTGTAGCTTGTCTGTTGTCGATCTGCTCTGTGAACTCCTCAAGTAAAGCCTTCCGGGTAGCTTGCATGTGTTCCTCGGTGCGTCTATCCCGATCTCTTGACGGCATACTCTTAAGATAACTGTTGATTTTGCTAACTTCTCTTTCCGTCGGTTTTTGGAGAGGCACCAAGTCGTACATGCTCATCTGCCAGAACGTGACATATAGGCCGGGACTAGGTAAGGAGTTAGGCAATGTTCGAGATCAGCAAGGCAGATATACCTGAATACTCGAAGTGCACTAGCAGGCAGCACCCTTTCCGCCGACTCCATGATAGGAACAAGCTGAGGCAGCCAAGTGGGGACCTTGAAGGGCAATAAGAAACAATCCCACAAGAGGCTAGGAACAAGAACCCACTTCGTCCACGTTGCCATTGTTGCTTAGCCCAAGAGTTGCATTCGATTCTTGTTTCGTAGTTGGAGAATCAACTTCCATGGACGTGACACTCTCGAAAGGAGGCATATTCTCCTGCTTCGAATCTTTGGAAATGATTTCCATGCCCTCTCCTGGAAGTGGCGAGGCAGAAGGGCTGGGAGAGGCGGTGGCCTGTGATTGAGCGCGTTTAGCGGCGAGCTCCTGCTTTAATCGTCTCTCAGCTGCTTCGGAATCTTCTTTAGCTTTCTGTATCCTCTTCTCCTCAAACGCACGGATGAATGTGATATTATGCGTCTGTCTGGCGTGGTCACACCGACGACATATGCGAAAACCAAGTACACTCACCAAAATGGGATCATGAAGGGCAGGTCGCCAGATGTGAAACGCAATGTCAGGCTGGAGCTTATACGTCGTACATAGTTCATGCAGAGATGGAAGCAAGCTGGCATAATCAGTTCCATAGGCTGAAATTAAGAACTCCACATATTGGAATAGGATCGCTTGACACTGCGTAGGGGTCATTAGATTAAGCTCCACAAGGCTGCAGAGCGTACCCACCTCATCATAGAGATTGCTGATGTGTTTCAGATGTTCTTCAGATTTGTCTACGGTCTCGATACAAAACTCCCGCTGTTGAGCGATGAGGACTAATAATGCAACAGTAAGGTCCGTTCTCTGGAGCGCTCCTGATAGACGTCGGATGCCGTTCTTGTTTGGGTCTGGTAAGCTATTGACATTGAGCCTCTGGTGTCCGGGGCTAGTGCCTCGATACGCAGAGTTGAACCACCACCCATGCAAGCAACTTGATCGTCTGTCAGATTTGCTTGAGGTTGTATCTGGGTAGTTTTAGCAATGAGCTCCTTGAGAATGATGAGATCTGCAGATCTGAAGTTTTTCAGACGGTGAGCGAGCAACTGGAGGATAGGGCCTGAATCCATGGACCCCCCGAATTTCTTGTAGAGGGTGGCAGTGTACGTAGACAAACCTAAGAGTGTCCGGTAATAAGCATGCATCCGCATGTATTCACCAATGGACTTACTCTGGAGCCACATAGCAACTGATGTTCCGTCTTCCTTCATGCGAGGCTTGGCAGAATTCGTAAATGCAGTTAATACGGAATACACGAGGACATCATATCCCAGATATGTCAGCGAACGTGCTGACTCCGCGATCGCCTCGATAAGATTGTCATAAGCCATTGACTGTCTGACCGACTCAGCAAAGACGAGACAAGGATTGCTGTGGGCCAGCTTAGCGAGAGGGAGAGAAAGTTTATTTGTCGAGTTTGCTGTCACTCGTCGGAGGATACTACGGACTTCTCTTGTTACCTCCACATGTCGAACCTTCACCTCTGGATACAACGCATGTGACTGGGCCCATTCGCCGTACATTCCCCACCTCTCAGTCTGATCGTAGAACTTCAACACGTTCCAAACCTCGACGTTGAATGCTGCATTGGCGCGCGTCATCGATAAGGCAGGGAGGATATACAGACGAAGCATCCCACGCCACTCGCTCAAGCGGCTTCTGAAGGCATCGTCCCCGAACGATTTACCCTGTGAGCATCCATCAACCACGCTGATCACAGCCGTGCAAAGCATGGCCACATACCTCGATGAGGTCGGCCTTCCCAATGCGGCAAATATGGGTAAGTAGACCAATGTCACGGCAAGCATTGACTTTGACATATCGGAGGAGAGGCTCTGCAACAGTGAAGAGTTCCCGGACATTCGAGCACACTGGAATATGATTTTGCGACGCAGGATAAAAGAAGACGAACTCGGTGTACTGGTTAGACTGAGGGACAGGATAAGTGGAGGTCAGGGCCTTCTTCTTGGGGATAATTTTAGGAGGAGAGCCATTTTCAACAATAATGCGATCCGTTATAGGGTGGTTCTTGGCAGTGATACGCTCCGCGGCTTTTGAGAATGGCTGATGAAGAGGTGCAATTGACCAACGGACCATATATAGGATAATATCAGAAAGTTCGGTGTGCGCACACGGCAACCAGGGAAATTGAGCTAATAAGTAGATCGCTGGTCGCAGTGCCCCTAAGCAGAGTAAAAATCTCAGCAGTCGGTATTTCTGGTTGGGGGGTTCCTTTGGAATGTTCGGGCTGCCAGACTTCGCACCATCCAAACTAGCCGAAGTTCGAGATCTACTGGATGCGGCAGAACTCTTGAGGGGTGAGTCCCCCATACTCGGCCCACCAGATGACTGTGCGGCAATAGCTTTCTGTTTCATATTTTGTTGGTACTGCTCCTCAGCCTTCCCCATCTCTTCGTCTAACGGAGAGAGCTGGAATAGCGAAGGTCAACACAAGATCAAAGTATTTGTCAAACGAACTAACATGGGGATACAACTCCTCCAGGTGTATGAAGCCTTCTCGGATGAGAAGAGCCGCTACGGCATGAAGTTTGAGTGTATCCAGTCGGGAAGCATCCATCGTCTAATGAATTTGAGGTAAGACTAGTGGGGAGGATGGTAGACGCCACGTACCACATTCTGAACGTACTTAAATCCCAGGATTTGGGCAAGTACCGAAGAAGATGTTGGTCTGGGTGGGTCTGGGACATTAGGCCCCAGCTCCGCAATCATGAGCACATCTTCAAACTTCATTCCCTCGTACGATCCTGCCGACACTACAGTTGCTGATTTATCATACTGAGATTCGATAGACGAAGGAGCCCAAGAAGACAGCCTTAACAGCTCCAAGAAGAATGAATAGTGATTGAGTACATGGTTTGCGAAGATGTCAAGGATAACGTCCAGAACCCGGTTGGGATTCAGATCAAAGACCCCCATAAGCCCGACAACTTTGTTCCATGCAACTTGAGCACGAGCTCGCAGCTCAGCCATAGATTCCGCAGGTAGACCAGTTGATGGATCGTGGGCAAGCCCCACGGCCGCCACTAGTTCTGTCATTAGTTTCGAGTAGCCCTCAGACTGCTCCCGAAGTAGGTTGAACGTAGTCTGCTTATAGCTAGGGTCGCACGTCCCCATCAGTAACTCCGCGTCACAAAGAATAAATGTGGCTTACTATGTTGTCGTTCGAACTCTAGTGAGTTTTCGCTCGAATTGGGTGAGATCATTAACAAGCCCGGCCATGGAAAGTAGCTGGGTTTCGAATGATTCCCTACACAGAGAAGGAGATAATATTCCCGTGGCCTGTCCAAGAAGTAAGCTACCCACGAACCCAAACCTTTGACGAAAATTACCAACCAGCAGACCTATCACTAAGTTCGCAAGCCTCCGTCTGTCTCCCTCGACTTTCGCTTTATCCACCTCAGTACTAAAAAGCAGTTTTGACGCCACGCGTGAATCCTCGAGCCCAGCATCCACCGTCCAAATCACATCAATTATAATATTGATAATGTCGGAACGTAACGTTTGGCCAGAGGATGACGGGGCTGATTGGACAAGTTCCTGAATCCTAGGAACGAGCAAGCTGACCTGCAATGGATTCGGAGTATAGTCGAGAGTAGACTGAACGAGAGCCGTCAGAATCGTCGTGAAAGCATGAATTGCGTCAGCATGGGGGAAATTAGCGATGTGCGATTTGGCCTCAATCAAGCTGGATGAACGAGAACCTCAGTGAAAATGAAATCAGGTTAATTTCGTGATGCCAACCAGTCCATGTCGCCACCAGCGGCCCATCTTTCTACGCATTTGAGAGTTGATTCGATGCTCATGAACGTCCGTCGAAAGGGACTCTTAGGGAGAGCGGTACTCGCTCGAAGTGGGCACAATGAGACGGCTGACTCCGAAATTTGAATCCGGCCCTCAAATTTAAGCGCCTCTTCATGCCAGGGCTGCTACTGTCCAACGTGTCCGTGGAAGAGGGATTGTGTCCCATGCCCCCTGTATTAGAGACCGAGATCCAATGGTCCCCACATGGATAAAAACGCGCTTTTTCTCTGCCCAAATTGCCTCGGCGACAATCACGCTGCACCTCCAAGAAATCTGCGTTGTCCCCACTGAAGTTGAGGGAAACACCGTAAAACTGGATCCCTAGCACAGTACGAAATGGCTTGAAGGTCGTAAACTTCATCAGACCACGAAAAATCCCAACGCATCTGGCAAAATAAACTATGCAGCCCTTGAAGAGGCGTCCCGCCGCTCTTCGTCTACTCACTTGACCAGGCTATAGTATAATCTAGGATTGGCCTCTTCTGTTAATCACCTGATGAACTGAGGATTATAACAAAGGGCATCAAACATCTCGATCTTCTTGTGGCTGCCTTTGACGGTCTCAGAAGGGCGGGTCGACATCGGGTCGACCCAAATGCAAGTCGGGCTCCCACGAGGACCTCGAACATGGCAGGTCAAGACCAACACATTAGCTTACTAGAGGCTACAAGCTACAAGCCCTCTGCCAGGTTTATTTGAAGTGCGGACGAGACGAATGAATCCATACGTCCAGTAAACCTTTGCTCTTACTTCAGACCCGGAGCAAGGTAGCGGACAACGTCAAACAGCAGCGCCCAGAATGCCGACTGATTTTCACGGCCTTCAAAGGCATCGCTTCCACTAACGGCGCCGCTCGTGTCCAGACAAAGCGACCAATTATTGTATCCTTGCAACCCCCGATATCATTAAACCTCACTCGACAAACAAGCAATAAAGGCTCAAGATGAAATAGAAACCCTTTTACGTGTTGGGCGATTAGCCACCCACAAGAACCCTGTTCAACACCTCCCGGCTCTGGTCGCGATCCCGATTCAGACATCGGTGTTCTGGACTGCTTGTATCCGGCTCCATATCACGTACGGGAGATTCATTATTCCTGCAGAAGCTGGAATGACGAGGGCTCGATTATCTTCTCAACCCCAGCTATTAATACGGGGGTTCTGCCAGGCGGAGAACCAAGTGTGGAAAACTGTGGCAGAATGGGCAGCGAGATGCTGAAAGCGACTAATACATGACAACGATCCACGTGTTCAGGCTAGATTTGTGTTACGTGTATGCTGATCATCCTGTACCAAAGTGAAAATTGATTGCTGACCCTCACAATTGTAATTTGTCGGAAAATGAATAACGACTTTCTGTGGCTATCATGATACCAATCCTACATTTCATTCAGTTATGTCCCACAAAAACGCGAGTTCACTGTCAGACGAGACTATGTTGAGAGCGTGTGCAGCAAATAGATGTATGTCTTACTTGGGTTTGGTTCGGTTGAAGAAAATGGCTGCTGGGGGATGGCAGCTCGCCGAATGCGCAGAACTCGGGGCCATCAGCATCGTGTTGAATTTGAAATGCTTCCCTTTCGTGGAGACACTCTCCAACAACATTTTGGCCTTCTAACAGACCCATCCGATTGGGTGGCAACACCACATGATAAGGAGGATGACTCTGGTGTTGGGGTGAGCGTGACCGAAGGTCAGCGTGGGCCGACCACGCTCGTCGACCGTGTGCATAGCGGTATGAACATAGGGCCCTGCAAGATGAGTGGAAGAGCCGACGGGGCCTGGGCCCAAATTGGACTGAATTTCGGTGTAATTTGGATATGATGACAGCGAGGATGAAGACGACCCTGAGGGAGGGAAAAACGCACCCCAACTCGCTTGGGTGGGTAATTCTGGGATATTCTCAACCTGAGTCCCCCTCACCGTGTTGGAATGTTGGGCGTAAGCATGCAGGGTACCCGTTAGAGAGTTTGGTGGGGTTTGGGGATTACCCCCACGATTCCAATCGGCAAAATTAGTGGACGTTAGCGCGGCTGGCTGATGCGCCAACATTGAAGGCATGCGGTGTGATGTGGATGCCTGCGCCTCTGGAGTCAACACATCTTCCAGCGAGAAACCTTCTCCGAGAGACGCGGAGTCCGAGGAGCTGTCTTGGCCTGACGAGGAGGGACTTCTTGAATGTCTTAATGTTCTCAGATGACGATTAACGTTACTCGGCGTTGTGAACCGCATCCCACATTGGGGGCATTCATACGCTGCCATAAAACGTCAGGTAAGCGCGGACAGACAATGGCGCATCATGCAACAAACGTTTCTCGCCAGTGTGAGTCAGGTAATGCTGGGTTGTTTTTGATAAGCAAAGACTACTGACGATGAAAACGATGATGCCTACTAACAGTTTCTCTCGATGAGGGTCGATCAAACTTCCTGCCGCATCTCTCGCAAGCATACTTCTTGAGGCGTAGGGGTCTCCGCACAGGTTGAGAACGAGAGGGGAAAGGAGGACGGCTCGGGGGCGGTGCGTCCATCTGGAGTCTTCACGACGTTGATAGCAGATAAAAGTGACAGACTGATCACAGTATTTCACCTCCCACAAGACATGAAAATAGGCAGAGGGAGACCTGATGAATCATGTCAGAAATTGGCAACTCATTGATATACATGCATCGAGAAATCGTGAGCCATTGTGTATGCGGATCGGTCTAGTTCCGAACAGATAATCCAAGTCCCTCATCCCCAAAACGCATATCCTTCTCAACAGTTTGTTCATTCCCACGAGCCCGTACGAAGATCGAGGGCCTCCCTGAGTTAATAGGGGGAAGCCCAGAGAACCATTGCCTTTTCGACGTCGTGCACTCCCCCCCCCCCCTTTATAAACGTATATGCCGCTGCTCAAGCTGCGAACAGACCCGGAGATGGCAAAGCACTGGCGTTGCTTGTGGAACGCCGATGCTTTGACATCGCCGAAGTCCAGCACAGATCCAGCGACTCTCGCGGCGATGGTGACATGAACTATCTACATACGAACATAGGATGAACTTGACGGTAGCTCCCCTCTATGAGCCTGAGACTCGAGCAAAAAAAGGTTCCTAGCCAATAGTATTGACTAGATTGAATATTGATCCACATTGGTCGAATCAGGCATGGGCAGGGTAGTCATTCATGGACAATATGCCACTTAGGCCCTAAGATGACTATCCTGTAAATCCTAGCGAATTGCACTGTTGTGAAGCCCTAGCAAACCGCTACGCGTGGTTCTCATATGTAGTACATCTGCAGCATGCGATCAGCCAGTAGTAGCTTCGAGCTTTGGCACAACCTTGGGTCTTCCCGGTGTTCGCTTGTTGGGCTTTATGAGTTGCCCTGGATATTGGTGGTGCTTCAGGTTAGGTAGCGCGCATACTGTTAGTGGAGATATCATCTAGCGGATCCTTGTCTGAGGATATTGCGCACGCACTGGATTAAAGGGAACATATTGCAAATGTGGCCCGTGTTTCTGCCAGAGTGAGCACGCGCGCACTTTCAGCTGCCATGGGTGATCTCCCCCCAATCCCACCGCCGGTGATGCCACCTTATCTCGCCCCTTACAGTGAATCTCTTTCGAAAGATAAGGGACGTGCCCGTGTTCCGCTTCAACATTTACGGTGTCGCCTAATGGCGACTAAAGAACATTCTTTTCAGCTGAACTACAGGCTTCGCTCAATCATCGACGTGAATTAGTCGGCCAGCCCGGAATGCTTGGACTACTGCCTTCTGAGCGCCGCTCGCGCGGCTTTTCAACATTGATTCGGCGACCCTTGAGCCATCATCTGGTGCCTGTTGCCCCAGCCGTTCATTGAATGCATCAGCTCCGTTTCAGCCCCTTCCTGGTTCTAGGGTGCCATCCACTCACCCATTCACTCGTCCTGGCCGGTTCATCTCCCATGTGGACTTGTCCATTGAACCAGACGTGGGATTTCGAGGATTTCGATCGACTTGATCCTTGGTCGTTTGTTGCTTGGCTAGCGACGCCCCAGTAAACAAGGGATGAAGCAGCTTAGCAAAGGTAGTCAAACGTTCGAATAATATTAGGCCGTGTCTTTCACTCAATTCAATGCAATGGTTGATAGTATGATGTAAGCTGGTGAGCGGTGACCTCCACATGCGACACCTTCATACTATGGACAGAGTACTTAACGAGACAGCAGGTAAGTAGACATGATATCTTGACTGATTCTGGAGAGATTGGCTCGGTCTCCGAGCAAGGTGATTCAACTGAATGAAAACGTGTGCGCTCCAGCCTAGCCCAAAGTTTCCTATTGCAAACACAATGCCACTGTGAGTATACGATTCCATCTATCCACAGGTTCACGCATATCAAGCGCCAGTCCCTTTCGCTCGGGGATGAAACTGTCATCAATTAATTGATGCTTTAGGTCCTTGTTTTGTACTAATGATATCTGTGTTATGTGTCCTCCCATGAAGAGCATCCCTTGGTCTGCATTCATTTCTGCTGTATGTCCACGGGCTATACGAGTATACAGTCATGCATTTGGCACTTCGGGATGGCAAGGCGTTTGTTGTTTGTTGATGCATATTTTTATCGACATAAGGTTCCCTTCCTCCATGACTAGCGGGGCAAACAAGGAAAAAGATACGCCGAAGACGTCTAGAGCCCCAAGTCCCCCTCCCGTTACTGCTCAAGTAGCTCATGTAGGACTACGTCACGCTGTGATTGCTCAACTGCATGCTGCTGGCTTCTCTTCTGCACCTGTGCCCGTTCTTGAAGAACTTGAGCGTACAGCTTTGCAATGTGAGATCGTCTTTGCCTAGGGGTTTCGCAACTGGGACTAATTCCCATACATTGGTGGCTGGGTAGATATCATGGAGATGTACACTCTCGCCCTTGAATATGCTCGGGTCTCAAATCGACTCAACGCCAATGCTTTCGATTTACTTGCAGCATGTTTGGAGGCGGGAGTTGAAATTTCTCACCTTCGTCAAATCGCCCATAAAAAGAAAAAGCAGGCTTGTGAGTTGAGCTTCACCCTAAGAATTGCCTAAGACCTCAGCTCTCGGAAACAGTCAAGTCGAAAGTACCAACGCTGGGCCAAACACCAAGCGCTCCTTCGGCCCCGTCCTTCCTCCCTTCGGACTCATCTGAGGAAGGGGAGGGAGAAGAAGTAACCATAAAGTCAGGGAAATGGGCTACGTCTACCAAAGCTAAAGCGGACAAGAACAATAAGAAGAGCGGCGGCAAGAAGACAGATGCCAAAATATCAAAGCATTTCCGCGAACTTCCGAAGCAGTTCCCTGAGCTTCCTCCGAAGCATACCTTCCTCCAAAGCGCTGTTCGTTGTCCGTTTTGTGGGTTGTCTGACTGTCCCGACTCACATTTGCTTCTGCAGGCACCTCCTCAACCAACACGGACTCTAGCTTCACTCGAGGCCAGGTATGCGGATGCTGCTTCATTGCAAGAATCACTCCGTGTATTGGTGCACGGCACAGAAGATCCTCTGCCGGAACCTACTAGTTTTCCAGATGGCAGATCGGCAAATCCTAATTCAGACAGCAGAACTCCTCCAACTTTGGAAGAGTCCGGGGTCGGAGGTATAGTTAACTTTGAGCAAGCGGAACGGACTTTTCATGGCACTTTGAAGAGGAAGCGATGGAAACTATGATAAGTGCGAAAGGTATGACAATGACAGCCTCTAGTTCCTGTGCCCAGATAAATATTGTATTCGACGGCGGCTACGATGTCTGAAAGGAACTCATATCTTCCGGTCCTCCTGAGTAACTATCCAACCCTCCAATGGACCACCAGAAGCCATTAGTTGAGCCCGAGCTGCCTGATAGGCGCTTGATGACTGCTTTGTGGCGTTGTAGCGCATTCCTTCCCTTGTGATAACCCAATTGTATTCCCCAAGTAGAGAACGAATGGCCGCGCGACTTAGAGTTGGTCTGTAATTAATGCTAATGTGTCAGCGGCCTTCCATGGCTAATGGCCCAAGTTGCGCAGACATACAGTTTACGACGTTTGCTTGCACCTAAGCTCCCTTGGGTCCGTCCGTTAACGAGGATTTCTAGTTGTCCATGCGCGTTCCATGCAATGCCTGGTACCGAGATTTGTGCATTGATAACGATGTTTACACGTTGTTGCCACTCACTCTCGTTGCAGAAACGATCCCCACGAGATGCAGGGAATTCGACGTCAGTAAAACCAATTTCAACTCGATGGTAGGCAAAGGGCTCAAACTTCCAGGCTGAATCGAATGCTGAGGAAGAATCAGACACCCGTAGTACGGTGCTTGGTGCAAACATACGACGCTGTAGGCGGCGATAAGGTGAAAATGCCCTTTCGCATTCGCCAACCGCCGTGTTTCTGTTGCCAACCGGAACGCCGCTGATGATAATGGACGACAGATACATAGGCTGGAACCTTAAAGAGGCAACGGCCCCTTGAATGCCTAGGAGCGCCCACTTGAGAATTTTATCACTGCATGACATGGATATGGAAGGCATGGAGTCGGCTCTTCCAGGTTTCGTCCTCAAAGCACCGAATGCGAAGTAATTGTCCCTCCCTCTGACAGCTGTTCCTTCCTGGACATCTGAACGACTCCCTGAATCCTTCAGAGCGGCCACAGTGGGATCTTGATCCAACGCGAGTGCTAGCATAGATGCGTCTCCACCTATCCATGTCGTAAGCATCCGTCACAGCAACTCTCCCCTTGACTCACATGGAATGGACGAGACGTATAAGTGCATAGACACGGAGTCTTTTAGTGCCACGAGGCCGGAAGGTGCCCGTATTAGCCATTTTGTCAGAGACCCAGAAGGTGATTGGTCGCTCAACCGAGACCACTCCTCAATTAGCCACCGAACTGCTCCCCTACGGGCCAAAACTTCGGCATGACTATCGTGTAGCGCATCTCCCTCTTCAGTCAGTCGAGACTGCGGCAAGCACTTCGTCCCACTCCCGATGGAGATGCAGTGAAACTTTGGGGGGGTTTCTGAATCATCACGGAGAACGATCCCAGCAAAAACCGTACGTGAGCTTTTTTCTAGGAAGCGCAGAGATCCTTTTCCTTCAAATTTATGCCAAACGTTCACACATGTGTTTGCAATAACCGCATTAAAGTCGCTCATGGATATATGTCTCGATCAAGAGACAGGCCGAGGTGGCTGTGCGCAGGGATTGCCATTCATCTATTCCGCGACATCCAAACACAGGCGCCACCGGGAATCTGATGAGTCGACCGCCGTATCCAACATACCCCGGTCCTCGACAACAGCCTCCGTGGGTGCAACAGGGACAAAGGCCTATTCGTGAGTTTCCGTGTACTCTCTTGTTTTTTTTTTCGCTTGATGATGATTGAACTCGAAATGTGGTACTCGACGCGTCCGCAGAACCTGGGGCTGCTTCTCTTCCCCTGCATCCACCGCCTCCGGCAGGATCTTCACCTGCCCCTCCGACCACTATTAAGCCTGAACATGCGGCGTTGTATGCTAATTATGGCTATGGGGCTCGTGTATGTTGGCATCTCCAAAAAATCTCTCATCTACTCACAAGTGTCTGTCAAACATAGTGGCAACCACCGCCGCCACAGCAACCCATGGCACCTCCACTACCGCCTCCCCAGCAGTATCCATCTCCCATGACCGGCCACCTACCGACAGCCTACGCCCAGTCGCCTTACGCAGTTCACGCGTATCAAGCTCAACCCATTATGTATATTCAGCCGCCACAACCTCTTGTACAGAGTTCACATCCCCCGCACGTAATGCATGCTCATCAGCAATACGCAAACCATCCCACAGTGCCGCAGATAGTACCACGTCAACATGTTCACCATCCCTCTCTCCACCAGCCGGTGGCCAACAATCCGAACAATACCAATGTCCAACGTTTTCCTCCCGCCAAGAGGCCTCGTTTTGATAATGCGAGACCTAGTGGTCCCATAGGCGGGCCATCGTCTTCGCTCAGTGCTTCCACTTCTGTCCCTCAGCCTCCCAGCTCTACTCCACCTCTCAGCCCCCTAACCCCTCGCTCCCGCTTCCGCTACCGCCACTCCCTCTGAGTGGACCAACTCACAACCAGTCTGGACGGATGTCCTCCCAGCAGCCTCCCTTCAAAACCGGTTCGCTAACCATTGGATTCGCTTCTTTTTTACTGACTAGTTTCGTAGGACGAGGAGGCTCAGTACAATCTTCCAGGGGGCGTGCCAGTGGGCACCACAGTCGCGGTGGTGGGAACATACCGCGAGGTGGTTTGGTCAATGGCACAAATAACCGCGCGGCCAATGCAAGCAGGGGGGGCGCGACTCGTAAGTTAGATCGAAGTCTCGTTCATACCATGAATGACCTGATGCCCGTGTTTGTAGATGGTGGGAGTCGCGGAGCATTTCGCAATGCTTCCAACTCCTTGAAGCCTTCCAACTCGTCGTCTAGTTTTACGTCCGGTATTTCCTCTTCTTCTTTCAACCCCCAGTTACCGAATGGTCAATCTTTGGCAAATCTTAATCGCCCCAGACACGGCCACGGACTTTCTGGATCTAGACGGGAAGAAAGTTCCAAGAAGACTTTGACGGACTTCAGGGTTATTGGCGTAGATTGTCCGCTCCTTGGATGGGCGTGGGGCACGGTGATCGCGCAAGGGGATATGGATAACTCGGAGGCGAAATCGACTCGTGGTTCGAGAGCCGCCAGCCCGAATTCTGCAGCGCCAGAAGTAGGAACCGAATCCCATGCCCCGTCCATCCACGTAGTGCAATCCATCGCCAAGCCTTCCCAGATCAAAACTTCAACTGAGAGTTCTCGAATACGTATATACTTTAACAGTCCAGTTGAACTAGAAGACAAGCCCTCGCAGGTATATGCCCCTGACAGGAGCCGCGGTGGGAAACGGAAGAAGGAGGCTGATGACGGCGAGCCACAGGAGAGCGGGAAACGGAAGAAGGAGGATCCTGACTGTGGCGAGAACTTCCCTATCCCGACAAAGATTCAACAACAAGATTCCCTTTTCCTCAACCCTGCGTCTCTTCATAATCCACTTGCCCTACCGGGCCAGGAGTCTTTCCCACGTTCAACTTTCCATGAATCTCCTAGCGGCATTGGTGCTAAGCGCAAAGCTACCGATGACGAAAATACCAGTGTGGCGGAGCAAATAAACACCGCTGAGCCCGTGTCTGGGGAGCAGGAGGCTGAAACCGAGTACGCCGGATCACCTCGGCGTGGCGACCAGCACTACTACGAAGGTGCACCCCCATCTATTCATTCCCTAGAGATGGATGAGAACGATGACCCCATACCGGAGTCTCAAGTGGTCACTGAACCAGCATATGATGACGAGCAGAACCCAGTTATCGGGCCAGTCTCCCCCATGACGGAGAGTTCGGAACAAAAGCAGGATGAACTAGAGGCTGCCGCTCTTCTTTCGGAATCTGCTGCTTCAAGGACCGGAACTGATGGGCAAGGGGTCGAGGAAGAGCATGCTCCTGGTGCCCGAACTCCTGAACATGGCAATTTTCCAACCGAGAAAATAGATCCGCACTCCGACGTGGGGCTCACTGCTGAAGACGAGGAAGACGAGACTTTGCAGGAAGAGACTCAGCCCATTGAATCCACTGATGCAAGCTTTGCACTTTCGGTACAATCAGCAGGAATGTTTCCTACGGCAGCGATGGCCCCAACCGACGGGGTTACCACTCCAGCTCCTTCCGTCATTTGCCCCGTCAAACCACCCTCACCGAATCGTATATCTATCTCTTACGCGGGGAGTTCAAGACGTTTAGTCCTGGATGCGGAAATCATCCAGCATGTGAAGATTTATCGTGCCGAGGGAAAGATTGAGGTAAGCTTCGTTTTGGAGCGCTATGAAGACCCTGCCGCGACTCCCGCGAATATCATGAGCGTGTCCGAGCTGTCCCAACCTGCCGCAGAAAGCGCAGAAGACAATGCGGACACCCCCACCGGAGAGGGAGGGCTCAAAGGCTATAAAATGGACGATAATGGATCTTCTGAAAGAAGTTCAGATACTGTTGCTGTCGAGAATACAACCCTTCACGAGGCTTGTGGCCAAGCGCCCGCAGCTTCTAGCACAGATGACACCCCAGAGGCCGAAAGTGGCCATTGTGATGAGAAATTTATTTCGAGTAGTGATGCTACTCAAGTCCCCTCGCGCTGTCGAGGTATTCTGGCGAGTACCCATCTCTTAGCTTTGCAAAGCACCGCCCTGACGGGGTGTTGTTACCCGGGGAACTGACCTATATGATTATCTATCCATTTGAATTTTTTTCAATCATACTTCATCGTACTCAACCGCGCAACCCATACACATGCTCTCCCGTCGTACATATGTTCTGCGACTTGGCTACCTTTCATCCCTTCTGCTTACTAATCCAGGTTGAAGTCTTTTCAGAGACATCGAAGGAATACGTACCAATTGCCTACCCTGCCAAGTCCGCAGATCCCACACTTCCAGATTTTTCTACGTTACTTCAAGTGGCCCCCACTGTCGTTAATCTCACCGCTTATCTTGACCGGCTGAAACCGTTGTCAGAACCCAAATGGGTCAGAACTGGTGATATTGAGGAATGGCTTTCGGCCGTTTTTGATTCACGCACGAAGAAAGGATCAGATGCACGCGAGGTGTGGAGCGGGAAGATTAAGGTCACAGACCCCGACCCCGTGAGTGTGCAGTAATTATTGCCAATATGTTGTAATTGACTACCTGAGTTAGGTCATACATACTATCCTTGGTGATTGGGCTGCAAGTTCGGGGGTTGGTGTTGGAAAGAATCGACGTCGGTTCATCAAGGAGCACTTGACAGTCTCCGCAGAAAATCTTTTCGACATCCTGCTTCGTGTTGTGCGGGGTTCTATGCAGCCTCCTGTCTCGTCCACATCATCCTTGACAAATATGTCTTCACTATCGGGGAGCCCAGCAATCGATCCCGCCTCTTCGGGTTCATCGATGGCCCTCATGCAATCTGGCCACCATACCCCTCTCAGTGCTGCGATACTTGGCTTGTACCAGATTTTGGCGGAGTACGCAAAAAAGGCAGGAGATGACTCAACGAAACTTTTTGATCACCTGGGTGTTCTCATCAGTACACTTCCTCAGCATCAACTTCAGCGAAGTATAGACTGGATGTTCAAGGATTGGGCTGCATTGCACGGCATCAATCTCGGTGCTTCAGCGTCGTCCTCTGGTGGTGGTGGCAGTGGTGGAGGCGGGGGGAGTAATTCGGGCCGGAAAAAATAAGCATGACGTGTATACTTCATGCTCATGCTTGCTCTGCATGGTTGAAAATGTATACGTAGAGCACCTTTTATTATTAATTCAGTTGGTGGCATATTCATGGGTGGAACACGGTGCCCACATTCTGGACGTCATTACCTGGCCCAGCGCTCGGGGAGCGGGAATTGGGCATGCCTACGATCAGAACACCAAATTGCTATAGGTAAAGCTTGGCGTGCGGCCATTTCCTTCGAGCCTCCACGCTTTGATTGAGACGTAGAGCCCTTCAACATACGTATCTGGGGATTCGACCAATGGGTGGCAAGTTGGGTGCCTCTAACGGTACCTTAAACGCAAGAGAGCATCTAGGCAAGTCCCAACACACATCCGATAAGCAGATATTCTACGATTTAGCTGACTACGCCTTCGGGTCGTATGTCAGGATTGTGAGGAAACCTTTCCGCCATCCTGTCCTGTGTTCTGGGTCCTACCCGATAGGCTATCCCGTTGGTACCCTCCGCCAATCTGAAATTGACTCCCCCACGGCCACAAAGTTGACAATTTGGATCATCAGCCGCACCGAGGGCATTCGCGCAGTAGGCAGGTTACCAGCCTCTATTCGCGCAGGCCGTCCATCATACTCCCAATGCTGCGATATTTCGTCGTACCAACGATAGCCCAGTAGGGATTGGCTTGGTCTACAAACCTGTTGAACTTGTGGACCTGGATTTGGGATAACAATGAGCCTAAACCGGCAGATCTGTAATATTGGTGCAACTTGTTCAGTTACTTCAACTTACCCCAATCTGAACAGTTCCAACCCAGATCCGATCTGGATCCTATCAGGAGGCCTACAGCCGGGCGCAGTGATCCAACGAAACCTTCCGATTTTCTCATTGAGACGCCCCGTGGTATCAACTTCGGCGGGGTGTGCCAGAGGGTCACAAAAAGATTGGGTTGTACCGCATCCCAATCCGAGATGCTTGGGGCTCCATACTTATATCGCATTGATGGGAGAGAATTAACGATGATGTGGCAAGAGGAACCTCAGGGACTCTATGGACGGCCAGAAACATGGGCTCAGAATTCATCAACGCCAGTTTTCCTTGAAACAGATGCGTTATAAGACTATGGAGACTAGCGATGTTCCCGCTCAGTCCCGTAGTACGTGAACTGAGGAAAAGTCGTAAGGTCCAAAAATTCGTGTTTTTATAGTCAGGCGCTATCAATGGCGGCAGCGACTGCTCCGAGAAAGGAAACAAGAGTAGATCATGAGTGCCGCTAGACTCAACATCAACAAACGTGAGTTGGCCTCAGCGTACGCTACGATCCCAAGAATTCTAATATGCGTTGCGGCAGAACCGTCGTGCAAAGTCGAGGCGGATTCCGCATGTTCAGTGCCGGCGCTTGACGCGTCGCAGGGCGACAATTAATGAGTCTGTTTGGAAAAAGACCCAAATTCTTGCCATAGGTTCCACCATCGTGGCGTGCTACTCCCGGAACAAACCAGCCACTCCCAGCTACCTCATGTACGCCACAGTGGGATAGCCGCACTGCCACGTCACAACGAGGCTGCGGGGTAATAAGATAGATCCATCACCACTCCCGGAGTATTGTATGCGGAAAAAAATGTACTGTACAGCAGGAGTGGTGTTGATAGAGTACGAATTGCGATACGGGGAGAGACGTATGTCTTGTGTCGTTTACTGATCACAAATCGCAGGGCCCGCCACTAGGCAGGATCCCAGCCCCTACTAAAGTAGGACCCGCTCCCGCCACTTGGGTATGTCTTGCACTACAAACCCCCAAGACTTAACTTCATGGGCTAACTGTGTCTCCTTGTTATTCTTCGGCCAGCCAGTGACCTTATAGCACACGATGAATGTCAGACGTGTGGCATTGGAAGTGCTACCGAACTATGGGGCGCGTATTTAATGGGGTTTTCCAGCTGCTGGTTACTTAATCATTTGATTCATCGCCGACCCGCTTCTGGACTTGGTTGTATATGAGGGCTTTGTCTGTCTGTGCCTCGACCATGACTGTGTCAATGCTCCCGCACAAAACGGGTGTTTCTAGATCATGGTGCAACATCTTCCTGTCATGATACTTGGAGGCTGAGACGCAAGCCCATGTCCCAGGTGACGCTGAATGAACGAAGTGGTCTTTCCGGCTCCTTAAAGTTTATCTCCGACTCGTTTGAGAGGCCTGGTCGGGTTGGGCCCCGTGAGTTCTTCCAAAATACAATATCACCATAAGTTTCGCGGCATAACCGAATGATACAATAGTGTCTTTCGCGACTTCCCTTCATAAATACGCACTGGCATTAGTAACTATATACGTGTCTAGAGAATCCATCAGACTTAAGGAATCAAAATTATTATTATCAAGGGTATAAGGGGTAACAGTTCAGCAGGGAAAGGGCATACTCTTTCCGATGAGGGGAAGCCCAGGCCTACTTGTCCTTTCTGCTTTCTTCATTCATCGAAGAGTCCTGTAAATTCAAGTCACGAAGGGCCGGGGCTGTGGAATCACTCGCAACAACAAAAACCCGTGGCTTCACCAGAGAGGTGTTGACATTATTGGTGATGACTGTGTGAACGTTTGCTTGAACAAAGTCCAACGAACCATCCTCTTCGTCGCGGAAGTCTTCATGGTTTTCAGAAACTACCACTTGGGGCGAACCTGGCAGCGAAGACGCGGGGGTAGAAGGCGACGGCATAGAGAGATTTGGTTGTATCTGAGAGCTTTGGGCAATCTCCTTGCGGAGTGCTTCCAACTCGCGTTCGAACCTACTCGGAGCTTGATATTCGGGCTGATGGGGTTGTGAAGACCACTTACTTGCGGCCAAAAACCTCGATATAGAAACCCCCGCCATTCCACACACTCACGGCGAATATGAACATGAGGAAAACACCGCTCCAAGTGGCACTGTCATAAAGAATAAAGATTGCTGGCAATTCGGTGATGATAGAGTAGACAAATTGCCTGAGAGTTTGTGGAGTGAATCAAAGAACGTACAAGACGATGGCTGGTCTCACCCAAGCATGAACGCTCCTTCCCGGAACTCTGGTCGAACGCCACGCAACATCCTACCAATTGGGCCATGCTTGTCATTTAGCAGCCAAGTCAACGAGGTAGTTCGTTGTCCTTTGGGTACTGTGGGTGAGTTGATCAAATTATCAAGAGCTGGGTTATCTACCAGATGCAATCTTCTCCTTTCGATCAACCAGTAGGAACTTCCAGTAAAGACCTTGCCAAAGTATGTCTTTGTGCACGGATCGATTAGTGTGACTTGCGCACGAACGGAATATCAGGGACGCACAGAATACACTACTAAAAACGAGAGCCCGCACAGGCTGCATGCGATTCAGCTTATGGACTGCGGGAAACCGCGAGTCCGGTATCCGACCACGCTCGAAGTGCCGTATGGTGGAAAACACGAGAGGAGGGTAGATATGGATGAACATGGACACCATCTTATCGTAATCGTGGAACACGAGAGAATTACGCCATGTTATAACGGCAGTGGCCAGTGAACCTGAAAAGGGCAAGTGAGTGATTTGGTGGTGAGACCTGAGGAGGTCCGAAAACAACCATGGGTGAGACAATAGGAGGCCATGAAGAGTTCCACGCTGCTGGGAAAGACCCAAAGGTACAGCAGGCAGAGAAGATTCGCAAAGTAGCAGAGCTACGCCAAAAAAGTTAGATATTTCTGCGAAAGGGAAGTGAGCTCACATCTGCCAAGAAGTATCCCCAGCCCTGGAATTGTATTTAGTATATATATGATTATGAAGGTACGCCGACCTGCCTTTTTACGGTACTGGTAAAACTGGAAGGCAGTATCAGTGTTGACGGAATAAGGCTGAGAATGTGCGTCTGCCTCACTCTGAATGGGATACAGATTACTGCTTGAATAGTGTACACCACGTGTAGCCATTCTGGTGCAAGACCAAAGAGAAGGGAAGTGCCCATAACATTCATCACCTTGAGAGCATGACAAGCGAAATATGAAGGCTCGCAGGCTCAGTAAAATGATAAAGTAGCATATACGCACTCCGAAGAAAAATGACAATTTGTCTCTGGTTCTGACCACTTTTGTCGAGTGCCATGCTTCCGACAAATCCGCAAGCCGCTTCGATACCTAAGACACATTCAACGCCAAATAGAGCGTGAATAATCCACACGGGGCGCACTTTGGTCTTAAACTTTTGGAGTTCCTTATCCAACTCCTCAGTATTTGGCCGTATCTTCTGCTTAGCTAAAGCTTTGGCTCTTAGCTGAAAACGATCCTTCTGCTTCTTCAGATTCCTCTCAAACAGATCTATTCGAGCGTCAAAGAAGGTTTCGACTGTATCTAGCAGGGTAAGTCCTGGCCAATCATCGGTGTCCTTGTCGAATGCCTTGTTGAAATATGATGTCAAATTCACAAGGGAGCTTGAAGAGGGCGTCCTAGGGAAAGAGCTCCCATTTTCATCATCTCCATTGGTTAAGGGAGGCATGAGGAATGAGGAGACACCCGTTGTCGCAGATTGGCAATGCAGTGCATTTGCATCCGTTACATAGCTCTTGAAATATGGACACTCTTGACCTTGAGACGCAAAAAGCCCTGAGGAATGGCATGTACACATTTCCAGTTTCTGCGAGTAAGATGACACCATTTGACGGGGAAAGTTGACAGCGGGTATACATGACACTTTGAGTCTTTTCGCAATGCCACAGAAAGAGTTGTCTATAAAGTTGGGAATAACGGATGTACGGCCCATTATTCAAGCGGTCGGCAGGGCAATCGCACCAGCCCCTGTTCGAGGAGATGAGCCTCTGCACTGTGATATGCCCGAGGTACTCTCAACAGGGGATGGCTTTATAGATAGATTCCTAGGATGCGGGGGTTTGCGTACAGGAGAGATATGGGAGATTGTTGGAGAGAGGTATGTTGGGCGAGCCCTTCGACATGTCTCACGTCTTTCCGACCTTCTGCCAGTTCCTCGGGGAAGACTCAGTTTGCTTTGCAGCTGTGCCTAATGGCTTTGTTGAACCCGAGCTCTCACAAAATAGAGAGGTCCGCATGTTATATATCTTCAAGTTTGGAGATGCGGACAGAACGCTTGATGGAAATTTTCCATCATCATCCGGTCTTTGCATCTCTTATTGAACCCAACCCCTCACCTCCCACCTTTCCTACTTTCTGGATCCAGTCAGACGATGATGTTCTCTCAAGAGTGTGGCATAGACAAGTTGAATCGGACGATGAACTCATTCGGGTGTTGTCGCGGGACTTGCCTGCGCTGGCGACTGGGCAATCGTTGCCCAGTGGTTCGCCATTGAAACTAGTGGTCATCGACTCATTACCCCCCTCATACAACTAGAGGAAAACACAGTAGCTGGACGGAGACGGCGGGCAAAAGTCCTCATTGAGATCGCGCAACTTCTGCGGCGATTGGCTATCGAGCACAGTCTATGTGTTTTGGTCATCAACAACGTTACAGACGTATTTTCTGGGGATGACAGCCCATGGGATGCCTTCAAATACCCAAGATTCCCTCATTTTTCGGGAACAGCACCCGGTAGCCAAGCTATTCATGGTGTCTGGGAAAACTTATTCTGCCCACCCTATCCTAATTGGTTTGCCCGGACACCGTTGCATCTAGTACGAGATGGGACTTGCGAACGGCAAAAGGAGGCATTATTAGGGTTTTCATGGGCAAGTCAGCTTAACGGGCGTATTATGCTTTCTAGAACAACAAAGCATGCACATGTGGTCTGGAAGGATCTACAGAACATATCAGTCGAGAACGTCGATGATCTAGAACCTGCGATAAAGCCTCGAAGCCTCGCACCGCCTGGAACAGTAAGGATAGCATTCCTACGCAAGAGTTTTCCACTAATGAGTGCCTCCAGGGACGTTCATCACCACTTGGTCCTTCTGGACTGGAAAAATCGCAGGCCGAATTTTCATCTTTCGGGCAGTTTTCTCGCACCCACCAACTCCGAAAACTCACACTCATGTTCAGGGACTCCAGAACTGGGTTACAGTCGATGGATTTTGCAGTTCTAGAGTCCGGCCTGCACTCAATACCAGGACAACAACCCCCTTCGAAGCCTCAGAGCCTTCATGCGGAGCCGCGGGCGTCCGTATCATCTGGGTCATCGGAAGCCCGGACAGTCACCAGCATTCAGCTTGAACCCAATGTTATACCAACGTCAACAGAAACGGACGAACGCGTCCCTCATGGCGCCACATTGGAGTTGGGTGATTCTGAGTGGGAGAAATACTACCCAGAACTCTTCGGGGGAGGTGAAGTGGATTTGTTCTTTGACAGAAATGAGGCTCTAGTGGACCAAGATCTCTGTAAGGAAGCGGGTAGGCAGATGCCACCTTTCAAACAAACGGGATTGGCGAGATTGCCTTCGGCCGAGCTAGTCAATGCGAGGACGTTGTTGCAGAGCAACAGTACAATATCCACTCCGATTCGAAAGGAAGAATGAACCATTTACTGTAAACAATGCCACGGACGAGTGTGTTTCATGCATGCCTTTCCGTCTCATTGGGATAGGCATTGTAGGCCATGCATCGGTGGGATCTCAGAAGGGGATACAGTGCATTAACAGAATCGAGATGATAGGCATATTGGATTCAGTCGGAAGGGCTGATTTCCGCCCAGCGGATGAACTAAATGGTAGAATCAGTCACGTCAACCGCAAAATTCAGCTGGTTCTGTTTGCGCCTGGGCACGTTAGGCACATAGATCGATAGTTCCGTCCGGAACCATGCAAGAATACCCTGAATTCCGGCTGGGAATTTGGGATTCAGAAAGTACGAATTTGTGCTCTGAAAACTTAATATACAGAACGTGAATATACTAGGAAATAGGCAACGGCTGCCTTAGAAGTTATAGGATCGAAAGCCTGCATGCTGAGGAAACGAAAAAACAAATATATGCGGTGGAGAGGGAAACGTCTTCAATCCTCAGATAAATAACGATACTCAAACCGGAAGTCGCTCTTCTTCCTCTGGCACCAACTGCTCTCCCAATCGAAGTAAACGTAAACGCCTTGCTCAAATTCTTCCGTGATATTTGAGGGCTCGGAATGGCGCTGGAACCATGTTAAATACTTGACATGGAAACGCCAAGATTGACGTTTCAACTCTTGCGCGGCAAGGTGTCTAAGCGTGATGGTCAGCTCCAGAAGCGACCACAACAAAGTTCAGGTCCTCTCACTGTTGGTATGTCCCTGCGTGATAGTAGAAGATGTAAAAGAGTGTTTCAGGCTCTAATCGGGAATATAAGGCTGGGTTGTCCATTGAACTCAATGGTTGCTGAGGATAATAAGGAGCAGTGGTGTAGGGATTCCTCGGAACATAGTATTTTGGTCTGCGTTGCTGCTGTGAGCGACACGGCTTCAGTTCCAATTATTATAAATGCCTACTTCTCTGTGTCGCGCGGCTGCGGCATGCTGCCGAACCGGACTCAAGAACCTTCTGAACTTGATGTAAGTTTGCCATTCGTGTCGGTGCTGTATATAACGTGAGAAGGACGCAGGTGCGGGTCTAAGAACTCGGGTTATCAAACCTTTCTGTTTCGCACTTTCGAAGCTAGCGACAAGGTCCGCCAGCGAACTCGGTAGTGCTGCCGGCCTCTGCTGTGGTGGCTGCACTCTCGCGATAGGCTGAGGCCCACCCGGTTGCGATGGTAGTAGCTGCTGGATTTGCTCTTGAGATGGCTGGGATTGCTGCTGTGGATGTTGCTGCTGCGTCCCGGCGACATCTTGAAGCTGCTGAGGAATAGGAAGCACCCCCGGAGGATACTGTGGTTGCAACTGGGGCTGCTGCTGAGGCTGCTCCTGGCGAACCGGAGGAACGGGCGATGACTTTCGTGAAGCCGACGGCTCAACTGGGTGCGTGGCTAAATTCTGTTGCTGCCGTGAATCTTGCTGAACTTGTTGGGGTAACGGAGAGGGCTCCGAGGGTAAACCTGGTGGCTGACTTGCTGGTTCACTAGCTGGGGCAGTTCGCATGGTCGACAGAGCGGATGGCTGGGGCGCTGTAGATTTACTGGACTGCGAAGCGGCATCCTATCTCGTTGCAAATAAGAGTGGGAGTATGATAAATCCCATATCACGCACATTTGGTAAAGGCGAAGCAGCCGAAGTAGACGTTCTCGGCGATGTGGCAGAGGCTAAACCCGGGTGAGTGCCATGAAGCCATTCATGTCAACCGTCCGCACTTACCGATGTCTGGTGCACGTGTGCTCAGTGCTGGGCTTTGTTGTCTGCTATCAAAATATCCAGACGAACCTGGTGGTGGCGTTAAGCGACTCATTAAGCTTGGTGGCGCTGCCGAAGAAGCTATGGGGGAGGACGTTATCGACGGAGAGGCTAGCGCATTATTTTCTTGAGCCGACACTGATGCTGCTGAGGAAAGTGCTGGCGTCGAGAGCGCAGGGAATGACGATGCCGGTGGGGCAGTTGCATTCATGGTGCCATTCAAATGTCCATTCGGTGGCTTTAATACACTTGGAGATGACGCCGCAGCCGGCCCATTTGGGTGTGAGTTCGCGACGGCGGCAGCATAACGTATCGGGGGAAGTGCTGGTTTCGACCCAGCGGTGCCGGGTGCACCTGACGGAGGCAAATTAGCTTTGAGGGCTTCTGACATCGGGGTTGCAGCAAAGTTCGCAGTGGGAGGTATTGACGGAGGCTTTGACGATTCCGTTGTCGCTTCTAACCAATGTAATCCTGAGTGTTGCACCCCAACTAAGGTTATGGCGCTCACTTCGCATAGGGACAGCCGCCTTCCTCAGCACAGGACTATGCTGTTAACGCGATAAGTGTGGCAGGAAATTTCAAAAGAAAGATGGCAACAAACATCATCTTTTCGTGTTGTATGCGGAGCGTCCTCTCGCGATGACTTAGGCTTTGAGGAATCTTTTTGTGGTGAACGCGACGGCACTGAGCCTAAATAAATTCATCCATAAACCTCCTCATGGCCATCCGTCACCCCAATGCATACCTTCCGACTCGTCGTCATCTGACTGTTCTTCCCCGCCAACTCGGAAATTCGCCTCCTCGGCTTCCAAATTGAGCTCATCGTATATGCCACTGTCTTCCTCAAAATCTTCCTCCTGAAGAATGGATTGCTAAGATATTATGTGCACAAGCAAAAAAAAAACACTGACCGTATTGCTCTCGACGAAATACGATATGTCTTCTTTCAATTCGAGGACTTTCTCTGTCGTTAATGCACCATTTTCCAGCAAACGCAAGACTATTTCCAAGCGCGATATGTGCCATTTCCTTCGTTCGTTCAGAGTCTCCAGTTCTTCCAATCGCGATAGAGACGGTCCGCCCTTTCCGCGCTTCTTGACACCGCCTTGCAACGACTCAACCTCCGCTTCCGCTGTTTCAATCTGACGCGAGAGCTCTTCTACTTGAGCAGCGAGCCACGCGCTTGTTTCGGCCTTTTCTTTCTCCTTGGGATCCTGCTTAAGTGCCGCTATTAAACCACCTTTCGAGAAAGCCTTAGTTTTCATTTCCTTCTCGCATGCCTTGAATTTCTCCATTTGCTAGTTGAGGAGTCGAGAATTAGTAAGCCACACAAAACAGAGACAGCCAAAGACCATACCGTTTCGATGAGTTTTCGATTCTCAATAAGCTGCGTTTTATCCTTGATGTCATTATTGGTGACCCAAGACTTTATCTGGTCTCGTAGTCGCTGAAGCTTCTTGATTTGAGTCTTGAGGTCCGATTCAAGTTTCTCTTTTTGTGTTTGGTTTGTCGATGCTTGCATCTTGTCATATATTGCATCGAATATTTCTACACCCTCGGCAACCTTCTTTAGAGTCCGGTCCACCTCAGCTGCAAACAGAAGATGTCAAGGAGCATTTCTAACCAAGCAAGGCGTGAATATATGACAGACATTGTAGCTTTCTGGCCGCCATTGGTTACGACCGGCTTCGTCAGGGAGGTCACCAGGGATCGGGAAATGCCGGTTTTGTGTGCTAATACAGACGCCTGGAGCTGTTTGGCGCTTGTGCATAGAATCATGCTGCTACTTTATTCACTTGCTTTCATCTCACTGTCTGAATGTTTTTGCAGTGCACTGAATGGTGTTAGTTCATCGAAAGTCGCGTTATATCAACCAATTCCAGAGTCCAAACCGCCACGTTGGAAGTGCTTGAACTCAACCCAAGAGATTCTGCATTCTGCGGTCAATGACAATTATTGTGACTGTGAAGATGGGACAGATGAGCCAGGTATTGAAGTATTTTAACTCGCTCTCTCTCTAAATGCTAATCCGTCCCCAAGGGACTGATGCTTGTCCCAACGGATGGTTTCACTGCGCGAACCGAGGACACATTGGTGCAGATATTCGCAGTTCACGTGTCAACGATGGCTTATGTGAGCCAGAGTGTTGCGATGGCTCTGATGAACCTCTTGGCGTGTGTCCTGATATCTGTGACCAAGTCGGCGAGGAGTACCGACGCGCCGCCGACGTTGAGCGGAAACTACGAAAGACCGGATCCAAGATTCGTTCGACTTACATAGCACATGCCCAAAAGGAAAAACGACGTCTGGAGCAGTCTGTCGAAAAGCTCAGGGCCGATGTTGAACGGAATGAAGCAGAGGAGGCTCGTTTATTGGGTCTGCCTTAAGTTGATTCGAATTGCTTTGTCCGTTTCACCCATGCAGTCTTGCAGGTATTTTGAAGCATTCCGAATCGCTTGGTGCCGCTATGATAGAGACGAGGAAAACGTCATGTCAGTGAGGCTGCCTTGCCGCCGGTGACATTGATGCGCTAATCTCTTGAAACAGCAACCTACGGACTCCTCAAAGATTACGTCTCTGCCTTGAGCGCCCTTTCGGCGAGAGAGGACAAACTCAGAGAACGGCTGAATACGCTGGAAACCATACTTGTCAATCTAAAAAACGGGTACAATCCCAACTATCAGGATATGGCCGTTCTTGAGGCGGTTCGTGGGTGGGATGCACTGAAGCCTTCGCAAGAGGCCGGCGAGGTTACTGAAAGCAGTGAAACTACTGAAGCCCCCGAAGTCAGTGAGGCGAACAGGGGTTCGGAAGAGGGAGTTCCGTCTCTTGAAGACCAAGGAACAGAAGATCTTTGGAATGACGACCGCATTCGCATTTTGAGGGACACCGATGCCTTGGAGGCTTTGCTCGATCATGAAAGGCATATTGGATCTACCAGGGAAGAGATTCCTCAAGTTCGTGAGTAGGTAGTGTATTTTGTTTGCGCCTCTTGCTAACGTGTCCCAGTGTTCTCTATCGAAAATTATATCCCTGACTCCCTCATGCCGTTGTACGAGTCAGCAAAACGAACTCTTCTTAATACTCTTCACTCCCTTAGTATCATCAACGCGGGTGCCCTTCAAACAGCCGGAGGCAAGTGCCTCTCACGGATATAACACTACCGCAGCACTGATTGATTTCCAGCAATTGATGTCGATAAGCATAGAGCTACCCATCAGTCCGCATTGAACGTTCTTAGACAATCACAAGACCAACTGAAGCAGAATGAAGATGACCTTGACAAACTTTTTGACCCCGCGCATTTCGGAAAACAGGGAGAATGGAAGAAGTTGGATGGAGAGTGCATCGAAAAGGATATTGGGGAGTAGGTGCTTTCTCGGTGCCACCCGATCTGGGTTCGCTGATTTACTGTGGCACAAGTTATACATACTCCCTGTGCTTCTTTGATTCAGCTCATCAAAAGTCTCGTAACGGAGGAAGCAATAATTTAGGGTGAGCTCGTGGACACTCACTCTACACGATGTTTTTAAGCTTGTTCCATAGCTCGTTCTCGTCGTGGAATGAGTCGCCTTCCGCTGCTTTTGGCACCCAGATTTACTATTCACAACAGAACTACAAGGGCGGCGCTAGGTGCTGGAACGGACCTGAGCGAAGCGTTCATGTGAGTATGAGTTTGTGTACGGTGTTGACTGTCAACCGAACGAACCATCAGGTAGAGTTGTCATGCGGCACCGAAAATGCACTTCTCAGCGTGTCCGAGCCTGAGAAGTGCGAGTATCATTATGTTGCTACAACGCCAGCGCTTTGCTGGCCTGATTCCGAGCTTCAGCAATCTAATTTGCCCAGGGAAGACTTGTAGGTACTCTTGTAGTTGTCAACACAGCCAAACCCCTACCATCACCATCGCTGCGTTAGTGAGAGCTTGTGAACCAGACAATAACAATAATGATGAACAGTACTAAATGGCAGACACGCTAACACTAATTTGAACAAGGGGAAACCGCGACGACCCGGAAGTGGACAATGACAAGGTCCTCAAACGAAACAACTTCAGTTAGTACAACAGATGTAGTCGGTAGGGGAATTCAAGGACGACACAAGCAACGTGAATACATAAATATACCAAGTTGAGAAAGACCGAAAGAAACGAAGTCCCGCATCTTGGCCCTCAAGTTCAAGATGCGTACAGCACGAGTTTTGAGTTTCTTGCTACCCATTCCTTGAGTTCATTGTCTCCGTGAATAGAGGTCAGACCCTTTTCACCACGGGTTGCAGAACGCTCATTACGGTATTTCAGCTCGGTAACATCTGCACCCAGCCTATCTCTGACCTTGGAGAGGAGTTGCTGATATGTAACGCGTGGAGAAACGCGTATAGCGATTAGATCATCCGTCGAAGAGTGGAAAATCTTAACTTTGAGGAAGGCAGGGAATGTCTGTCCACCTGGGCCGTCGAGTGCGATCGACGAAGCGGTAGGTGATCGTCCGTGAGAAGGAATAGCGGAGCGGGGATGGGAGATGTGAGACGGTGCATAAGACGAAGAAGAATTCCGATGTTGCGTGACCACATTGGAGTTCTGGAATGAGCCCACGTTAATGATTGCAAGCTATCTGGCAAAAGATACTTACAGGGTACATTTCGGTAGCCTCCCCATTACCCCTATCATCAGAATAATGAGAGCCTCTGTCTGGACTTGGATTTTCTGCATAACCCTCGTCTTCCAACTTCAGGTTCTCCACTCCCCGGTATATGTCTCCTGATGACTGCACAGTTTTCGCCGAATTTCCTGAGTGTTTGGGAGAGGGAAAGATGATATCGCCTGGTTTCTGAGCGAGGAACCGTCTCAACAGTTCGCTGCGTAAGATGTGTTCTGCTCCATTGTGTGGCAGAGCTAGCTGAACTAGCTCGCGGACGTAAATGTCCAAGTCATGTTGTCGACCAGCCGTGACAGCATCATCCACATGGCCAACTGGTCCAGGCATATACGGAAGAATTCGATCATCCTCAGTCAGTTGGGGGCCATATGGATCCCGCTTCTTCCGCCCAGCTTCCACAGGGTAGGTATCCAACAACTCCAGTTGGAATGCATAGAAATCATCGTAGTTTCGATAAAGAACCATCGACAAAGGCAGAGGGTAAAGAGAAGACTCCATTACTGGATCAGGCTGGAATTCAACATTGAGTCGGAACCAGTACTCTCCTGATTCCCGATGGAATGAGGGAATGCTGGCGGAGGTAAGTATTCCGGGTGGAAGAATTTCTTCCTCTTGCGCCTGGGCCTCTGCATGTGGTTGTGAGTGTGCACTTACAGGGGGAGATAAGGAGGCTTTGCTATGGGTCGATTGAGCTTGGGCGAATGAACCATTGGGGGCATAGGGACTGTAGGGTACTGGCTGCGTAGTTTCGATGACGCCCAGAGGTATACTACTGGCTTTGTACTCCATGGTCGCTTTTTTCCATTCGTCAACCCTAGGCAGTAGCCCTCGGTCCATTACACTTGCTACCTCTTCCTCCGACATTTGTTGGCCTGTGGCAGGGTCCCGTAACTCAACAAACGCGGCTGGTATGAGCCCCGGACCACCCAATCTGCCAATAGGTTTCGCCACGAACCACTCGCGGTTTGATTGTGCAACAACAGAGATAGGTTCACCAGCTTTTGCATCAAGTTCATCTTGTCGCTCAGCGACAAAGTCAAACTGGACAATAGCATAGAAGGTCTGGTGTTTTCTCTTGATGGGCGGTGCTCCAATGGGCGGGACAGAATGAAGGGGCTGGGGGAAGGGGGCTGAAGTGGACAATGTCGTCTGGCTTGGAGGATTGCTTGCGAGGAGCGTGTAAGTTCGAGACCAAGAATTCCCTGAGTAATGGCGGGATGCCTACCTTGCTCCATGGTGCTTGGAAAGTTCCTCGAATGCGGCTGCGGGGACGAGACCCCTCGATCCGGTGACAGGGTTGTGGGCTTCATACCACTCGCCACTGGGAACGCGTGAGCGGTGGCAGAACTGATGTGCTGCCGTATGCTATCACCTACTTGACCAGCTGTATCTCACTTACGACATAAAAAAAATCCCCGGCACTGAAGGAGAGTTCTTGTGGATTTGTTGTTCTGCGAGAATCGATCGCGCGAATAACTTTCTTCGGAGTGAATGTTTTTGCCGATGGCGGACGTGATAAAAGAGGATTTGCCGACACTGGGGGCGAGATCGCCGATGCTTTGGCATCGCGGGAGCGCCGTAACGCCTTGAAAGACATGATGCTGGGGAAGTGGAACTTATCTATCCCAGTCGACGGAACCGGAAACAAAGGTGAGGCATCAAATTTGACTAGTGTACACGATCAGGACAATCACCACAAAAAAAGAAATAACAGAGAACTTCGAAATACGCCGTCTAAAGAATTGGCATGCTACTAGAAGAGTTTTACACGATGGGTATGAAGGTGTAGAAGGAAGCACGAAACAAGATAAAAAAATTTCAATGTACGCATGAAAAGCCACCTACATACTGAGACAAAAGCACCATCCCAGATTAACTCCGCACACACAAACTCTATTCAACGCATGTCCCTGCTTACGGACTGGACATCTGGGAGTCCTCAGGTTGACGGGGGATATTGCGATGTAACTGTCGGATCCGGGCTGAAGGACTGGTGGTGCAGTAAACGTGCTCATCGTCTGTATCTTCACCTTCACCATCTGTGTCTGCATCGTCGTCATCCCCACCTATCTGAGCCAGGTCGTCCTGGGCGGAAGAGCTGATCCCAGAGCCTCGCGAGGCTACACTAATTCTTGACGCACGTCTAGCTGGAGACATGGCGGGAGTCGTAGCTTGCGACGTAGCCGTAGATGACACGGTACGGATGGATGAGCCAGAAGAATCATCTGGACGTATCGTGGGCTCGTCGTCTGTTGTTCCATAGCCACCTTCAGAACTTTCATCATACAACTCCTGTTGTGAAGGAGTGGTGCTAACTAGCTCCCGTCCTGGGGCACCATTTGTACTAGGAGACGGATTAGGAGTAGGCAAACTGCGTTCGGGTGCGGATATCCGTGATTCGGGGACGGCGATGGGAGGGGGGAGTGACAGTGACGGTGGTTGCGGATGAAGAGTAGTGGAGTAGAGCAAGAGCTGGTTCGCATATCGTTGCATCTCTTCTGGAGTGATGAGAAGCCTAAATTCATTTAGGAGAAGAAACTGCAACTCCAGGCGATTCAACTCCGATTGTGGGAGTCCACCAACCTGGGCGTGTAGGAACCTGGACGTCAGAACATGCCAAACACGAGGACGTCTGCGGAAGCCTTACCCTGGCATATCGAGAGTTGAGATAGAAGATATCGGAGAAAAACTTGCTTGCCACTGTGACACCGGCAATGATGAGGCGATGCACGTTGTAGCTGTCGATGGCGAAGCTAGGGGCACCACTTGTACTCGATGAAGAGCGTGACATTCGATCGAAGTACACAAGCAAGCTCAGGAAAACTTCGTTAGTCGTTGGACAATACTTCAGTATGCGCAATAAATACGATTCGATTGATATGGTAGGAATGTTCCGGGCATGAAATGCGGATGGTTCGGGAGGCATTGGGACAACAACGTGACCGGAAGGGCTAGACGGCGACCCATGAGGCCTACCCTCCAAGACTATGGATAGCGAGTTGTGAGGCGGATCGTTATTAGTATTGCGAAGCGTATCATTCGCTGACGCAATCTGCTGTAGCAAAGCAGCTAGGAGTTTCAAAAGTTCAGTGGATGGGTATGTCGCGATGTCAAGATGAGGAGGAGAAGCTGGAGGAGTGTTTGTCTGTGTTGTAACGGGAGGATTAGGGATTGACGGACGAGGAGGCAATGAATGATGATTAGAAGGAGCACCAGCTGGCGTACGCGGTGCACTAGCCGTCACTGGGGACTCGTGAATACTAGGCTGAGAATGAGATGGGGTGTGGCGGATTTTACGGAAGCTGGATGAACTTTTCGGTGGTGGCGTATGCGACGCCGAGGCAGTCTTTACAAACAGATTTGGGCGTGAGGTACTGAGACCGCTTCTCATCTCCTTGTCCTTCCGTGGCTGCCAGCTCTGAGACAACTGGCGACTATAGAAAGGCTGGGATGCAGTAGCAAGTGCCAGCATAGTACTTTGCGAAGGGAAAGGACAGCCTGGTGACAATCTCACCAGATTGATGCAGTCAAAATTGTGTCGGAAGAGCCACCGATGACAAGGCTACTCACCTCACAAATGATTGCCGCTGAGCCCTCCCTCCACTTTGTACCGGTTCTGAAACTTGTTTGTGGTGTGTCCGAGCCGTTGACGCTGGACGAAATGCCTCTGTGGTCAGGTATTTTGAAGTGGAGCCGAATCACCCAATAAGGATTCAACATCGGCAATTCCCGATTGCGGGTCTGGAATTTGGGTATATAACCTAATTACACTTCCCCGCTTTCGAAGTTATCCTCCAGCCTTCCTTTGGTGTGAGCCTCCTAGCGAGGCAAGGGCGCCGATGTCCGATCAAAACCTTCGAGATTTCATCCTGAAGTACCCATATCCTGCGTTCGTTCTCGATGCGAAGCCTGCAGTAGGGCACCTCGGCCCTTCCTTGAAGCCTTCGCTCTCAAACAAGCATTTCAGAAGACTATTGAGGGTGAAAAATAAAGCACATGCTCTGACAAGCTGGCTTGAGCTTTTCGGATCTGTCGATGACGTGAAACACTTCACGCTCTGGGTCTTCGGATCGGGAGGCACATATGAGGAGAGTCAGCCTACGTTCACCGTCAATCTCGTGCTGTCATGGGCGCGGCCAGAATACTCTCATGTAAAATTGCAACTGATTAAAACTGCCGTCCCGCACGAGGTATGGGTTATTACGTCTCTTCCTCTTTCCCCTTTACCTCCAAGCAGCACACCCGAATCCACAGCTGCACCGGTCGCTAGGCAGTCTATTCAACTGCCTGTTCCCGTGAATTTGCGAATACCACATCCCCGCTCCATTTCCGCCACCCCAGATCTCAAGTCTTCCGGAAATAGACCCTTGGTAATCGATCACCAAGACCACACATTTCATCCTTTGCACACAGCTGACAGCGGAGTGTCCCCGGAGATGATCCAAGAACACAAGCAGCTTTTCAAAAATTTCCCGTGGCATGAAACTGCCCTCGGCGCACCAGAGACGTGGCCAGTTGCTCTCCACTGCTACAGTGCGTGTTGCACACTTGAGTCTAATGGGGCGTTGGTTTCAACTATTCACGTTTAGCCTCGTACATGCTCGATAACCCCTACCCTAAAGCTCTTTGGTGGGGTCAAGAGTATGTGTTTATCTACAATGCTGCCTACGCGGCTATGTGTGGCAAGAAACATCCAGGGATGTTCGGTCAGACTGGACCGGTTGCCTGGCAGGAGATATGGGAAATGTAAGCGAGTATTTCAAATTCCAAAGATGAGATGACGAAATCCTTACGTATAGGATCGGCCCCCTTGCTGATAGCGTACTGAACAAAGGGAACGTGATAGCAAAGCAAGATGATCTTTTATTCTTTGACAAACTAACGGCTGCCATGCTTCCCGAGGAGACTTACCACGTGCGTCAAAGTATCACTTCTCAATTCGCGGAGTAGGGTGGTTAATCACGATCATCTAGTCTTGGTCCTACGTCCCTGTAATCAGCGACGACGGAAAAATCGCGGGATTCTTGAATTCATCGTTTGAGACAACGGGCCGTGTCATGGCAGAACGCCGTCTTCAATGCTTACGACACTTAGGCGAGCGCTCAGCTCTTGCCTCGACGACCGAGGCGTACTGTCAAGCAATACTGGATGTTTTCAGTGCTACTCAGGTAGATGCTCCATTTGCTGCACTATACTACATCAGGGAAGAGGCCGTCAAGGATCATGACGAAATGGTAGCTGGACGAAGTAAAAAGCCGTTGATCTCTGCGCTTTTGCAGCTCGCCGGTACTGTCGGCATCCCAGCCAAGTCATCTGGCAACCCCCTCGCTCATTCAAAATTTCGTATGGAATTCGGGCGTGCGACGAATTCTGACACAATCCCGAAATCACAGCGGGAAGCCAGTATATCTCTTTCTACTTTAGTCAGTAATATATGCTGGAGGCAGCAGTCCAATGCATCCGATGACAGTGGATCTACCGTTACCTCATCACGAGGTGACGGGTCATCTGATTCAGACTCCGTAACCAGATATACAGTGGACAGCCTTGATGCCTATGATTGGAGGCCATGGATCGCCGAGGCGTCAAGGCAGAAGCAAGCCATCCTCGTCCCCAGTTTACCGTTATCGGCGACCGAAGGTGTCGGGAAAAATCGTGGGTGGAACGATACAGTCCGAGATGCGATCGTGATCCCCATCTCGGCTGAAGGACGCGAACTTGATCAGGCAGTTCTTATCCTTGGCGTCAACACTCGTGCACCGTACAATAGGGAATATGCGAGTTGGATTGATGTTGTCCGGATGACTCTTAGTTCGGCGCTCACGGCGGTGCTCAGCCGAGAGGCAGAAACTCAGCGCGCAAATCAACTTGCTCAGTTGGACGCAGCGAAGACTGCATTCTTCTCGAATGCATCGCATGAGCTGCGGACTCCGCTCACACTGATTACCGCCCCACTTCAGGATGCTATCAGATCGGTGGATAATCGGAAAGTGAAAGATCATCTGCAACTTGCGGCTCGCAACGCTGCCCGGTTAAGCCGTTTGGTGGACTCGCTCATGGACTTCTCCAAGGTACCGGGAAAGACTTTGTCCTTTGTCCTTCGGTCTATTCCTTACTCTGGTGCTTTAGATTGAAGGCGGGAAATTACTAGGCCGTTATTCGCCCGTCATGCTCGCGTCATTTACCTCAGATTTGGCTGCATTATTTCGGAGTACGATAGAGAAGAGTAATATCGAATATAGGTATGTTATAAGGTGGCCGTTACGTGTGGAGCTGATCGTTCAATCCCTAGGGTGGAATGTGATCCTGCTGACAATCGTATTGCTTATGTGGATCCCGAGTTATGGGAGAAAGTCGTTTTCAATCTAATAGGTCAGTGCCCAGTGGACCTGTCAGTTCGAATGATTCCTCATCCTCCTGGACGAAGGGAATGCGTTTAAGTACACACTTGAAGGGAGTATCATCGTGAAAGTGGAATTTGATTCTGGTTGCGCTATGTTCTCAGTTCGGGATACTGGTGTTGGGATACCATCACAAGATCTTGACAAAGGTGATCCCATTTCGAAGTCTGCGTCCGTGTTCCTCATTCCGATTCCCTGTCTAGTTTTCGATCGGTTCCACCGTGTTGAAGTATGTTGTATTATTGCTGCTTCACGCTCATTCATCTCTTTTAATTCGCCTTAGGCTACATCAAGAAGCCAGGAAGGGACCGGCATTGGCTTATCGCTGACTAGGGTAATTTGCGCGTGCATGCCGATGAAAGACTTGACTCATTTGCCCACGACGTATAGGAACTTGTGCGGCTCCACGGAGGTACAGTCGAAGTACAATCCAGGACGGCAGCTGAGTCGAACGATGGGTCGCATGGCACCACCTTCACAGTCTTGATTCCCACTGGTAATGAACATATCCCATTAACACATTTAGAGGAAAATTCCCCGACAGTTGTGACGCCTCAGAGAGTTTACGCTCGAGGTATCATCGACGAAGCCGCCCAGTGTGTCCATCCCCAGCTCTCTAAGGGCTCTTCTGATCAATCCCATTAAGGTGGGGCAAAGTCAATGATATAAATTCTTCAAACGAGACTTCCAACGATTCAGAAGGAGGAATGAGTACAGGAAGTGTGGACTCGGGGACGCTTTTCTTTATGCAAAGTGATATCATCTTAATTGGTGGGTGTGGGCCATGCTGTTGCCGATCTTGCATCTTGACTTGATCGACGTAACGTAGTCGATGATAACGTACGTTCCTGAACTTCTACGAGGAAGCAAATGGCAACTGTTTTCCCTTCGCCTGTCCATGACTAGGCCGATATGAGAAAGGTGCGGTGCTTTTGAGTCAATTTTATTGCGATGTTTGTTAACTGGCCGTATTTCCAGTACATGAAATCACTGTGATCCCAAATTCTCCGAGGACACAAATTTTGAAGCTGATAGGTGTCATTTTTCAGTTTTGTTAAGTATTGCACGGTATTAGAAGCATCAAATGGGCAAGAAGCCTTGGATATGATGCATTCTGCCCACACAAAGCCCCACATTGTTGGTACGTGTTGATTGCTCCCCCAGATCTCGTGTTGTGTGACGTGTCGCAGTTGCGGACCAAATGATGCCCGTCCTAGACGGAATAAGCTTGTTGGCGGCAATGAAAGCGTGCCAGGATTTGCGGTTGATTCCAGTGGTCATGGTGACTGCGGCATCTGTGAGTCAGCCATAAAGGTCGTATGTGACGTAGTCTCATCTTTAGATAGACTGACGACCAGAAATTGGAAGGGCTTCTCTCTGGGGCTGACGATTATATCGCCAAACCCTTCGCCGCTAAACATTTGGTTGCCCGAACCCATCTCCAGTTACAAATAGGTAAACGGAGAGTGGAACTTGACGCGAAATTCAAACGTCGCACCTCTGAACTTCGAGTGCGTAGCCATTTCCTCGTTGCAATGTTGCGGGTTCGAGTAATAGATGTTCTTTTTCCAGGCACTCTCTGAGCTGGCACCAGTGGGGTAAGAAGTGACATGGCATGCGTTCAACTTTCTTAGCTGACTCCCGCTCCAGCATTTTCCGCGCAGACATGGACGGCACGTAAGTGATTCGAGTACTCGAGAGTCAGAACTCACTCATGCTCCGCCGCTATATTGATGCGTGTAGTATTGTCTATGGTAAGTGAGAGCCCTTGACTTGATCATTCAGCCCCCTTAGACTCGTCCGCAGCAAATCCAAAATGGCATGAACTCACAGGTCATCCCAGTGATCGACCGGTGTGTGCCTAACCTCGTCTACCGAACGCGACAATTTACCACTTATGGTTAGCTGAGTGACTGGACAGAGTGCGTCGTTGACGAACACCGAAATGCCGTGATCGAAGCGTGGGATCGGCTGTTCGAAGATCACTTGCCTGTCAACATTGTAAATTCACCATAGAAGCTCTCTTGGATCTGGATATTCCACTCATGCGTAACTATTTAAATCCCAGGAATTTACTTTTAAGTCGGGTCGGACCGTTCAAGCTCAGGTAAACAAAATTGTTGTTTAGTTGACTGGCTGATCTAACACATGGCTAGATCGGGATGCTTGATCACCTCACAACAAAGGGGATGGGTGCAATGGGTCAGAGCATTTCTACCTGCAACTCGGGTACCGAATTCATAAGTCAGTGTCAATCTAGGCACACTCACTGATATTAGCGAGCGTCGAATGCTTCAAGAGGCTCAACTGGCCCACGCAGAGGAGCGAGAGGCTGCAGCAAGACAAAGCGCAGCAGAGTCGGAACTTCGGCGACAGGAAGCTGAGGACCGCAGGCGCGCCCAAGAACTTCTTATTGATGTCACTTCTCACGAACTGCGGCAACCTGTTTCTGCCATTCTGAACTGCGCCTCATTGATACGGTCTAATTTCACCAAATTACGCAAAGAACTAGAAAAGTCGCTTTCGCAAAAGTCTGAATTTAGGCCTGACATGGCTTTGCTGAACACCATGGATGAAGATTTGGAAGCATTAGGTATGTGCTTGATGTCGTCAAGACCCGGCACTGCTGAAGTCTTTGGGCCCATGGAATAGACGCGATCTATCAATGTGGGTTGTCGCAGGAGCGAATAGCGAACGAGTTTGTCCATTCAGTACTCCATGCTGTCTCCCATCGTACTCATAATCCATCACAGCGTTCTTGTAAGTGCAGACGCATTTTTTGTGCACGTTTCGATGAACCCGAACCCCTCCGTAGTCTTTGTCAAGGATCCAGCTTGAGGTATGTGCCACTTTCCGCATCTTCAATGTCATAGCTAATACATCCGTTAGGTGTTATCGATCCTGCCTGTTGATTTCGTCCTCGCGGACGAAGTCCGGCGGGTATGTTCCCTCTTCAACAATGAACTTTCTATGTATGTCTCCGTTGAGTTCCGTGCACAGATCCTCACTCCATCACAGGAAAAATATCACTTTCATGCTGACATTTGGAGAATCGATCGGGCGGCTCGGTATTACTCATGTACGCCTAGATAAGGTAGGTCCATTCAATCTTGTATATTCATGTGGTACACACGCTGATGAATACTTGTACCTGCTCCAGGCACGATTTGCGCAAAGTATGATTAGTTTTTTCTTGTCCTTCCAAACCAGCTTCATAGTTTTCTCAGTCATGACTAATCTATTGAGCAATGCAATAAAGGTGCGTTTTTCGGTATATATCGATTCCGTCGCTTAAACTTGCTTCGAATAGTTCACTGATATAAGTCATCATCCGAAGAGGGTCATTCATGTTAATGTGGATGTGGCATGCCAAGCACCAGCAGATTCAACATGTCTTCCTCCATCTCATCCAGAGGATGAGCGAGTATCAACTAATCGTCAACGAATATTTTTGTATCTGTCGGTACGGACTCGTCGTTCACGTTATTGTCTGAACCCTACTGATAGGCGTAGGTTCGTGATTCTGGCCCTGGACTGAAGTAAGCGCCATCACAGCACGATACTGTGATCTGACTGTACCGGGTCCGCAGACCTGAGGATCTTGCTCTTTTATTTCAAAGATTTGCTCAAGGAAGCGTAAGTTATCCTTCCTTTGCACAACTCCTGACCTATCCTGACATGATGACAGAATTCACATGAAGGTATGCTATTCAACGATCAGCATTTCCAATTGTCTTTTTGACGCAGCTCGGAACTTCAGTCTTTGGAGGATCAGGGTGTGTGTTATACTGAGGATCCAGCCGCTCTCTGACGCACTGGTAGGCTCGGCTTGTTTGTTTCCCGCAAGTTGTGCGAGCTCATGGGTTAGCACCAAGAAAACGAGGAATTAACATATGTAACTCACCATTCTTTCTCTAGGGGGTCGGATTGAGGTGTCCAGCGAATACGGTATGTCCATGGGGCAGGAAAATTGTTACCTGTACCTCATCCTGAATTCACTCAGGACGTGGAGCCACATTTCGCTTCTTCGTTCAAGGCGAATCATTTATCCCCCCTATACCGCCCGCCCCTGCTGCACCTGGACAAGAAAGCAAGATAGAGGTTAAGGATCCTGCTCCTGTTCCTTTGCGGTACGTACGCTAGTAGTCTGCATTTTCCTAAAACTAGATTTCCCATGTGTAAAGGGTGCTTATTACTGAAGACAATCAAGTGCGTAGTTTTTCAGCTCCAAGTTGGTCAACCTGTGACTTGATTCTGGATAGATCAATCAGACCGTTTTGAAGTGAGTCTGTCTCCCTCAGTTTTCCAAAAAACCAATGACATCCATATTCCAGTCGCCAGTTGCGAAGAGCAGGATGCTTAACAACGCTGGCTAGCGATGGTGTAGAAGCGATCAGAGCCATCAAGGAGCTCTACACTGCAAATGAAGAGGGTGTTGGGCAACAATTTGACGTTATCCTGATGGGTACGTACGACACTGATTTGAACTGCTTTGCTCCTGACTTCATCCGACCAAAGATTGCGAGATGCCAGTCATGTAAGTCTGGTCTACACAGCGCATCAAATTCTGCAATTTTTCTACTAGGAACGGGTACGACGCAACGAGAGAGATACGGAAAATGGAGTCGGAAGGCTTGCTCGGACATCGGAACTACATTGTTGCTCTCACTGGTATGTCTTTGGGACGATGTATATTATCATCGTTGCTGACCAGACGAAGGTAACGCTCGGGAGGCACAGGTCAGGAGCGCCCTGGACGCTGGAATGGACAGCGTCACGGTAAATGGCTTCCCTTGCTCTTATCTCTAGGCATTGACGTCTAGGCCCCGGTTCAGATGAAACCTTACAAGCTCGAGGAACTTCTTAAGACCATGAGAATCAACACTGCACATCACCAGCAACAAAGCACCGATATATCTTGAGACCCAGTCCCCACTTCACCCAATGATCTGCCCCATTTCCTTGCTTGATTTCCACCACTTTTGGACTACTGTTACAGCACGGGTTTTAGCGCGCGATATTTCTCAAGCACCCATGTTATTGTCTTGCATAAATCATAGCCTATAATCATCATGACATATGATGCTGGTGTAGCAGCGCGTGAGGATGGCCAGAAGATCAGTGAAGGATGCAAATTATCACTCGGATGAGGAAGTAACCGGGAACTCGAATACAACAGCCTTGTTCGTTAACCGCTTGTAAATGCCAGACAATGAATCCAGCTTGTATTCCAATGATGTCGCATCCTTGGGGTCAAGGAACCTGATTCATGACAAAGATCCACATCAGTTGAAGACTAAACGGGGATAGCTAGTCCACGCACACTCTGATGAGTCTCGTACCATCAACTGCGTATCGAGTACGCTTTTGAACAATATCTGTGGGATAGACCAAGTCCTCCAAAATTCTTGTCTGAACTGAGGTTACAGTGCGACTGTACAAATGGTTCTTGCCCCCCGTCTTAGGAATGACCTGGCGTTGACCAACGAATACTACGTGGTGATCTGAAAACTTCTTCTCAAGTTCACGAGTAAGTCTAGAAACATTATTCCCAAGAGGAAGTATGAGATATGCTGGTGAGAAATGGGAGAAGCGATTCAGTTACCTCTGCTGGACCTTCTGGAATGATCTAAGCTGACGCATGGGGACAAAGATGACAAAGGCCTTCCTCCCATCATCGAGTTCTAGCTCCTTCGCAGCAGCGATCCTAAGACCACGAAGTTCAGGCCTAATATCGGGGACATTGTTTTCCAGCTCAATGATTGCTTGTATGACCGTGGTTTCAGTACTACCAGGCTTTTCAAGGCGGGTAGCTTGCGTGCGGTAGAACTTGCGAAGGACTGGTAAAGACGGTAAAGATGGTAAAGACATGGCTTAAAGGAAATTAGGCTGATAGTGAATGAGGTTATAGACGGGTGCGTATAAGTCAGCAATTGCATCCACATCAGGGAAATTGAATCCAGCGCTCCAGACGTCCCTCTGGCACATTTCAAACGCGAAAACACACCAGGGGACTCGCAGGATGTTGGCCAGACATTCAAAAAGATCATACCTGGCGAAGGGCACCCGAAACACTGGCTTGAACTTTGGTTGACGTCCGATTCGGCTCGATGGAGCTGGCACGTGAAACGATTCGCACGGCATTCATTTTAGCGGAATTGGCCGAATTCTTCTGGCATTGCCAACTATCTATTGTGGGCATGCATCAAGCGACATGCGTAGACGAGATTACTTATTCGCCCAATGCATCTTCTACATTTCTCCGGTAGCCACCATATAATGGACACACCCCTCTCCCATCCATCAGCGTCAGTCATTACTTTCTGAAAGTATGGCTACAGCAACATATAACCTGGATGCACGCGCATCTCTCCAGAGCACTAATCGATAATGGTAGCACTTCTCTGGGACGATTCATAGGGCGTTTCTACCAATGTGGGCAGCTGAGGGAGGCTTGGGAAGCGATGATGGCATGCACAACAGAATCATTCGCTGAAGTCATCAATCCCAAATGGCTTCCTAGACATTCCAGCGTGCAGATCCCGTCGCACGCGCGCTTGCTCGCCATTAATAAATTATCCGCGAACCTTTCTGTAAGTAGCTGAACTTTTCAGCTTGGCGAAAGGACGTCAGACGTCTGGAAGATGGCCTGAAGTGATTTCATCGCTTCCCTGTTATCCGGAGTCCGGCTGGTTGCCCGGGTGCATGTTAGATTCGTATGCTGTTCAAGGTCCCAGTGCGATCGGTCGAAAGTACCAGGCCAGGGCAGACTCGCGGCAGGAGGTACCTATTCTCCATGCTCGTTTGACCGCCTATCTAGGCATGGAATGACTGAAATTGACCAGCAGGATCAGTGGCTTTGGAAGCGTCAATTCATCAGCCGATGTGGAGTTGATAGCTCTGCCAATAAACCATAACGCGGCACTTATAACTGACAATTGAACTGCCGAAGGTCGGAATGAAAGTCTTCTGGATCCACAGCTGGATAGATCGATCGGTTCTGCTTCCGTCAATGGATGCTGCAACTCATTTGATGCGAGCTTGTGGCCTGGGACTTGATGAAAATGTGTCCCGGAATAAGGAAATCTCGATTTGGCCTTTTTCTCTTACATGTCCTGGGTTGGGCCCCTTCATCTCACCCTCTTCGCTGCAACAAGCCTGTACCTGACGCTCGCAATTTGTAAAGATGCTCTCCAAGTTTCGGAATCCCGGTCGTTGGGTAACCCCTCGTTGTACTATTGGACTTACTTCTATCCCTGTGTCATCGTCTGTCTGTGGCTTGCCGAAACAAAATTTCACGCCTTCAGCTCAATATCTTCATAGTGTTGAGGAAATCTTGCCGGCTGAAGGCAGCTCCCGCACGCCCAAGCCATCGATATTCAATGAGTTTGCACTGAGAGACCGAGTAGGGGTAAGCTCACGATCAATTGAGAATTTCTTGCCCATATTGCATATAATCCATGATATAATCCAGGTTGTATCAGGTGCGAATCGAGGTCTTGGTCTCGAGATGGCTCTCGCTCTGTGCGAACTTGGAGCCAAGATCTACGCGATCGATCTTCCCTCGACTCCATCACTTGAATTCAAGATGGTTGCGAACCATGTGAAGGTGATGGGTGGGGGAAGAAAACTCGAGTACATCAGTGGAGATGTAACTGATCAGATGACGGCCAGAGCGGAGGTTGAGAAGAGTGGGTTTGACGTGTTGAAATAGATATTTCTGTCTATTAACAGTTCCTATGCAACCTCATGTAGTTAGTAAGAAGGAAGGGAGATTTGACGTATGCATTGCCGCGGCCGGCACGTTACACACCATCTTGCTTTCTTCCCTTAACCGACATGATTTAGCATTCAGGTATCCTTGGCCAATCGACCCATGTCTTGGAGATTGATGCGAAAGAATTTGAAAATTTTCTTGCCGTAAACACTCACGGCGCGTTCTATACTGCCCAAGCAGCCGGTCGGCAAAGTGAGCTCTGAGACATTACTCCTGAGCAGGATGCTAACCTGATATCCTTTACCCCTAATCGCAGTGATTAAATTTGGGAATGGCGGGTCTATCATCATGATTGCTTCCATAAGTGGTCATGTCACGCTCCGGGCAAGCTCATCTAATCTATGATTTCGCGCCTGGCCTTTACCCACTAATCTCCGAACGAAACTTAAAAGGACCACAAATGGGTTGCATACAGTGCTTCCAAATCTGCTGTACTTCAAATGGTTCGGAGCATGGCTTGTGAGCTTGGACCCGAGCGAATTCGAGTCAACTCACTCTCACCGGGTCAGCTTGCCCGCCATTACCGGCTTTTCTCCTCTGACGATTTTGCAAATAGGTTATATCTGCACCAAAACGACAGCTGCCTTGCTTGATTCCCATCCCGCACTGCGTGAAAAGTGGGCATCTTCTAATCCCTTAGGCCGACTTGGAGCGCCAGAGGAGCTTCGAGGTGTTGTTGCGTGGCTGGCAAGCGATGCGAGCACCTTCTGCACGGGAAGCAAGCTGAGTACCCCGTTTATCCAACTATCGAGTGACTCTAATTCCAAGTTTCCACATTTGTACTAGTATTATCGTCAGTGGTGGCCACACCATCTGGTAATTCTCTCCCCTGATCCTTCGATCGTACCGATATCACCGTGAACGATCAGCGACTCAAGTCCTACATACGATAGATCCCCTTAGAAATCCTTCATATCCGCCACGCAAGAGAAGGATATGTTTGTTGGCAGGCTGGTACCTGTCCAAGATTCAATACAATGCGTGTGCGAATAATGGAAACAGATAAGACATGAGATCAAATGCGTAAACAATAAAACCGTGAAAGCTGGAAGCGAAGGGCTGTAAAGACCGGGCCGCTTTGTCGGTACAGATGAGTCATTGCTTCCCTGCGGATGATCAGATCGTTGTGACGAGGGGTGAGATACTTTCACGAGGGGTGGGTGAGATACTTTCAAGTCATAATCCGACAGATTAGAAGCATGATACGGAAGATTTTTCGAGACTACCGTCCCAGGCAGTGAGACATTCGTGGTCTGACTCTTCCAGACCAGTAAGGTGGCGTCCCCGAGGGACAGGGACCGCCTTTAAATGTCATTTGCTGGGCCCCCTTGGTATCACTGTCGGGTTCTTCAGGATGGCCATTAAGTCCTGCCTTGAGTAGAGCCCACGTCATGATGCAGGCCTACATTAATGAATTAAGGGCATAGCACGCGCGTCGGCTAAACGTACCGCTTCGAGTTCACTCTGCGGCTAAAGGTGGCGATATTTATTTTCCCTCGAACATCTGGACATTGACTTCACTGTCCAACGTTCGTGAAACGCGCCAGAATGGTGGAAGGAAGAAATTACTCCCATCAATCAATGTCGTGATTACTGTACCCACGTCTCCCTGATCGCCCTGCGCTCCAGGGACTTCCAACAGGAACGAAACGACAATAGAAGGGCGAGAAACAATTTGCGAGCGAACAACCGGTGAAACTGTACCCCAACTCATCGTCATATGGCGCTGGGACTCCAATGTCCCTGACGCAGGACCAGAACATCATTATTCTCTTACTTCCCTAGCTCCGGAAAGCAAAAGCAGGTATGGTGCCGAGAACTCAGCGCAAATGAACCAGAAGACTAAACGCTTCGTCTAGCTGTCCCCTCTCATTAACAGATGAAAAGAACAGCAAGAGTGACACTGATACTTATCACCAGTTTTATTTAGAATCATCAACGCTATCGCAGACGTCCCCGCGATAACCAGTGAAAGGAGGTCCCTAACTGCCACCCGCCCCTGGCAAAGCGAAAGAGGCCCTTTGATCTCGCCCCGGCCAACATACTCCTCCAAGCGAAACAACAGAAGCCAAGGTGGTTCCCCGGTACCCCAACCTGTGTTCCAGCGTGCGCCGAAATGGCGCGCCGTCCCGCCGTTGACACGCCCTGCACACAAGGCATCCACGAGCGACCAGTCGCCTGAGATTTGCACATCATGAAACGTCCCAGAGAATGATATCGTTGGGAGGATACAATGCTGGAGACGCGGCGGCCCAGTGGTCCGTGGCCAAGTTTCAAGAAGTGGTCATAGGGCACGTTTTCCCAACCTCGTTAGATATCCAACCTATTCGTCAAGACACGTCGATTGCGTCCCGAATTCTCGGGACCAATCAACTCTAAAAAAAACTCACTGGCCGACGCTATCTTCGGCCAGGCTGATCCTGCTAATGTTTCCTGGGCAGGATACTAGCTTCTATAATCACTGAAGAGGCGGCCCTGCCTTCATTCTTGCATTCCTGGCCGAATTTTTTCGCCCCAACTGAATTAATGTTTTTTGGAAGGGATTACTACCCTGCCACGGACGAGCAGGCGAGGCAGTGTGCCAGATAGCTTGGATATTAAACAGATTGACTGCAAATGGTCGCCGCGGTGCTGGGTGCGGGCGTGGATAAGATAGCACCGGCCATACTTAATGAGGGCCACCGCCTTACCATATAGACTAGAACCTTCGTACCCAACGATCTGAAGCGACAACCAACCACCGCAAGGGATATTGAGGGGCATGAGCCACAAATCATGAATTGTTTCTTCTGACAAACGACGGAGGACCCTGGGTTATATGAGAATTGGCAACAATACAGGACCTTGTCAGCAGGTAAATTTATTTATTTTGGGTCCGAAAAATTTGCAGGCGACCCGCTCCGGGAATTGGCCAGCAACGGCATACATAATATTAACGCAGCAAGTGGCCTGCTACTCTTCCGTCCTTTGCTCTGTTGCCAGACGGAATGCGTCGTTCGGGGAGTCCGGTTCCGGGTATTGCCGGGTGTTGCTTTGGGCAAACATGTGATTTTGGTGGTTAGAGGCGGGGGCGCATAAGTACTCAGGGGTTTGGATATTGCGTCAAAATTGAATAAAGCTGCCGATCACCTTGGCAGCTGACGCTGATAGTATTCGCACCCCTGCCCTCCTTTTTCATGCCATGGCTATGTTGACTTGAATCTATTTTACTTCACTTCGCTATTCGAGTCGACCCCCACTTCGACTCCAATCGTTTAAAATCTCCTAATCGCTTGTTCTCTCTTTGCCCTCTTTTCTTGGCTTATCGAGAGACTACTTTGGCCGGCATCTCACACCTGTCAATGGGTATTTTGGAGGACACAACAATATAACACGGACGACTCCGCTGCAGGCCCAGTTAGACTAGACCTCGTTGACCGATAAGACCAAACCCGAACTTAAGCAACGACCAAACCAAATATCGAGCAAAGAAAATAGAAAGACGCTCACACACCAAGGACACCAAAGAAGGACCAATTGTTCAAACACGCTGACCAAACTTCCGAATCACGAAAAATGAGAAGAAGATATATGGCCTCTGAATATGATGACCCGCCCAGATCCGACCAAGGGTGAATTAATAGGTGGTTTTGGGCCACACTCCTCATCTTAAGCGTTTGGCATGCACATAGCGTTCATTCATTTTGACAGGTCGAATTTCGGGTCATCTTCAGAGGTTGTCAGGTTTCTCGCGATTCCCTGTCTGGCCCAACTTGAGCCTTTTGGGTGTCTTTTGGCCTTTATGTTTGTGTATTTTCCTTTGACTGTTCCTCTCTTTCCTCTCTTCCTTAACCGTCAACGAGGCCTAGTTGTTTAGTTATGTCCTTAGCTGCTTAATTTGCCAAAATGAAAGTAGTCGAACGTGCAAGGTGAGATTGGGTTAATTCTGCCGCGTCAGGCGGGGTCCAACCAGTTATTTTTTGGATCGACCTTTACAGTTGCCGGTTTCTCGCATTGCGTATAGGTACATGAAAGCCCTTGCTTGAGGCACAACTGGCGGAGTTATTTTAGATATAAATTTGGACCGGGCATGGTGTTACCTCAATCCACATGCGCTAGGATCCAGAGACACAACTCGATCGATATTGATGCAATGTACCACAATGCTACGTCTTGTTCAGAACGGGATATATATATAAAAAAAAAAAAAAAACTCGATGGGAATATCTATGAAGAATCAATGATCGTGCAACAGACGGAAGGGGTGCAGCGGAAAAAAATGCGAGCACCATTAAGTGCGTAAAGAAATCTTGACAATTTAACCCTTCCCCTTGTGAGCGTAGATATATATCCTACGCTTCAACTTCCCCGTCCAAGCCATTACTAACATTTCCGTGACTGTCTCCAGCTTTTGGAGTGGCAGGCTCGACATCCCTAACGCGACTCGAAATAAACACCCCATATATCGAGATCAGGACCATGATCAGCCACTCAACGTTTCCATTCAAAATTTCGCGATGGTCGATTGAAATGGCATACAATGAGCTATAACAGCACATTAATGGAAAATCCCACCCCCCCCCCCCGGGTAGTATTATTTATGTGAATATTCGAATATTTGAATTAAAGGACGAACCTGACGAATGCAGGGCTAACAGCACGGGCAAAGGAGTTTGTAGTTTGTTGTAGCCCAAATGTAGTGCCTAATAGCTCTTTCGATGGTGCAGAAGCCTTGACGATTATCATACTGAGACTTTAAAAAAGCGTCATGCCAAATTTGGAACGAATATGCCCGTCAGCCCAATGCGGTTTTCAGGGACACAAAAAAAAATAATTCGAACGTCTTACGGGAGACACAGTAGACCTATTCTGGCAGGGACAAGAATCAAGACAACTCCAAGCCACGACACTGTCGCGTTATTGTGGGAGAGACGGACAATGATACTTGCGATCGGAGCAAATAGATATGCCAATATCCACATGGCCATCAAAAAGGAGAACATCTACGCCAAATTTCCGGTCCCATGCCACATTATCAGCAAAAAAGGTTAGCTCGAATGAAAGTGGGAATGTCTACCTTGCGATTGTTAAACGTCCGCTGCAACCAGGGGAAAACGAGTACAGAGCCGAACGCTCCAAGGAGCCCACTTGCTGATAAGGCGAGCCCAATTTGTTGGGGCTACGATATTCCCGAACCATCATATAAACCACTTTGGGGTATATCCGGTAATTTTTCAAACGAACTCACCGATCTACCCAACCCTCCTAGGTCGATCCCGGTGTATGAGAAGAGTACGAACATGACATCGAATCCTACCGCCAGGAAACTCAACATGGAGGTTGAAATCAACATCGAAGGTACTTTTGGATAATAAAGCACCTCCCACAAGGACATGGATACCTCCTCGTTTCCCGAATTGGAGGATTCTTGGACACCGGTAGAAGAATCAGGGTTAATAACTACGCTGTGATCGATGTTGGAAGATCGAGGCACGGCGGGAGTGGTGTTCCCAATTATGGAACCATATCCAGGGTTCGATGCATTGGGCGGAGTACTGTTTCTCTGAGCTTCGCGAGCTTCGACGATTTTGGGAAGGGTCTGGAAACCCCCCCCCAAAAAAATAATAATAATAATAATCGAGATTTAGGGATCGCATGAAACTATTCAAGAAACGATGATGCGACTTGCCTCATTCACGAACAAAAAGCAAAGTATGATTGATCCGAGTGTGATGCAAGAAGACAATGCACAAGGGAGGAAATAAGGCTGGAAATAATCAGTGACCCCTCGCCCCCCCCCCTTTTCCAACATCGGGGTTCAACAACTTACATAATCTCGCAAAAACTGATACTTTCCAAAGGTGTCAGGGTATCTTTCTGCAGGGTCACTCAGATCTCCGCCTATCATCGGCCCTCTGAAACGCCGACAAGGTGAACAATGAGAAGTTCATAAAACGACTTTACGCTCACATTACGGTTCCCATAGCCCAGACGGCACCGAATAAAGGGAACACTACACACACACAAAAACAAAGATGGCGGTAAAATTAGCAAAAGTCTGTGAAAGTGACTGATTACAGTCCTCGGCAATATTGGTAGCATCAATGCCAGCCCCTCGGGCCGGCCCGAAGACAAGGTACAAGTGCTCACCTGTCCCTTGATTGGTGCTGTCCGTTATTTCGGACAACATAGACCAGAGTACGGCGATATTTCCACAGAGCATCCCAGAAAGAGACCGCGAGACGAGTGCTCCCATCTGTGGCAGCTTATCAATCACACACACACACACTCTCTCTCTTTCTCAGAGTGTGAAAAGGAAAATGAGACGAACGAAAGATGTGCTTAGACCGAAGCAAAAGGAACTCAGTGCTACGCCTGCTAGACCCATGATGATTACTGGTTTACGGCCTATGCGGTCCGATAATTTACTCCACTGGTATATCTAAGGGGTAAGGATTCGGAGAAGGGAATATCAATGGAGCGAAGAAATGTTGAAGGACGCGAAACGCACGGTTAAAAGTTGGGCTAGTGAAAAGGAAGACTCGACAAGACCACTATAGTACCCAATGTTCGCAGGATCATCCGTAACATGTAGCCGTTCCATCATCTATGAACCCAGTATTCACGATCGATTCGTTAGTACCCTCACGGATGAATGGTCACCCTACGCACCTCATTGACATAAGGAAAGATCTTATTGTATACGAAACCCAATATGAATATGCAGTTAGAGCCAAGAACCCATCATGGCGACAACATCGATTTATATCAACTCTCTTACTTGAGAATAACCGATGGGTTCAGCAAGACGGACAACCGCGAGGATGAGCAACTGAGCCCAAGGAAGTGATGTAGCCTTGAAGGCCATCACCTGCCTCTTCTGAGTAGTTGATACTGAGAGAAGCGCTGAATGTTCATCAACAGACTGATCAGAGGCGTTGGAGTCATCGAGGCGAGTACTCCAATTCTGAACACGAGTCATGATTCTTGTCTAGATTGTACAAGAAAGCGAGGAGGTGAAAAAAGAAAAAAAACAGAGGGAGGAGGGGGAGGAAGAGATGGTAGGATGAGTGATGGCCAAAGCTAGGGCCCATGCATTATCCTATCATTGTGCAGGGACATCGATCATTTATGGCCAATCTCGGCCGGATACCCGATAGCCCTGGTCTATTGGGGAGTAATCGTTTCAGGAAGCATCTGCATAGACGCTGCCTACGAGCAAGCACTATGGCCACTGTGTGCGCTGCAAGGTTGGGCGAAAGACAACAAGGATCAACGTCGTGGGGAGGCACCCATGTTCGCATGATCTCATGAGGTGACAGGGATCAAATTAAGCGGATATCGCCTTCTTGAGGCCATTTCACTTTACGCAATCACCAGCGACACCCGCAACTTGAGTAGCGTTGGCGTGGCAATGTCATTCAATTAGAGTATCATCCATATACATATATGCATGCAACTATTTTGTGACCGTGGTCAGCCCAAGAAAAGCAAGCGTCCGTCCATACTAAGTTGTATGTAGGTAAACAAATATCAAAGGAGGCGGTTTGCCTAAAAAGAGTTTTTTTATCCATTGTTCAGGCTTCAACGCCGTCGAGCGTCTCTCGATCAGTGTCGATATCCCTCACACGGCTCGAAACGTAAGCCCCATAAATCGTAAGTGAAACCATGACGAACCAGACGAGATGACCGTGTAAGATCTCCATATGATCCGTGGAGAAGGCATACAAAGAGCTGTTATTTTGCATAAGTCCCGAGACAAGGAAGAGCCCCTGCGAAGAATACGAACCTGATGAATGCAGGACCAATGGCTCGCGCGAACGCCCCCAGTGTCTGTTGCAATCCAAATATAGTCCCGAGCACCCCTATCGAGGGCGCCGAACTCCTCACGAGGATCATGTTAAGCCTTATGGTGTTGGACCAGCGTCAGAATAGTAGAGCGTTTTTTTAAGAAAAAAAAAGGTGCAGTCGTAACTTACGGAAAGTTGAGCACCGCTATTCTGACAGGGGCAAGAATGAATGCAATTCCAAGCCAGGCAACCGTAGGATCATCATGAGAAAGACGAATGAACATACTTCCTATCGGCGCGAACAGGAAGGCTACAATCCACATCGACATCAAGAAAGTATATAGCTGCCGCACAAGAACCCAAGAGTGAGTCGAGGGTTCCAATTTTGATGAATGTGAGTGATTGATTACCTTGCGGTTGTTAAAGGTCCGCTGGAAGAAAGGGAAAACAAACAGCGAACCAATCGCGCCTGCAACTCCACTCGCCGACATCGCAAATCCAATTTGCTGAGGCTAAATCCAAAATTCGTCAGATCCAGGTCCAAATCATCCCATCCTCGCATGCTGACTCACCGTTCTACCCAATCCCCCTAGGTCAATGCTGGTGTACGAGAATAGCACAAAGACAACATCAAACGCCATGCTCACGAAAGAAAGCATAAAACTCGAAACCATGATCGAGCGTACAGTTGGGTAACTGAGAATTTCGCTCAACGACATCGTTTCCTTTTTGTTGTCACCGATCTGACTCGGAAAAGATTCCGAGACGGGAGTGGGGGGTTCGGAGATATCCTCGACGAGAGTCTCGGAGTTGGACGGCGTGGGCGAATGAGAGCGAGAACCAAAAGTGGGTGTGTTAGATGTGGACCCGTAAGTGGACATAGATGGGGAAGGTGAAAGCAGGCTATCTTTCTTCGCTTTACGCGCTTCGAGGATCCTAGGAAGTGTCTAATCGGAAACCGTAAGATGAATTGATGATCGAGGGGTCTGGTGATGGACTCGCCTCATCGACGAAGAATAGACAAAGAAGTAGCGAAAGGACCGTGATGCCAGAAGAAATGATACATGGAAGAAAATAAGGCTAGAAATCATCCGTTCAGGTAAGTAAACGATGGAAATCAGCGTAAACGCACGTAATCTTTCAAGAGCTGAAATCGTCCAAAAAGTTCAGGATAACGCTCGGCGGGATTGCTCAAGTTACCGCCTATTATGGGTCCGCTGGTGTGGGAAAGGAAGCATGAGATGACGTTAGCATGGCCGGGCTTCGGATCCTCCAAACATTCAATACTGTAACTCACATGACGCATCCGAGAGCCCAGGTCGCACCGAATAGAGGGAAGGCTGCATAAAGAAACCGAGAATGGGTGAGTAAAAGTTTGATATGACTGGATTGGTCCGAGGGGGGTACAGTTCATTCATCTGTCAGTGATGAGACAGTTGTTGCACAAAATGGTATTGGAGATAATAAAAACCTCTTTTACCTTTCCCTTGATTGGTGCTGTCCGTCATTTCGGAAATCATGGAGGAAACAACGACCGCATTGCCAGAGAGCACGCCACCAATGGATCTCGAGATAAGTGCAGTAGTCTGGAATAAGATGGTTGAGAAATCATGCACAGAGTTGAAGCAAGGCGCCGGCATACGAGAGATGTGCTCAACCCGAAAAAGTATGAGCTAATGGCCACACCTATCAGACCCACAGCTATGATTGGTTTTCGCCCAAGACGGTCCGACCATTTGCCCCATTGATAGATCTAAAGTCACAAAATGAGAAAAAAAAACAAAAACAAAAACAAATAAGAAAACGACCGTCAAGAGTTGAGCGATGGCGAAACAAGAATCAACAAGACCGCTATAATATCCAATGTCTGCGGGATCATCCGTTACTTGTAGTCGTTCCATCATCTTAAGAGGCGAGTAACTTTATCGAGGATCTATACTGGGCGTCGCGCGACCTGGGCTGCTCACCTCGTTAACATAAGGAAATATCTACAGGCAAGGGGACGTTGTTGGCACCCTGTACATTTTAAGCCCACGAAACACTCACTTGTGTATAACTAATAGGTTCCGCAAGTCGTACAGCTCCCAAGATGAGCAGTTGAGTGAGGGGAAGGGGCGTCGGTCCGATAGGCTCATTCCTTTTCTGTGCATCTGGGGCCAGAAGAGTAGAATGTTCATTAAAGGATCGTTCAGAGTCGTTCAAGTCGTCACGGGTGTCGTAAGAGCGAGCCATAGATGATAGCCTTGAAGCACACAGAACGCTCTATAGGTCTATAGTGAGAGAAAAGAGGGAAGAAAAAGTGGGAAGACATGTAATGAGTGATGACTCATTTATATGTCACCGCAATGACATTTCCTTTTTGAGCAAACTAGATCAGGACCCGTCCCGGATATCGCTTCGCAGCTGTCATTCCGGTCGATTTCAGGGAATGCATCACACGACGTGGTGGCACTTGCTCAAATAGTTTGACATCGCTAAAAGGTCCTCAAGCAACGGCATTCGTTCATCTTCACACACTATACCGGGTACTAGATTCCTGACAATTTTTCTCTCTGCTGTAACTCGCACGGTCGGTCAGCTAACTTCTGAATTTGAAATTGCAGCTGGCATATTGCACAAGAAATGGTTGTCATGGAGTTGCGAGAGACGAGTTCCAGAAGAAAAGAGGAGAAAGAGAACAGTGGAAATGGAGGCACAAAATGACAATGCTTTTTATGCCCAATCTTTGGCGAGCTTAAACGCCCATTCGAAATCTGAGCTAAGAGTCTCAACAAACGTCTGTCTCTTTGGTCAGGATTTAAACATACCGGCATGCACTTGATTGTCGTCGTCCGTGAACCTGGATTTCACATGGTATGTGCCTTGACGAACGATTAACCCGCTCGGTGATTCCTCGGTATAGAACGTAGTCTTATAGTTTTCGCCTCCGGGATGAGGACCATAAGACCCGATCATCTGAGTATTCAAACGAGGATCGTTAGGTGCAACCAAAGTACGAAAAAGTAAACCATCACCACTTCACTTACCTGATCCAGCTTCTCCACTAATATTCATTCCAGAAGCTCTTAAGCACGAGTGGACAAATGGACCAATGTTCGTTTACCTTTAATTCCTGCCTTTTTCACCACTTGTATGTACCGTAACCCGGAGATCACATCGTAGTTAATGCGGAAGGTGGCACCGACGCTTGTTAAGTCATCTGGGTCAAAAGGTCCCCTCATAAAGCACTTGCGCTTCAACTAACCTATACTCAACGCCCTCCTTAATTAAGACCGGGCTCTTCTTCAGAGTGTCAATCGTCGCTTTGTCTTGAAGATCGAACGAGATCTTCTTGCCCTGTGGCAACGTGGGGGATGTCAACTCCAAAGTGAGGATCGTTACCTACGAGGCAATCGTGAGGAGAACCGCAATAATGACGATCGGGACCCTTATCAGCCTACCTTGGGCCCCGTGGAGCGGCTACTAGTAGCTCCTGGCACGATACCCAAGGATTCTTTCCATCGCTTCAAAGACTCATCGTTGGAGTCAAGTTTGGCATACTCGTCTATACTCTACATTACATCACGGATGACCGTTACGGTTTGGGCTCAGTCAGTCGGATGGGATCGGACAACGATATCACGAGGCAAGTGGCACATCTTCGAGCTGCGACGTAACGTTACCTTCTTCTCGCCGGGCTTATACCCTTGCTCAAAGGTCGCCTTCAGATCTTCATCATCTTCGCGTGGGGTCTTCAAACGTCCCTTTAGTGGGCGGCAGGTAGGAGGAAGGTAATATGACACATACCGACATGGGTTTGAATCTCGGTCAGATTGGTCGTCTAGTGTTGATTGGATCGCGGATGTGGCACTGCAGCACAGCCCTAACTATAATTAATTGCTTCTTCAATCACGTGCCCCGATGCATGAGAGAGTCTCGTGCAACAACGGGTTTCGCCAAATTTGAACAGAGTGGCCTAGCCTCCGTTATGGATGTTCTGGTCGATGAGACATACTTACGCAACTAGTAAAGGAAATTGAGGTGACTTCCGCCCCTTTTGGTAATTAGTTGTATGAATAAATTCCTGGACCGACAAATGGGACCCTCGCTCCGTTTATTTCGATTGTTTATTTATTTATTTATTTGAGGAGAATTGCTCAGTGGGTCAATCAGAAGAATGGTCTTCTCCATGTCTTTCATCCGCCTTCCGTGGTGGGGCTGTGGGCTGTCATGGTGGCGAAACGATGGCAGCTCTAAGGTACCATAACCGGCTGAGGGAGGCATGGTGGACCCAAAATTTCACGAGACTCTTGCATGATATTGCGCGCCTGTTTCACAGCGGAACGTAAGCATTATATTCTGTTGTTGTTGTTGTTTTTGTTTTATTTTCGTTTTTTTTTTTTTCATTCAAAATAATATCATTGTTGATTTGCATCCTTAATGCACTGTTGTTCCCCCCCCCGCCTTCCTATTAAACCAGTGGTGAGGAGGCTCACATCTCCCTACGACAACATCTACCAGCCCTTTCCGCTTGCGAACCCTCCTACTGCTTCTTCAAACGATCCCCCACTGTCCCCATTACCTTCCTCGAAACTGTTATGGCTCATCATTCCCCTTCTCCTGCACCCACCAATCCTCCGCGTCTTTTTATCCGCTCGTCACTGGATGCATTCATCATCGTACAATCCGCTTTAGATGGTGTGTTCCCATTGTGCACTAGGTCCTTGACCGATGAGGAAAGGGAGAAGCTACAGTACCACGGCTCCGTCGTCGTTTGGGATGAGACAGCCGTCGCGAACGACCCAGGGAACAAATGCAAGGGGAAGCAGCGGTGGAAGTACACGACTCCTTGGACCCCTTCTCGTATGCAAGGTGTATTCCTGGTGAGTGGCGGGGTTGCCTCCCTCAAGCGGCCGCAGCCGCTTACTGTTGTGCTTTGAAGCTTTACAGGCAGGTGTTGCCCAGGAAAGGGTCCAAAGCTGACCACGCGCCTCCCCCGCCACACGAGCCGAAGCAAGAAGTTGACGAGGTTTTTGGTGCACACAAAGGATACAAGGAGCACCCTGTTGGTGGTCTCATGCGAAAGGTACATCAGTCGAGCTTTCCCCTTATTTCTGATATTAAATATTTCATTCCGGCGTCCCTCAAAACTCCTCAGACCCTCTCCTTAGTCGTCGACAATCGCGAGCTACACTTGATTAATTACTATGACCCATATAAGCAGCTTGAAGAGTCTACCCGACTTCCCTCGCCTTCATCTTCTCACCCTTACTGCCGTTATAAATACAACTTACATCCGGACATCATTCAACACCCCCACCGGGTTCTATCCTCCACGTTCACCGTCAACGTTCTCGGCGCTGACAAGCCGAAACTTATTTATGCTGGAGACGACAGGACGTCTCAGAGGGATCTTAAGACACGGCGAGAGGAGCTTGAGGCTTTTCTCAAACTGACACTTGAGCTCGCCCCAGAGAATTTTTCCATCGATTTCACGCCAGCCCCAAAGCGCGAACACGTTACAGCCTCGATGAAGCGTCCGCGAGACGAGAGTGACGACGACGACTTCGGCGGCACATCCGGCCGGCCGGGGCGAAAGAAGGCTCGCCATCCCTTGGGGGCCCCGGAAGAGAAGATGAAGGTGAAAAGGGTGAAAGAAAACGAATACACCGATTCCCCTTCGTCTTCGGCGGGGGATGACGGGTCCGATTTTCGTCCTAGTACTGGTGTCCCTAGCAGGAACGCCTCTCAGCCGCCTACGTTGGCCCATCGTCCCAGTTTGTCCACCCCCGTTTCGCCAACGCCGCTCAGGATCGGGCCATCTGTGTTGAACCCAACCCCTCTCCCTCGTCATTCCCCAGGAATCAGGCAACATGGAATTACTGGTGGTCTGGTCTCTGATGCGGGACTCGCTCAGATATCTCAACGACCCGCGTTGGCTTATCCCCCCCCTCCCTATGCTAGTCTCCCGGCGTCCAGCATGCCGTACGGCGTACCCGTCGTCGGCCCTGCCCACATTTCTCCCCCATCCTCCAGACATTATGCTCCATCGGCTCACTCACCTTACCCGTTGGTTTCCTACCCGACGGCTCACATTGTGCAACCGCATCTCTGGGCGCATCCCTCATTTATCAATGGCTTTAAGGCCTCGGCCGATCATCAATCATTTGGCACTCTAAACGGTCACCTTGATGCCGAAGCGCCTCCTTCCCCCATCGAGAATGCGTTTCCACCTATGCCGAAGCCTCTAGAGATAGCAATAACAACGGCTCCCCTCAGCCTTCCGGACGAGTACAGTCCAAGTGGATCTAGTGGTGGTTATACAAGCAATGCTTCCGGGTATCCAACCCCCCACCCGCATCATTATCCCACGACTTTGGGTACAGTCCATATTCTGCGGGCACCGTTGGTGGCGAATATGGGTCCGAGTCTGAAGGATGGATGAACCCGTCTATGTTGCTAGCTGCTCTCAACGGGGCATCAACATCTTTTTCTTCCATTCCCGATTCCTCCACAGGCATGGCCAACGAGTCATGGATGCTTCATGCGTAGCCTTCTCATTTCATATGATTTTTGGGACTACACATTCTCTCTTCTCCGCTGTATCATTACTTTTCTGTATCCCGCAAAAGTCATCAGATGACGCTGTGTATTCACTCTCCTGTTAACCCAATGCTGTATTTCCTCGTAGATGGGAAGAAAATTCAATGATGTATTTGACCTGGGTTTGCGTTCTCTGCTCCCCGAGTTCCTTAAGAGGGACAGGCGTGGAGCAATGGCGCGCGATCAAAAAAAGAAAAGGACAAGGAGCAAAAAAGCCTGCAACAGAGAAATTTGGTATCACCTCCTTTCCTGTATGAATTGTCGGACTCATCACCATAATTCGATCGTTCTCGTGACCTGCGTATCATACAAAGGTCGCTGGAGAAATCCTGGAGAGAGCCGCTCGCCAAGCACGAAGGTAGATTTGAAAAACTGCACCCCCAAACGAAAAGCACGGCGGCCGAATACAGATAGCATCAATAACATAGCCAAGAGAGACACAATCCATTCCCTTGGACCAAAGGGAGAAGAAAGATCAGGGGAAAAGGAGACGGTAGTCAATATAAGCTGCCGAAGGGGAGAACAATGCGATAGATGAAATATTATTGTTCCTGTTTCCGAGCCGACTAAGGCAAGCTCGCATCATCTAGCGGGCCGAGGAATAACGATGAGTGAAGGGTAGTTTGATGGTGGAACAAAAAGGCGGAATAAACAACCCCTGGAGGTCCTGGAGCTAGTAATATCGAGCCCTTGATCTGTGAACAAGCAGCATGCATGCATGGCTAAGAGGGGCGCTAGACGCTGTTGATCGCCAGTTTTTCTGTAAAGCCCCTGTGTTGTCCATTGAACGGGTACAGAAAATGTTTAGGCCAAAGCGTCGGGAATCGGTAATTCCCTTTCGGGTTTGAATTTGATTGCCACATGATAAATGCAAGAAGGGCGGATGTTTTATCAGGCCGCAAATAGTCGTTGGGCAAGTGCCAGTTGTGCCCCTTGTTGCCTGGATAGAAATAGACGATTAACGCAAGCGTCTTTTGATTTCGCCAGTCGGGGCGTGAAAACTTGAGGCGTATTCCTTATCAGGGACGCCCGAACACATGAAATTGTGATAAAATATTTCACACCACAACACGTGTTGCGAAATTGGAGCAATTGAATGTTATCACATGAGCACCCTAAAGAATCGCCCTCAGGAGGACGGAGATTCCAATTTCACGTCACATAATCAAACGGTACTGCGAGAATGAGCCAGCCATGTTGCAGTAGGTTTGGGTTTGGCACAGAATGATCCCCAAGGATCCAAACTTGGCGAGTGCATCCAAATGGATGTGAAAGTCAAACCAATGGTGACAAATTGCCCAGAAATTGTCGGCAACAGCGGACAGAAGTGTCATACCCATCATCAATGCGCTATTTACGAGCTGACAAATAGGCCCCTTTGGTTGTTTTCATGGCTCATCGATCACCTAGGAAGAGAAGCAGAGGGCAAAATATGGTCCCAATGAACGAGTGGCCGCCGCGGGGTGTGCCACCAAGGCGGTGGCAGTGTCAGAAACTCAGGTCAGGTGATTCAAGACCAGCCGCGCTGTTCGTCATCCTCAAGACTCACTGTTTGGCTCGATATGGTGGGTGTCATAGGCTTGATCTTTACTCTGAAAGAACACTGGGATGCTAGATTTGCGTTTTCGGCATTTCCTGTGCTGTCTAAACCAATAATATCTCTATGGATTCCTTTTCGCTCGTTTGGATGCACTTCCAGGACACTATTCGCTGATATATATTTTTCTCTCTCTCCTCCCTTTCGTTCACGTAACTAGGCCAAAGCTAAAGCTGCAGCTTCATCAGGAGGCAAGAGTGCCAAGAAAAAGAAGTGGTCAAAGGGGAAAGTCAAAGACAAGGCTCAGCACCTCGTCACTCTTGACAAGCCCACATACGATCGCATTCTCAAAGAAGTCCCCACCTTTAAGTTCATCTCTCAGTCCATCCTTATTGAGCGGTTAAAGATCAACGGTTCCCTTGCTCGACGTGCCATTCGCCACCTTGCAAAGGAGAAACAGATCAAGAGAATTGTACACCACAGCGGCCAGCTAATTTACAGTTAGTTTTATCACTCAGCCTGTCCTCAAACCCTTCTTATTTTATTTTGTCTTATTTTTCAGCACGATCGATTGGTGGCGGTGGCGATTAAGTCAAACAACCGTTCTCGGCGTATGCTTTCGCTTTCACCTATTTTCATCCGCATGTACTTGCACGGGACCCCATGAGTTTAATCCATGATCCATGCGATCTTCGGTCACCAGACGCGCCGGTCGTAGGCAAAGGATGGTTAATAATCAGGGTATCAACATTAAGATCCATAAGGCCGAAAGAGACAAGCAATGAATGGGGTAGTCAGATATTGTGACATGAAGAGCTGAAAACGATGAACAAATGGAACAAGTGGCGAACGAGGGGAAGATGAGGGCAAGTGTAATTTTAAATGAGAAAGCAAAGTTCCATTAGAAAACGTCTTGTGAATATGGGCACGTCTCAGTGTTGTGTCTGAATATCTATCAGCAATTACGAAGTAATAATAGTCAGTGATGACATGCTCACCCCTTACTCTCGCAATCTTGGCACCACGACTCGTCTGGCTGCGGTGTCGATGAAGGTGCAGCTGACTTCCGAGGACTGTCAAACACCAAATGACAGGTCAAGAGATCGTGTCCCCTCTCGCCACAAACCTCGCAGGTCAGATCATCATTGACGTTTTCGTGCAGCGTCTTTTGCGTGCTGCCATTTGGGTTGGATGCTCCAACAGTTTCGCGAGGTTTGCTGAGCACCGATTCACTACTAGCTTTAGCTGTGCGCCGAGAGAGCTTTTCCTTCAGGCGCTCGATCTCTCGTTCGAGGTCATCCTGCCCGGAGTGAGTTACTTGGAGGCCCACAAAAAAGTTAGAAGTGGACCCTTACTTCCCGGTATATCTTGGCTTCAACTAAGTTCTCGAGCTCTGCAATCTCCTTGTTAAGCTATAATGCCGTATCCATCAGCAATGTTTGCAGTCGAATGCTGGGAGAGGCGATCTCACGTCATGTACGGTCCGGGCATGCTTCTTCTCCATATCGGCGACCCGCCTGCGCATCTGTTCCATTTCGCGCTGGGCAGAGTCAGATCAAGCAAGGCTCCTGGGGTGAAATCTTCTCGTACCTCGTGACGAGCCTGAGCATCTTTGATAGCTTGCCGTAGGGTAGCAACGTCTTGGAGAAGGGGAGATGAAGGGTCAACCCCAGCTCCGTCAAGTACGCTCTGCTCCCGCAGTATGGTTTGTTCGAATTTTTCTTCAAGCTCTTTCAGCGACTAGGCCACAATCAGCTTGCAACGCTCTAGCTCATACTGTGTCACTTACCTCCCGGAGCTCACCCGTCTCAGTCGTGAGCATTTTATTGTCTGACTCTAGGACTTTGCTGCTAGCAATCAACGCAGCATTCTCTTTAGTGAGCTGCTGTACGACATGTCTGTGAAAATCCTGTTCAATAAGATGACAATGACCGAAAGTTTGTTTCGTACTTGAGACCGGTGATTTGCTCTCGAGAATCGTCCCGACCATTCACATATTTGTTCTCACGGGCTGGTGAGTGAACTCCTCTCATAGGTTCAAGGTCAGTTGTCCGCTGCTCAAGGACTCGGGACATTTCGGCCAAACGCTCCTGGTATTCTCTGGACACGGACAACGATTCTCTGTACCGCTTGTCAAGCTGGAATTATTGTTTGTAGTGAGAACCATCGGTGATCTTTCCAGGTCGCATCTCACCTCCCCTGATTCTGTCTGCAAAGAAGCGACCTGTGCTTTAAGGGCTTCATTCGCGGAGGCTTTCTCTTGGGTAGCGATTCTCGCTGCTTGCAACTCAACCCTAAGTTTGCTGATGGGGTCATCGGCCCCGTCCGCGGCAGCGCCAACAGCACTCGCTGCGGCTTCGAGCGACTAATAAAAAAGAGCAGTGGGGGAGCAGTGAAACGCAGGGCTTGGCGGATGCTTACGGCAATGTCGCCTCGGAGTGTTTCAATCTCCGCCCGAGCATCTTCTAGAGCAAGATCGCTCTCTCGAAGTGCCTCCGTCACCTCTTCGACCCTTGCCCTGGCAGAAGCCTCCGTCCTTGCAATCTCGTCATTCTCTTGCTTGATAAGAGCGATTTCTTTCTTGAGCTGTACCTCGGCTTCACGGAACCGGGTAACGCGGGTCATAATAGCCTGCTCATCTCGCTCCTGAGCAGCCCGGGCTTCGTCAAGCTGCTCTTCTAAGTTGCTGATTCGCTTCTGGAAATGTTTCACTTGTTCCTGTAGGGTCTCGTTATCGATCTGTGCGGCAGTGTTGGCTCGGGCCTGCAGCTCCGCAGCCGAGATGGGTTCTGCCTGCTTCTTCAGTTGCTCCTCAAGTGACTTGATGACATCTTCCAAATCGTACCGACGCGCCTCACTATTGCTAAGACGTTCCTCGTATAGGGCAATTGTTTCCTGGGGCGAGAAATCAATGGTGCTAGTTCAATTCAGATTTATAACTCAACTTACCTGGCCCGCCAAGCGTAACTCATCCACTTGCATTGTGAGTTCCGCCTTCTCACCCTCGAACTCCTCAGTAGACTTCATAAACTTCTCCTGCAGTGACTTCAGAGCGTCGTTCGACTGACTCAGAGCGGAATTGACTACATCCAAGCTGTCGTTCTTGGAACTAACTTCCGACTTCAACTTTGCTACAGTAACATCCAAGTCAGCATTCTGGGCGACCCAGCGATCTAGCTCTTGCTTTGATCTCTCCATCGCAGCATTGGCGTCGAGAAGCTGACTCCTCAGAGTCTCCCGTTCTGTCTTCGCTGAATCTTGAATCAATCGAATCTGCTTCTCAAGATCGGCAACATGGCTTGCATGTACAGCTTTCTCCGCTTCTAGAGCAGATGCCACGGCATCTTCGCGATTCGATGCGTCAACCGGGTGTGCGGGCGCAGGTGCCTCAGACGCGATGGATCGTACCCGCGCTAATTCGCTTTCAAGTTGCTCTATCTTGGCGATGAATTGTCGAACTTCGTCGTCGGCGGGAGCGACATCAGTGCTCGCCGAAGTGAAGGGAGGTGCTGGAGAGGACGCAGTGGTTGGCGAGGTCTTGGGAGATACAGGTACCCCTGAAACAAGCTTCGCTATTCTTTCTTGAAGAGCTTGGGCATTTGCTTGAAGGGCACTGGTTGTGTCCGAAGCGGCAGATTTGAATACCGGAGAATCGAGTGGCTGTTCAGGGGCGGGAGTACCCCTAGATGAAGGGAAACCATTTGAGCCTATAGGCTTCATTCGTGAAGGCGATGCTCTTATAAACGACAAATCTGGGAGGTCTGGCACTGGCGATTCAGTCTTCCCATTTCGGTTCACCGCAGCAGCACGCGGCGTGATAGTTGTGGACGTAGCAAGTGATCGTCTTGGTCCGGGACCAGGGAGGCCAATAGCAGATGGTTTCCCAGGTTTCGGGGTGGCGAACGATGTGACAGACCGTGCAGGCGATCGTGTGGGGCTGATAGATCCCACCCGTGGAGTATTGGTGTTTTCTTTTGATGATGCCAATTGACGAGCGGTCAAACCTACGTACTTGCTAGCACGAGATCCTGCGGATATTTTGGGGGGATCGGGCGTTTTGAATGGTAACATACTGCTACGACTCGCTGGGGTGATGCGGCCAGACATTGATGAGGGCGGCCGGCTGTGAGAGGAGGCTACGGACGATGGTCGTACGGGTATTCGAGTGAGTTTGGTAGCCAACACGAAAACTCCACAGTTTGGCGGACAAGAGAAATATTTTACTCTAAGAAGCTCGTCACATTCCATCTAAGCGCCGAAAGCTAGGGACGTGGGGTACACACCCTGCAACTGTTCCATTATTCTTCCCTTTCCCTATATCAGAGGCACAAAGCTCCACTCCTGCCCATACACCAGCCTTGAACTCCGTCCCACCCAAAAACCGGATGGTTCCTTCAACATCGAGACTGTCAATGCGCACATAATCTCCGACCTCTGCTGGTCTATCTAATCCGGAGAGAGAAGGCGCATGCCTTGTGCTCGACCGACTTGGTGTTCTCCCAAATACATCTGAGGTGCGGCTTCCAGGACGGGTGCTTATGGTTGTTGTGGAAGAGCGAGGGGTTTGGGTGGACCTGAACATGGATGATGTCGCGGACGCAGGCGTTTTCGGACGTATTGTTGACGTAGATCTGTCAAATGCGTGGCTATTGACTGATGAGGCTACGGAGGAGGCTAAAGAGGAGGTACTCGCGCGCGGCGCGCTGATGTTGTTTGATGACGCCCTAGACACAGAAGACTGTCTATCCAGCGCGTCTTTCCCCATTCTAAAACCCGATGCATCTAAATTCGATCTGTGTTGCGCAGGATCATTGGCACGAATGGCATCGGACAAAGCACGCATAGCGGCCGCGTCACTCTCCAGTGGGACATCCTTGTAGGCACCAGCGGAGGAGCGGGCCCGGGTTGGCGTTGGTAATCCACTAACCGAACGGTGACTTGGTGTTGGTAAACCGCTGACTCGCGACCGAGTTTGTGGTGTCCCTGACATCACAAACTGCTATCCCTACAGGTTTCAAGTATAATTCTGAGCAAGCAGATGTACTCCAGCTCGGAAAATGGACAACAGTTATGTCTCAAAAGACCGATTCAACAGCACACGAAGCTGAGGGAGTCCAGGACGGCAGAATACTCTGATGAGATTGTTTCCGACTTGGCTTGCCTCGAACAAAACAACCATCAATAAATCCAACTCCATCGGCCATTCACACGCAGGCAAACCTTGCAATCACAGAGGGACTACGTATGTGATCCACCATAGTAATAGGGCTCTGGTCCCCGACCGGTCAACCAACCAAACTGTAAGTAGACGCACGTGCCAAGTATGAATACAACATGCATATGTCTATAAGTTACATTGTCTAATGCAAACAACCAGCCCAAGTGGTTAAGACGTCGTCTTGGCTTTCTTTTCCACAGGCTGGAACAGACTGTCAATAACGTGCAGTGTGTGGATATTATGCTACAACTGACCGCTTCAGTTAGCTGCGTCCCAAAACGTTCAGCGCGTTTCCTCTTTTTATCCTCCTCTGCAGGGTCCAACGTACGGGTCGGTTTGGCAGTGGCGGCATTTGCACTGCCAAAGCGAGCTGCTCGAGCCACCTTCTTCACCTCATCCTAAATTTGGCAGTTGAGGCATGATCTAGGCAAAAAAATGAAATATCTTCACCGCTTGCGTCACAGGCTGAGTGGGTTTAGCTGCCTTAGGCGGCACGTAAGGGACCCCGAACCTCTCAGCACGAGCCTTCTTTTTTGCTTCCTCAGGGTCAAGAGGAACTGGTTCAACCGGCTTGGATGGCTCTGCCCCGGGTTTGTTCATCCCAGCAGCGGGAACGGAGGCCGGCGTAGACGAAGGAGGAACAGGGGCGGGGGTAGAAATAGGTGTCGCTTTTGATGCTGAGGTCGGCTTCCTAGGTGACAGCTGTTTATATATGACTCGGGAGGACCACAGTGACATCTATATGACACAATCATACCGGCTTCCCCGTTAAGGGTGTTGGTCCCCCGGCTGGGGCATACGAGGCCACACTCGTCCCAGTTCCCTCCGTTTCTGCGGACGTCGCCACTAAATTCCAGTCGAACCTAGAAGGACGTTAAAGATGAGCGAGCAACGCGTCAAAGATATACAACATACTCCTCGGGAGGCTTAAACTATTGAATCATGGGGAAACGTCAGACATATTTGTGTTTAAACGACCGTGACACTCACGAGATCATCATCGCCGCCCGATGGCGCCGTCTCGACGGGGGCCGGCGCGGGATTGTTAGGAGCAGGAGGTCCGAAGGCGGCAGGAGACGCGATTATACGGGAAATAAGTTCCTCTTTTTTCCCGGTTGTTGGCAAATTAGCCTGCAAATAATCAGGAAGGTGAACAAGGCCCAGAGCGCCAAATACTTGCCTTCTGCAGCAAAGCCTTGAGTTCTGGGACCCGTAGCGCTTTTCTAGGATGGTATGCAAAATCATTTCAGATATGTTGACGCAAATTATGACGGTAATGAACGTACAATTTTGCCTCCTTGCTCATGGTCGTGTTCTGTGCGTGAAGTTTGGCGTTACGGCAAGTTGCGAGAGGTCATGCTTCTCCTAACACAGCCTCGTGTGGTGACAGGCAGCCAATGGGAACGCAGGATCCCACTAACTATGGAGACCCTTTATCTGCAGGTCCGCATTCACTGGGCACGGGTTCAGGTGCTAGTCTAGGCTGACTCATTGCTAATCGTATACAGCGTATCAGACGGCAATAAACGGTGAGGGCAGTTATCAGAGCACGCCATTTAACTCCAATGAGAAACCGAAACTACGGGGAGACACTGCCACCGCTGGCGATGACGAAGGACACGGGCAGCAACGGCGGACGACCCCATCGACTGGATCCGCAGGAACTGACATGATGGATGATCCTGCAGCTTCTGCTGCCAATAATAACCTCGTTGATGATGAGCCATTATTCGTCAATGCTAAACAATATCATCGGATTCTCAAGCGACGCGCTGCACGAGCTAGATTAGAAGAATTGCATAGATTATCCAAGGAACGGAAGGCATGTTCTCTTGCTTCTTGATGAATACACAAAGGGCGCACTAAGACCAAGCCCGTATGTATGCTTTTCAGCCTTATCTGCATGAATCTCGTCACCGCCATGCTCTCAGACGACCACGGGGTCCAGGAGGTCGGTTTTTGACCGTTGCTGAACAGCAGGAACTCCGGGAAAGGGGGCAAACGCAAAATGGTACTCCACGACAACTACACTACCCGGATGAACCTAGTTCCGAGAAACAGCAGCCTCAACTCTCAGGACTCACAGCATCCATGCACGAATTCGGACAGGACCCTTACGAGTTGATGTCTGCGACTTATAAAGAGCCCGCTGCTGGGTCGAGTGACGGGTCCGTTTTATACGGAGGTTGGAACAATGGGGAACGAGTATAGTGCGTCACGGTAGATTGCACTTATTAAGGCTTCGTTCGGTATGGAGAAACAGGTTTCTTTGGTCTGTTTCTTCCTGTTTCTTAATACAAAAATTGCGTGTTTCTTTAGGTAGAAGAAATGAGAGAGAATATTGAATTGAAAAACTGGAAGAAACAGGCCTGTTTCTTCATACCGAACGAAGCCTAAACGATCCGCACGCTTGCGGGTCTCACTACTGAGTAATCTTGTAGCATTATCAAGATCTGGTTTAGGCGTTGTAAATATTAAAGGTGTATCAGCTGTCAACTTCCATCATGTCAACGTCTTCAACAAGAGCATTTTCGTCAATCTTTGTCTCATCTGCCGTGATGGATGTAGGAAGGGGCGTTCGTGGTGTCTCGAATTGCTGAAAAACAGGCCTGAACAGAACCAGAGCCTTCGATAAGTCCTCGTCTTTGCTCGGGACTGTATCTGTGGTAAAGCTGTTGAGGTGCGACACCACGGACGGTAGCACATAATATGATGTGTTGTTAGCTTCTTGCACATTGCCGCCGGTCGTGATGTCGTCTTCGGACTCGTCGTCAGAATCCAAGCTCAGGACAACAACTCCTACAAGCGCGGAATCGGGCATTGAAAGGAAGATGAACAGGGAGGTTACAGGAGCTCAATCACTTACTATCTTTTTCAGGTTCATACCATGATGCGGATTTCATTCGAACCTCTTGCACAGGACGGGATGTCTCAGCAACAGCGGGGGAATGAAGGAACAGGACGGACTGCGAGTGGGATGCGGCTGCTAGCGGGGGCAATTGGGATGCGGTGCCTTGTATGATTGGACTGGAGTCTAGAGTGAGCGACGCCATACCGCGTTCGATGACATTCTGTCGCCGTTTCTTTGTGGCCGCTTCTATTGAGTCGCACGCATTCGATGAACCCACAACACTACGCTTTCGTTTGAGTCCGGATGTGAACCAAGGGTGGTTTACATGCGACATGCACCGCACGTCCATTGTGCACTAAGAGCAGCAAGGTTCGACCACAAATAAGAAAGCGTCACAGACGTTGAATGAGTGCCGTCACGGTCACATGCATACAGCTTCTGGAATCACTGAACCCAGGAGTCACCAACGGATGTAACGCTAAGAAATATTGTCACTACTCATTGCTTGGACTCTAGCTGCCATGAATCATTAGCAGTCGACCTTGAGGACAGCCCCAAAGGAATTAGTCCGGGTTCCTAAAGCCGCGGCACCTTGATGCTGCCCTGACCCATACTCCGGGCCGACCCCTGTCGCCAGATTATCGCGCCGCGATACTAACTCAATGACTGGCCGACCCCGAAAGTTTTTTCCAGTTTCATCAATGTTACTTTCGGATGAGTGCATCACGCACCCAACTCGTGGTTCGCATATGGGGTAACTACGCCGTCCCCTCCACAGTGGTGTGCACAGGTTTGAAAAGCATCAGCAATGATAGATAGTCTCCTTGGTCGGTTTCTGGTATAAATAGTTAGCATCACGTATGGCTGACACCCTTAACACTGCGGCCTCTGCATTGTCCCAGGATGAAGAGCACTCTGCGCGAAGGGTGCGAAAGGCCTGTTCTCCGTCCGTTCAATTTATCTTCCAACAAGTCGTATAAATCCGCCAAGAGGCTCTTCGTCATGGCGCATCCCGAGTGGCGGGCCTCGAAACCTGTTGATCTCCTTCGCAAACGTGAATACGCTCGACTTAATGATGCAGGTACCTACCTTGATTATACTGGTGCCAGTCTATACCCAAAGTCACTCGTGGAGAATCACGCACGTCTTATGAAGCGAGCTGTTTTCGGAAACCCTCACAGCGCATCTCCAAGGTACGAAGCACGATGCCAAGTTTTCGAGTGTGTGAGATGAAGAGCTGAGTTGGGCCTCTAACTAGTTCCGAGATGTCCTCCCGTCTCGCAAGCGAAGCGCGGTTGGCTGTCCTTTCTTTCTTCGACGCCGACCCCAATGAGTACACAGTTATATTCACTTCTAACGCATCCAATGCTCTCCGAATCGTTGGGGAATCATACCCATACTTCCCCGACCACTCACATCTCATACTTCCTCTGGACGCTCATAACTCCGTTAATGGTTTGCGCGAATATGCGTTCGCCGGAGGAGCACATGTTTCCTATACACCGTTGTTCGGTGACATTGCGCAGACCTTGGCGGCCCTCCCTCGTCTAACATCACCAAATCCTGGGCTTTTTGCATTGACTGGCCAGTCAAATGTCTCTGGATATAAATACGACCTAGAGATCCTCAATCTTGTCAAAAAGCTGTATGGCTTCGACACGTTGCTTGATGCTGCAGCCCTAGCGCCCACTACCCGTATTTCGCTGCGCAGTCTTGGTAATTCAGTGGATGCAATGGCTATTAGCCTATACAAGATGATCGGCTATCCGACCGGCGTGGGAGCACTTGTGGCGCGCAGCACGTTCCTGACCAAGCTAAAGAAGCGATGGTTCAGTGGCGGATCTGTCCGAATCGTCCAAGTATGTGGCTGACGCGGGGATGGATGGCACAGCCCGTACTAATTATCGGTCACAGGTGCCCGGAATCGGTCGGCTCCTTCATGATCATCACGAAAGATGGGAGGATGGAACTATCAATTTCTTATCGTGAGCTAAGTTTCGTTGCATCCAAAATTGCGCTTTTCTGATCTGGTCCTCAGACTATCCGCAGTAAAACCTGCTCTTGACCTCCTCAATAGCTACTCGGTGTATCTTCCTTCTCGCTTAGCCCTTTTGATGCACTTTACGTTATCCTACCTCGACTCCTTGCGTCACACCAATGGAAAGCCCATCGTTCGCATCCACTCTCCGACCCCTGCCATTAAGGCTAAATCTATATCCGGCTCTCCCAACTCGTATTCTCCGCAAACTCACGGAGCCATGGTTTCGTTTTCTCTGCTGAACTCAACTGGCGATCGCGTTCCCCCTCATCGGGTTGAGCGTGAAGCAGGAAAGGCTGGGATACACATCAGATCTGGCTGTATGTGCAATCCAGGAGCATCGGCCGAGTTACTTGGGGTTACAAATGAAGTTGCCAACTTCAAACTCGAAGAATCACAATCGACTCTTAACAACGAACGGGATTCACCTCACACCACGATCCGAGCATATTCTGACCCAATAAATGAAAATCTTGAGCGCTTTATCGAGGAAGAGGGGATCTTGCGGATTAGTTTTGGACTTGCAAGCACACTCAAGGACGCATGGATGTTCATACAATTCGTAAAGAAGTACACAAAGGAACGGGAATCGGGTGCGTACCATGAGGACGCTACGGTCCTGGCAAGTGGCTCGACTGCTTGTTGCGACCTCACGCAGGATAAATACTGGAACCGAGGGGATCCCTGTTGTAATGCGAGTCACATGTATGGGAGGAGCTGGAATGTTTCGGAATATCCTACGGGTGAGTTAGCGCCTGTGTAAGCGCTTGCGCATGGAAAATCCTTCAATATCGTTGCGAAGTATAAATATGGGCGCCGTATGTATATCAGTTACAGTTTTCAGTTCCATGAGTGAACCGGCAAATACACTCTGTTTTGGGCCGCTTGGGAAAAATGTGCTTTCAGCCTTCGGTAACCATGCACCGCCCCTCGGAGGCACGTAAATATTTCTGAGGTTGAGATATATTGATATACCATCAAGATTGTCTCGGCAAGTAATAGGCGTGGCCAAACAGATGTCCCAAGTGATGACCCAAGGAGCAGCGCATTGTAGAAATGAGGACAGTACCCTGTTTCATTTTTGTTGGCGGACTCGGAGCTTGCGTAGCCTCTGATTGCACAAGAGGGTACGTAAAGATTTCGATTTGCGGGATCCCCAAAGTCGTCACCGAGAACATTGGGACGGCATATCTAGGCTGGGGGTCATTCGCCGAAGCCGGAGGGCGAGGTGAGGCTGGTGAGGGCAGCACCCCAAAAGCTGTCCGCACCGGTAATTCGCGGATTGCATGATGCGGATAGTACCTTTGATATCACTCCTCCCAATACAGTGCTCGCTTCGTTATCCTGGAGATTGATTGATTGCGGGTTTCTCTGGAGAATGTGACGTAATTAATGTACCTGTTCCTTGGTGCTGATCTGTGACTTTTATTTTTTACGTACGATTAGTAGACAAATCTTGATCTCACACGTTGTCTTGTATTCGCCCCCATCTAGTAAATCGTAAACAAGGGATAAGGAAAACAAAGCGTGAAAACAACGTTGTGAAAGAACATAAAGGTTAGCAAAGCGTGAATTGTGGCCCGAGTGCAGCATTCGTGCCAGGCAACTGCCGACTCCTCTGACCGCCAGTGGCGTTGGGTTGCAACTTCTAACACTTGCACTCTCCATAATGTCACATACGCGTTAAAAGGTGTAAGGGTTCCACTCAGTGGTGCTTCAATGTCTGCCCTATGGTTTTCCCTTGTGCACGGTAATCTGTAAAAGCGTGTGCAACATCCGTCGTCATCAATCAGTCTTCTTTGGATAACATCCTTGTCTCCATTTTGCATGGCGACTCCCATCGTTCGTTGGGTTATCGTCAATTCACCCAGTTCTTCTATTTGAGGTCCACGATACCTCTCCAACTCGATGACAATGCAACTTGGAGGGAACTTCATGTCTTGGACACCACTGGATGTTTCTCAGCGATCCGCCCATATCTACTATTTCACCCCGAACTCCGTTTGCGATGTGTCCTTATAATCACCTTGCATTTAATGGTCAATTCAACCACCTCGACAGAGTAGCATTCGTGTCCGTTATCCCGGAGACCTCATGATGACTCGCCTCTGCAAGCACTATCCTCCGCTCTGGTCTGATACATGATTGACTGATCTTCATGCACTCAAAGAACTTTTTTACGCCGTCCTCTCTGTGTACAATGTAACACTCTACCGATCTCCATGTTCCATCCAAGAACGCGCACCTTCATTGTGAATAGTGTGGATTGATTCGTGTAACAAATGCTTGGATCGAATGCTGTTTAGGTGACAGCGACGCGCACTTCGTTGTTTTCTTACATTGTGCAGTGCGAGTACACGAAGCGGAGACGGCTGGGTTTCCACTACCTTTTTTACCGACAGCCTTTCCACTTCATGCTTTCATTTAACTTGCATGAGCTGGGGGCCATCATCATTCAACGCCCTCCGCTGCCACTTTATTCGTCGAACCGCCAACCGTGACACAATCCTTCGACAACACCCTTCGCCTCAACTCGAACCGCACACACAAACCTCAACACCTCTTGGGCTTACCACAGCACACAGCGCGACCTCTGCACTGGGGATCGCGTTATTTTTTCCCACACCATCTGACAGTTCATGCCAGTGCAGGGGATGCATGCCCCTCTTATGTGTTATTTATTCATTCTACTTTCCTCACACTCACCCATTGACAAGTAATCCGTCTATTATTTTCTTCCAACATCTTTCACCCGGTCATTATAGTACGGCATATGTCGATAGGTATGGACACGTATGTACTTTCATCCATCCATATGCCAGTAGAAAGGCCTGCTGCGCAGCCTTGGTGCGGAGAACGCAGAGCAGACTTGTCCTGCGAGTACCTCATATCCTAGATACTTCATTCGTCACCTTCTCGAACCAGCTGGACACATTATATTGCACGGGTTTTTTGAACCCAAACAGGGCGCTGCCACGCTATAGGACAGACTCTACCTCCACGTACGAACATTTCAAGATGTGAGTTTGACAAATCATTCAGAATAATATTTACTACACAGAACATTACACTCTAAAACTCATGGAAAGTTTACACCTTAAAATCGTAGCTCAGGCTCGAGTCCTTATTCGGACTGGTTTGGAGTGTCTGTCCCACTAGTAGTGCTAGTTATTTGACTCTCCTTCCATGCCTGGTATTCTCCCCAAGACACCGTAATCTTCCGGCTCCGATACCGACGCAGCCGGACGCTTTGTCTTAGCTGTTCGTCAATGTCACCATCCCACCCCGCTTTACGCATTGCACCTTCGATAGCTTCCACTTTATCCCATCCTTGTTCAGGTATAACCTCTGGTAGGTATGTCGCAGTCATTGTGTTCCTTGAATATGTCCTTCTCCGGGAGAAAACGTTCCGAAACGATGAGTCTCTAATATATGGGTTCTCAAAAGAGATGTATATCCCATGAACGCCAATCGTCCAGTCTAGATAATTAGAGGCATCTTCAAAATCAGTTAAGAGGGAGACACTAGGGGAGAAAGATAACCATTGGCATCAGTACGCGCTTTGTTAACGTTGATCCGCGAAGCTAGGCATAAGCTTGTAAGAAAATCCAGCCCCAACTTACGAGCATTCGAGCTTCGGAAGCTCCTTCTCCTGGATTGGATTGAATCTATGATCCTCTAGGGCACTTCACGCCAGGGCGCATTCAGGGCGGCTGGACGCACGCCAAGCGAGACCGTGCATCATACCTAATGAGAGCGTATTCCGCCAAACCCTTCCCAAGATCCTGATCTCCAAAGTTCCCAATGCACCCCCTCAGCTTTGAGTGACCGCCTGGTTTGCTGGAACGCACATTCCACGTTACGAAGAGTGGGCTAAGGATATCATGATTCTCCCCATCACACACTGTGCGTACGATCGGATAGTTTCAATACGCACTACTTCGCATCGGGAAAGGGGGGTGAGGGTAGAGGTGAGTTGGTGAGATGAGCTTGCAACACATCGAAACAGTAATAAGCATGCTCTGGGAGACAAATCTCGCCTTCAGCCATGTGTGGAAGATGTGGGAAAATTTGGGGAATGCCGGTTCAACTAACAATCTCGACTTCGAGGGGCAAGGGCAATTCATCGATGGGCACGACAAATGCAATCCCCTATCTCGATTAGGCAAGTTGCCTATGCTCATTGAAATCCTCATCGTCAAACTTGCAAAAGGGAAAAGTTTTTGGAAGAAGAAATACAGGTCCGTAACTGAATATTGTAATGTTGGTGCCCTTTAGATCAACCACGGAGAAGCAATCCAATACTTGCTCCCAATGCGGCCAAAAGAATACAAAGCACCGACACGCTCGCACCCAGGGGATCGCCATTACCCTGTCCTTTGCTCGTGTCCAATAACTGCGGAGGCTGACCCTTGCCACCCCTCCCATTACTTGTCGCCAAAACGGCTTGAGCAATAGTTGGTTCATTCGGATACTTATACACGGATGTTGTGAATGTTTCGGTGAGTGTCCCCGGTCCAGACTCAGTTACCGATTGATCCGAGAGGAATACGAGAGCTGCGCCTGGCGCAGGAACCTTGACAGGACAACCTGATAGGGGTTGGGCAACTTGGAAGGTGCAGTGAAGGAAATGCCTCTTACCGTTGTTCGAATTGCACTGGACGGTCAGCGTGCTAACGTTACCCTGCGGTCTCCCATCACTGCTGAATAATGCCCCCCATGACTGGCCAGCCCATGTAATATTCCGCTTCTCCGTCACACTGGGCGCACTCAAGTATCTCACTGTGGCTGACGTTGGATTGGCTGCTGGCTGTCCCGACGTGCCACCACCAATCGCAACAGTTGCGGTGAAGTCGCTGGCACCGGTTGGATCATTCATAAAGTTGATTAAAACGACGCGCATAGGATTACCATTCTCGTAGATGGCATAGCCTACGGTGTATGGGTTGTTGTTGTTGAGAGTTAGGTCAACAATTTGGGATTGGTTCGACGATCCAAGGGCCTCTGTGACCATGAGGGCAGAATAGTCTAGATGTTAACGATGCGTTAGATAAGAAGCATTGAATGTAAAGGAACCCCCTTACAAACAGGACCAGTGCTCCACATATTATTTAGAGCCTGACTCCAGTTGGATGGAGGTGGGGTGAACGCTAGGGGGAATAGCTGCGTCAGCTTCTACGGAGGCCCTTAATGCGGCACCGTGACTAACGGTTGTATGAAGAATTTTGACCACCAAAGTGGAAAAGGACATCTGAATCAAAAGAAATCAGCGTTTTCCCCCTTGGACGATGGAGTACAAACGCGCACTTGTAAAATTCACATAAGCTAGCTGTAATGTATAATCTTCGCTCCACCTGTTAGTTTGGCACATTCGGGGGACGAGAGTTCCACACTCACCGACTGCCCATCTGTCATAGCCAGCTGTGAGCGTGGGCTGGGGTTGAGAAATATAAGGACTTACAATGCAGCGCCAAAACTATCCGACAATCCGGGGAAACCAGCACAAGAAGCCGTGTTTGTCTCAAACATGATAAAAGGCTTCCCAGCCTTCTGTGCAACAACTGCAAAGGTCTGTAGGTTTTCGTCTCATTCAGAATAAAACCCTAGTCTACGCACCTGAGGCATTTAGATACTGGCGAACCGAATTCGTTGCCATAGTATGCATCAGGTAATTAGGGAAAATGCTTTGCGCAGTAGGGGGGTTGTAACCCGCGCAATTATCTTTTGTCGATCGTCCTCAGATCTCAAGAGTGCGAAAGTCGCTGCACCGGGAGACTCACCGTTAGGATAATACTGCACCGCGAGTTGCTTGAGCTGTTTATTGAACGTGCTGATATAGCCGGCGTTAATGACTTGATCGATGCTCCATTGCCCATCGATGTCACAGCAGATGGAAGGCCCGATAAGGATCGATTCATTCGTAATGGCGCTGTCCTGTTGCATAACCTGAATGGATTGGTTCCATTCCGACATAAAATTTTGGATTGAGTATCCAGTAGGACGTGCTCGGGCCCCGATACCGAACCTAGTGTCATGTTAGGCAGCACCAAACTTCCGGTGGGCGAGACGTACAAATCCGGTTCGTTGCCTTCGGTCGCGTGGATCATTGATAACGATTTTCACGAGTGGTAAGGATCGCAACTCACCTAGTTGGAGAGCGATTAGGTTATCCCCAAGCACTTGCTCCGCATAAGCCGTCATCGTGGCAATGCCCGAAAGGTTCAAAGGAGCGGCGAACGGTAGGCCAGCATACCACTGAACATCGACAAATGTACTAATGTTGGACATTGCATAGAATAGATCCAACGCAATGTTAACTTCGGGAGTTATGGTGCCAGGAATGACGGTTTTGTTCAGAAATTCATGATGAGGCTGGAAAGTCTCCAAGAAAATTTCGGTACTCTCTTGCGAGTTACCACCGACCCGAACGACAGGCCCTGCGCCAGCACGAGAGCGAATGCCTTGAAGGTAATTAAGGAAAGGTACATTGATTACTGTTAGTACACAATCAGCGAGTTGTTTCTTGGTAGAAGGGATGACTGGATTACATGAAGAGTTACGTCCCACTGTCAAATGAATGAATGGAATTTTGCATGAGCACTCTGTTGATTGAAAACCACGGCCACCACTTACAAAGCTGGTTTGCGATGGAAAGTTCGATGGAAAAGCCCGTGAGAGTGCCACTTTGTTTCTGGCTGAGACTATTCATCCCGCCTGATCCCAACCCTTCAGTCGGACAGAAAATGGGTTTCTGCATATAACTCACCGCTGTAAAGCTGGACGGGGAAATTCAAGGGGGCATCGAACTTGGCAATGGGGGCGCCTGAAGGGTTACTGAAGCATAGGCTACATGATGCATCGGGGTGAGAATAAAAGGAGGCGAAAGCAGGGGTTGACCACACCATTGAGACCGGTTATTTGGGCCTCTATAGATTGGAGGACAGAGGTAGGATTAATAGGACTGCCATCGGGCAGCACAGTGGGTGTAGTGTAGATAGTGACTTGAGCATGTCCTTGCACAATGTAAGCAAGCAAGATAGACAGGACGAAGGTGATAGTCATAGCGCGTCAAGCGGAGAGCATGAATGAGGATATTTCTCCATGCGCAGCAGTAGCTCATAGGGCTGAATTTATGCCACGCCACTATGTGTAAATAAATCCTAAGTGAATATGGAACAGTCCATAAATAAAGACGTAGGTCACGTGTTGTGGAATGAGAATATCAATATTATATTATCAATTAAAACCAAAACACAGCACGTGTGATGATCTCGTAATTTAAAACTTGCCCATTACATAAAGTCGGCCTGCCACATTGCCCGCAACATCGTATCTCAAGTCCGCATAGATCCGCGGATCTTTGTGCTTTCCGCATATCACCCGATATCCAGTCATAGTCTTATTTTGTACTGAAGGCGCAGTGCGCGTTCTGACTGTGCAAGTGTGGAGGCATGCCCTGCTCCCCAATCGAATTCTCAATAAATACCACTACATGCAGTGCCAACGTCGAATACTTCATGTTCGTACATATCAGTAACCGATTTATGACGCGAAGCTTTCAGCTTCGATTCTCCTGGCGCTTCCAGGATTTTCACAGACGAATACGCTTAGAACCGTCAGAACGGCTTTATTGAGTCTCCAGCTGCCGCCGATCATCAACTGCGACCATGAACAACTTTACCAGCGAGAGGTCTGTAGGGGCAATTGTTAATGAAATTTGGCCAAGATCAATCCGGTCCCAGGGTCCCCACGCGTTTCACAAATATCCTATATCGCGTCGCAAGCTCTGAGGAAGGAGTAGACATTAGAGATACTTTTTAGCATCTCGCGGTGCCTCAGCATCAGCATTTGCATGTAGTTGGGGGGAATCTCCGGCATTTCCATGCATTGATCTGCCCGAGATGAAAGGTGGTTCTTTCCAACGCTAGGCTAGCAGCATCCTCAGACGGTTGCTCCCCACCATCCGAATAGAGGGGAGGTCGACCCGATTTGCACAAGGCGGTTTCTCACAATCTACTGGATTGACATCCCCGGAGATTGCGGAGCCCGCTTGAGTCCAGCCGTTGGCATCCAAGTGCTTCATGTACCACTCAACGAATGACTACACGTCCCCCTCATGGGTCATTTCTGCTAATGATGCGGGAAAGAAAACCAGTTCTTGGATTGACTCCGAGGCGCCAATAGGTGCGGATCGTGACCAGAGATGGAGGCACTATTATCTTTTGTCGTGGTACTGCAAAACCAGATGGACGTCCAATTGCTTTTGACCACTACCCAGCGTTATGAATAACTGGTATGCGTCGGAGAGCATGCGTTCAATTTGGGCACAATAGTGCCAGAAGAAGAGGGCCCCAGCCTGAATGGAATCGATGGGGGACCTCGTCGCCACCGAGCGTGCGTGTGAAGGGGTGCCTTTCCGCACCTCGAGGGGGCTCTTCTCCTTTTTCATGGCCAAGATACTTTGTACTACGCCAGCAGACTCCGCGGCAACCGCGCATTTGGATCGTCGGAAGTGCTGGCGGCAAGCTGCTAAGATTCTGAGTGTCTGTGGACTTTCAGAAACAGAAAGTAGGGATATGATCGGGCAAGGTTTTTAGTGCCGTGGCCTTCGAATTCCCCGCGCCGATTCTTCTCTCCAGAACTTCAAGCCAGATCATTTCCTCATTTCCCATCTATCTTGTAGAGACCTTGAGCAGTGGCGCGGAGAATGCTATCCTGAACAGGGCCTAGGTTTGGATACCTCAGAGTGATATCGATTGCGACTTTGAGGTGCTCTACAGCACGTTCACCTTGATTGAGCCAGCACAGGCAAATACGTTTGCAGGCGTCCACGTATAATGTCGACTTGTTCGCTAACTTTGTGCCATCGCTTCGAGCGAAAAGACTGATAGCGAGACGGATCGAAATAAAAATATGGGTAATGACGCCTTTACTGTCAACTGGTTGAGACCCGCCAAATGGCTCGTTCTGAAGGGCATCGCTGATATTGGGACGGGGTCCTTCCAAGAAATGCTATATTCATATGCCGCACCTGTTGTAATCCTGTAACATTTAGATAGGCAGGATCCTAGCCTCTACTAAAATAGAACATTTAGAAACAACTCCGCGAGAAATAACGACAGTTTTCCGTTCATTCTGCTCAGCTGTTCTAGCCGACACCTAAGGAATCCGTCATTGATCTGTAGGTCACCAGATCCGAGGGTGACAAGCCTTCCATTGGGACGTCTGACCTAACCTTGGCTGCGGGCGGAAGCGTTGGGGCTTTGTCCAAATCCAGAGAAGCTGCATCGAGGAGTGCTGTGGTGAACGTACTTCATCCGGCTAGCGACAATGGTATGTGGAGTCTTTGTAGTTTAGCTGCATTTATTTGACGAGATTGGGTGGCTTGATTAGAGGTCGTCACTTTGATAGATACCAGTGCCTCTTCGCTCAGAGAGGACATCGTGGGGAATTGGGGAAAGATAAGCCTGCTTGCTCATCGTGAAGCGGAAGAAGATGCGGGCGAGGGTTGTCAAGTGCTAGGACCAGGCAGCTACAGGGAAACGGGCCGCCGAAGAACGCAAGTCACGGAGCATTGCTCCTTTAAATAGGTAGCACTGCAATTACACGTCTGGCACTTGCGTAGAGGCAGCTGAATGATTTTGCTGTTGCATGGAATGGGACTGATGTTTTGAGAGACAGCGCATCCCTCATTCCGGCAACTGCTAGGCGGTTAACAACATCTGGTGGCCCGACGTCGTGTATATCCTGGGGGCAGGTTGTTGATGGGTTGCTTATTTACGCATTCTGGCTATAGCTTCAACTGTTCTTTTGCATTCGATTCGATTCGACGCGAGTATCTCCCCTTTCAGCGAGCTGATAGTGCTTGTCATGGACAACGCTCCAGCCGGCTGAGCGGTTGCTGTGGACTTCATCACTCGGCTCCTTCTGTCATACTTAATCTCCTGTGGTTCGGTCTGGTGGCAGGCATCTCGTGAGACTGGGCTACAGGCGCCCGTATTTTTCTGCTACTGGGTTGTGCCATGTTGACCGGCCGCCGACGTAACCCCATATGATCGAGTAGCGATTGAGGGGGGTAAAAGGTACTGTGATGCTGATTTGTATTAGTTGAATGCTCTACGATTCACGATAAAGTGACAGTCGCTCCAAGATCAGTGAACGTTTTCTTCAACTTCTCAGCGTCCTCTTTAGGAAGATTCTCCTTGACAACCCTCGGCACGGATTCGACAAATTTCTTCGCCTGCAATGAATGTATGTATGTAAATAATCAATACCAGGGCATTAGAACAAGACGTACCTCAACAAGGTTGATGTTGGGAATAATGGACTTGATTTCTTTGATGATCTTGGCTTTGGCCACGGAATCGAATTTCTCTAACGTTACGTTGAATATCGTCTTTTCCTTTGGTTTTTCCTAATCATCCTAGTGGAAGAATCGGAGATTATAAGTCACGACTAATCTGGCGAACCTCTGGGGGTGTAATGTCCTCAGTAGAGACATTCGCAACGGGAGCAGTAGTTGGGGCGGGCATGGCTATTTCTTGAATGTTCAAGCGAGACTAGGTGTAGGCCAATGCAATAATCTACGTGGAATAAGCGCACTAGAACACACCTTCAGGAGTGTCACCAGGTCAGCTGCTTGCAGTAATGTAAGACCGGAGATGTCGTCAACAATTTTGTTTAATTTTGAATCCACATTAGCTGGTGAAGAGGTAGGAGAGGCCGGTGATGCCTCAGCTGCCGTGGCCAGTGACCTCCGGGCTGGACTACGCCCAAGGTTAGCGCTTACGAAGGCGCACTTTGTTGGGGAAGAAACGCACGGTCTGCACGCTATAGGGGCTGTTCTTATCGGTAACAAAGAAGCACGTAACTACATGCAGACAAAAGTGAGAAACAAAGCTTCCAGTATGTTTTTGAGCAGTCCATACCATGCGCATGTTCATCACCAAAAATTCACACGCAATACCCTCGGATCGGCAAAGCCCGTACAGTCTTGGGGCGTCATCAACGACAGGAAAATTCCACTTGAAGGTACCTTGGCCGGGATGGTCGGGACTGCTAGTGCAGTCTCTTTATGACAATTTTTCGCATGCTATGCAGAACAACGCCCTCGAGAGTCCATATCCCAACTCCCCCACGCGCACTTTCCCAATTTGCGACTAGTTCGTGCGTTATGTGAATGCAGCCTGGTGCCCATTCGACGTTCTGATATCTCCTTATGTCTAGTCGTATCTCTGAAAATGAGCTGAGAACTAATGTTGTCGGAGACACGCTGTCGTATGCGCTTGTCAATGCAGCACGGCTTAGGCCAAAGGAGGGGCCAAGAGAGACTTCCCGAGAACGAGACTTACGAGAGCCACCACCCACACACAATGGCCCTGAACAACATAGTCAATCATATCAGCTAGGGTCGCGTCCTCGAACACCGCTCAAATATCCCCAATTGTCTCCCTTTGATGCAGACAAACTGCCGGGTCTTATCCGACACGACCCATCCGCTGTTTCACTTGTTTCTAACTTCCATCGCGCCGTACGGCGCTCTGATCGGGCGGAGGCATGGGACGCATATCAGGCTATAGCAATGACACATCCAATGGGGTCGAATCTCTTGCAACCCGATCTGCTCCACCGTCTTGCTCTGCTCCTTGCCAAGGCACGTCCGAAAACTCGAGAGAATTTTCTTCGACTCCTCGCCGTTATATCTGAGTTGAGAAATATGCAAGAAGAGGTTCATTTATGGGAATGGAATGCACTTATTCATCTTGCTGGAAGTGGATTCCGGAAAGCAGAGTTGGAGGACTTTGACGCGGCACTGAAAATCGTGGAAGACATGCAATCGTCTTTTTCAGGGGATGATCATCGTGACTCAGCACTTACTACGAGACCGGTGTTTCCGAAGGCGAATTTGGATGTATGGACACTTAATTCCCTCCTTAATGTAGCCGCTCGGACACGTTCAGCCGACCTCGTCAAGCGTGCCTTGACGTTATTTGATGAATACGGTATAGACAGGGACCGAATAACCCACCTCACTCTGATCAAGCATTACGGTAACACAGGTGCACTTGAACGCATACCCCCCACTATAGAAACCATGCTTCGTAACGATATCAATCCCGGTATTGATGGAATTAACTCTGTTATATGGGCATATGGGCGGACAGGAAGGTTGGAGAACGCCGTTTCCATATATCGTGCTTTACAGGGTTCTTTACTTCCAGACGAGATGGATTCTCATCCCATACTGTGCATTTCTGGCATCGAGAATTGTTTGAACCAGGGTCCGGACATCATCACTTTTCGATGCATCATTCAGTGCCTGGCGTATCATGGAGACTTCATTGGCGCCATAGAGGTATTCCGTGACATGTTGACTACGCCCTGCAGGAGACAACCTTGGCGTTCTGGACGGCTGTCCCGCGTCGACGGTGGAACGAAAACATATGACGCAACGGCGGACGTCTTTCGGGCATTGTTCATTGGTTTCACGCGCCATGGCGTTGCACCCGTTCAGAATGCCGTAGATCGAATTATCAGCTATGGGTTTGCTAATACAGGTGTTGCATGGTCGCCCAACATATCCAACACTTGGGCAGCCCGAAAGCAAAGGAAGAGATTTGGTCGAAGGCAACTCGAACTCGCTCGCTCCACCACCGCTACTACACACCCCGAAGCAGCAACATGGACTTCAGAAGATCTGAATTTAATATTCTCACATTTCCTCGAAATGCTTCCTTCCAATACTCCCCTTTCCCCAGACTCATCCTCGCCTCCCAACCCCCCCATCAACCCAGACATCATATATTTGTGTCTTGTTGCATTTGCGCGAACATCACATAATGACCGGGAGGTCATGCGGGCTGCTTGGCAGGATATCTCGCGCGCGTTCGGGTGCGTGATGCGTTTACCCATCATGCGTGACAATGATTGTTGTGAAGACGCGAGGGCGCGGTGGATAGTAAGGGGTAGGCTGAGGACCTTAGTCAGATGGATTGAAGGAGAACAACTCGATGGTACCGAAATGCACGATTTTGTGTAATGAGCCAAGGACGGTGATTGGGCGGTTATTCAATGCAGTAACGATTCTCTTGAGTTGATTATTGATTTCCTGACTCGCTTGCAATCCCTGGAGGATGATTGGGCTTAGACCGATAAGTTTGTGTTGATCTTTGAGGCTTGGACTGGTTGCGCGAGTTTTATTTAAAAAATTGGATGGCAACTGCTGTCTACATTTCTGGTGCTCCACCAGCCACTCGCATATTTTGCACCACCCATGATTTCCAGCCTACCACCGGTACCCTTTTCTTTGTTGAGTTGTGTATGCAAGGCTGCAAGATGAAATCATCATGAGAATGATGTTTCTAAGCCCAGTGGTGGTCATCCAACCAAGCTCTCAGAGACTGACATATGCCATGCCTACCACTGTGTACTTGTCAAGACATGGTTCTCTTCTTTCCTGTCAGGGCACACCCACTCCTCCCTCCTCTAACTCTCTTTCCCCTTTCCCTCTTCCTTTCTACCACATGGACAACCTTTCCCTTTATCTAGGTATTGCCAACATGCCCATAGAGCATGCACACCCCAGGTGCATTGTGCACCCTTCCTGTACCTATAACTCCTACACCACTGCCACTGCCACCACACTCACCTCACATCCACAGTGGGCACCCTTGGGATCTCCCATGGAGACACCCAGAGAGGCTCAGCCATATGTGTCTATAAGGAATCACAAGGTAGTTCATAGCAGTTTGTGGGAACTGCCTCTGGCAGTTTCTGTACATGATGCATGACTATCTACAAAGTGAATGGTTGTGGGAAATCCCACAAAATACAAATAACCTCGGCCAGCACCAAAACCCTGATGGGGTGTCAGGGCATGGGAAAAAGCGTTACCGTGACTCGCCATCGGCGACCGTTAAGGTCTGCTACTCTGGTGTAACAGCCCATTAAGGGCGGTGATGACAATTGCAGCGAAGCGGGGTTTCGGCTTCAACGACTCGTCCATGAGCGTTGTGCCTCATACTTGACATGGCTGTCAGGGCACATACCCTGACTTAGCCTGGACCCGGACCCGCGCCCGGACCCGCTCCACTTCCCGCGCACTTCCCCCGCTGCACGCTCCGTGCGCCACATGATCCGACCCCGGATCCCACCTCATGTGACTTCCGGGTATCCCTGGAAGTTTTTGCCATATTGGGGCCACTGTGGGAAAGTGAGAAGTTAACCTTCTTCTCACTTTCTTACCCACAGTAGGCAAGTGTATCTACTTGCCCCTTTGTTTATATCACTTTCTTACCCACAGTAGGATAGGCTGTTTACACACAGGGCTGTGGGCTATAGAGAGAGGGTCATGGGGACCCGGGGTCTGTCCCCTGACAATGGCCCCGATATTTCAGAGGGCAGAGGGTGCAACTGGATCAGACAGGGAGCACAGGGGGTAACCCTAGTTGATTTTTGAACTGCAGTATGAGGTAGTGTACAACCGGTATTTAAGTGTAATGGAATGAATAGGAATAAGTCGCCAGATCTCACGGAGATTGCAGGCAGCTTTAAGAAGGAACAAAACAAACAAAGAGCGTGGGAGAAGGATGGCCATGCATGGCCGTCAAGAAAACAAGAGGAACAAGGAATGACTCATAGGCCCGTGATGGGCCATGGAAAAGGTAGCAGTGACAGGGAGGGGTGATGGGCTTGTCCAGGCAGCGTTGGGCGGGTAGCGGAGTTAGCAGGGTCGAAGTGGAGGAGGGAGAAGGTGTGGGGAGTGGTCACCTGACCATGGGAATTGCTGGGTCGTGACATGGGGAAAGCTTTGCATGAGGGAGGGGGAAGGGATAGAATGGGAGAGGATATGTGTCAGGGACCGACCCGGGTCGAGAGCGTCCAGGTATATCGCCCAGGGCTGAGGGCCCGGTAGGGTGCGGTGCGGGTGTGCATAACAATGGGCCCGGAGCAGGCAAGGGTCTCTGGCCACTTAGACTAAAGTGGGAAGTGTGTTATTATTATTAGCAGGGGAATGTAAGCTACTTGCCTAAAGTGGGAAGTGTGAGAAGAAGGTTACTTCTCAGTTCCCACTTAGGCTGTGTTTATGTACATGCGGTTGGAGGTCACGTGGGGAGCGCCACGTCATCTATGCGCACAGCCGTGTCCGCCCGGGTATCTCCGTAAGAGGTCTCAGGAGCGTCCGGTGTGTAGGGCGTCACCCGGTGTGTCCGGGTCCGGGCGTGTTGTGCAGCCTGGTTAATGGTACATTGAGCAAGGAAGTCGTCCGTGTAGTAGAAAAGGAAAGAAGGAGAAAGAAAGGAAAGAAGAAAGAGGAGGAAAAGAAGGAGAGAAAGGAGGAGGGAGAATGGGGGCATCGGGTGAGGGTAGTGGGATCGGGTGGGGTTGGACTGGGTGGAGTGGGGTCAGGCGGGTGTTGTCATGACCGACAAATCCCAGGGCTCCGTCAGCGGCGAACCAATGCCGATAGGCGAATCCGCCGACCCGACACCCATCCTAACCAGCCCCCAACCCCATGCCTGGCCCCCTGCCTTACTGCGTGAGACTTGGCCAAGAATCAGAACCTAGACCCTGCCGGTATTCCAACCTTACCTCCAGTTCCTGAGCCCTTGGCGCTCCCGGCATTCAGTCACGCCTGCCTTGTCTCCATCTGAACCACACTCATCGCTTCCCGCTATGTGGTCACAGCCATGCCCCGCTTCCGTCCACTCCGCACCCTCTGCCCACTCCACACCCTCTGCCCATCTCTGCACCTTCTGGCCACTTCTGGTTGCCCTTGACACCTCTGGTCAGGTCAACACTCCCACTCCCCTCTGTACCTCTGTTGGCCTTCATGCTGTCCTTGTGTGACAGTGCTGGCAGATCAACTTCTGTTCGCGGACTTGTGTCGGCACCGCACCGACCCCGCTTATTTGCGGACTTGTATCGGCGCCGCGTGCTGACCTCCGCTTTTCCTCTGGCCATTTGTCACTTGGCAGCTTATCATTCATTCCTTGCCGAGTGCCATTTATTGTTTGCTTCCCTGCCAATATCGGCATTTGATCCCCTCTTTATTGGCACTAGGTTATTGATCTCATTCAGTTATTCATCAATAACCCTTGCCACTTATTGTTTAGTGATCTGTTCCTCCTTTCCAGTTCCCAGGCTCTTGTCCTTATTTAGTTTGACAATCCCCGCTTATCTCCGCGCCGGACCACGCCGGACTGACCGGCCTTTCTATATTCCCTCTTGCCTATTTATATACCTTGTAAATACTTTTGGGGACCTCAGTCTGAAATCAACTAGAGTACCCCCCTGTCTGGTCTGAGTCTCTCCTTCTGCAAAGGGGGCTTCCCCCCCCCTGAGTCCGTGCTCGCGGAGTCCGCACTCCTCCTACAGGTCCGCTCCGCCCGCAAGTCTTGTTTGAAGTCCGCTGTGAGTGTCAATCCGTAAATACGGGATCTCCCCCAAACGTCAAGCTCAGGGCACAGCGCTCCACCTGAGTCGCTGAGGCCGCGATCCCACTCTGCTAACCTTGAACAGCGCTTCCGGACGCGCCGCATATTTCCGCCCACATATCCGCATGCGCGCTCCAACAGACCTCTGCCACAATCTCCGACTCCGACAATATCCCAGCCTCTGACAAAATCCAGTCTCTGACAGGTGTGCCCTGACAATATGTAAGGTATTGAGAGAGAGAGAGAAGGGGAGATCTTTGACTGTGCAACGGATATGGTTGTTGGAGACTCTATATCCATAACAGTACAACACAAACTGGGTGTATATATAGAAAAAAGGATAAATCAGAACAAAAAAACAAGGAAAATAGCTGATGGATGGTGGCAATGGAAACAGGAAGAATGTTAAGAGCTTGGTGTCATATCCATCCCCAGCCATTGACTTCCACTCCCTCCGATCCCTCTGGTCTACCTCCACTCCTCCTTCACTAACCTCGGAGCTCCCGTATTCCGCAATCACCTTGGTACCCCTCGATGGTCACCACCCCCCTTTTCAATTTATTACCTATGCCTCCCTAAGTACAGAGCCCTGAAGGCCTCCAGACAGCTCCAACGTCCGCTAGCGCACTCCCACCTCCGCTGGGCAATACACTTGCTTGCCCTGCAAGCCCACCTTCGGGCCTATCCCTCCTTTCCGTTTCTGGGTTATCGCCTACCATTCCGTTGAAGGAGAGAACGAAGGAAGGTCAGTTGGGAGGTTCAAACGAGACCACCACCAAGCTGTTCCCTGGTTCTTTAGTTAGGATGGGGAAGTGTACTAGTGTTATTTATTGTAAATATAGTACCAATCCGAGTGTTTTGGCTAATTCTATTTTTATGGGTTAGTTTTAAAGTTCCTGGGAATTGACTTACAGATAAACCGAGCCCTGCGGAGCTGTTTCTTTATTGAAATTTCTTAATTTGTCTAGGTGTAATTCTGTGTAGCATTGTTTAATTTGGATTTAAACTTGAATTTAATCTTCTACTTGGTGAAGTTTCAAAGATTCTATTCAGTTAATGAATTTGGATTGTGTCTGGAGTGTCCCTTGGGTTTGTTTTATTTTTGTCTTATTTTATTGCTTGTTTTAACAGTAGCAAGATAACTGTTTTGTGTTTACACTTTGAAATCTGGAGTGTTAACCAGCTCTCCTGTTGAAATATCTACTTAATATTTCTCTCCTTAATTGCCGCCTTTTACTACAGTGGCAATCTTAACTGTATATCACTTTTTCGCACTGGAGTGACAACCAGAAATGCTTGAGAAAAATAATACTCTATTTTCTTACTTCTCTAAGGGGGGCGAAAAGTCACAGAAAGGGTCTCCCTTTTATACTCCTTGGGTCACCTTCCTTTTTCACGCTCTACCTTCTATTTACAGGATTTATTTACAGTGTATTTTTCTCAAACTGAATAAAAAATGAAATTTTCACGCTATAGTTCTACTGTGCTTTTGCTGCGCTGAACTGCGGTTCTACTGCAGTCAGACTGCGCCTAGAATCCTTATTGTCCTCCCTCGCCTAAGCTATTTTAATGGTTAATTAGAACTTGGCTGCGCTGCATTTGCCACAGTTACCTATTTCAAATTCCCTATATATACCATTAAATTTGCTATGACTCAATGATTCTGAATTCAAACTTTGCATTACTATGCGTACGGCTGTGCTGAGACCTTCAGCTGATTTATTCCATTTTTATTTAGTGACATTTAGTTAAAATGAGACTGAAATGGTAAATGAGTGAATTATTCAGGTTTAAAACTGAAAGAAAAAGTTGCTAGTAGTCAAGAATTACTCAAACGAATGTGTTATAGCTCTCCACCTCATTAGAATATTGTTCCCTAAAATTCCCGCCATGGTCTGTCGTAGTTTAGTGGTTTTTGTGAATTTCGTTCATATTCCCTGATTCCCCTTTGTATTATCACATCCTAATCCTCCATATGTATTGTTCGTTGTTATAGTAGGTCGTCCTTGAAGATATCATATTTTTATGTATTTTATTTAGGACTCTGGACCTCTTGAAGCTGTTTTCCCGCGCGTTTCCAGGTTTCTAACTTCATGTCCCTATATCTCATTCATTTCTGGATGTTTTCTCACGTTCTTGGTATCATAAATTTTCATTTATTCCCACCTTTCCAATGGTACTAAGGTTGTGTCCTATTTCCTGGTATTCGTTGAGTTAGCAAAAGTTCGCATGGACATTCGGTAATCACATGCGTCGTTCCCATAGTCGTTCGTATGCGGGCGCCGTTTCCGTTTAATTGTTCGGGATTTACGATATGCGCAGGTTTTTATTTCTTTCATATGGGCTTCTGTGATTTATTTCAGATTTTTCCCTCATGATCTAAGGTTGTTTTGCACTTTCCATGCTTTGTTTTGACCGGGCTCTTCCTTATTTGGACGGAAATTGGTCTTCGCGATCTGCCGAAGTGCGGATCTCGGTTCCGACGGCCGGTTCCCTGTGCATCGCCACCCTCACGTGTCATTACACATGATGCGGATTTCTATATTCCCGTCATGGGTATAACTTCACAACGGCTGGACCGTTTGGGCTGAAAATTTGCATAACTATAGTTCCCCATTTTTCATAATTTCCGTGTAAATTTCGTTGTATGTTTTAATTATGGATCCTACGCAAACATCGTCTTTTCCCTGAGCTCGGACTTTTGATGTTGCTATTCCCGTTATTGGATATCTCATTAATGCATGATCCTTTTATTATGAAAATTTGGGAGGATTAAGATTAGATCCCTTCCTTTCTAATGCCTCATCAAGCTTGTCTCGGTCATTACTGGTTAATTTTCGCGCTTGCCTTTTAGATATTGTCCTCATTTTGCAGGAGTTTTAGTCATATCTCCATCGTTTATGGGTAGTTTCCCCTGTAGTTACTCTCATTGGGTCCGTTTGGGGGACATCTACATTTCCTATTATAAACACGACTTTGAATTTTGCATTAGTTCCTGAGGAATCCTTGTTCCGTGGTACTTCCATCCTTGGCTATGTGTGTGGACGTGGGAAAGTAGTTTCCATGGAGGTTCTCTGATTGTTTTTATAGTCAAATCTTGGTCGATTGTCCTAATTCTTGTTTTAATATTTGCTATAAATTCCCCCGGGAATTCCGTCTCGTTGATGGTAAGCTTGAAGTATTTTTGCTATTTTTCTTTCTTTCGATTTATCGCGTATAGTCATAATAATTCGTAAAAATTCGTAAAAATTCGTGTCCTTCTGTTTTCTCATATCTACTTGTCGTATGAGGTTTTGTGATTTATCTGGCATATTTCCATAATGGGTTTCCATAGTGTGACCGTTATTTCTCCTACAGTGGACGTGGGAAAGTAGTTTCCATGGAGGTTCTCTGATTGTTTTTATAGTCAAATCTTGGTCAATTGTCCTAATTCTTTGTTTAATATTTGCTATAAATTCCCCCGAGAATTCCGTCTTGTTGATGCTAAGCTTGAAGTATTTTTGCTAATTTTCTTTCTTCCAATTTATCGCGTATAATCGTAATAATTCATAAAAAAATTCGTTAAAATTCATTAAAGTTCAGGTCCTTCTATTTTCTCATATCTACTTGTCATATGGGGTTTTGTGATTTATCTGGCATATTTCCATAATGGGTTTCCATAGTGTGTCCGTTATTTCTCCTACAACACTATACAGTGCCCCAAAAAACCGTTGCAATGTTTTGCACTTTTCACTTCATGAGCTTATTGCACCCTGGGAAGGGATCCTAAAATTGCATAGAAATATGAAAATAATGCGCTAGTAGCTCCTTAATAACTCCACCAGATCTCTAATAAATGTGTCCATTTTTGGTAAAGTTATTCACTTTACAAAGGACCCATGTTGTTACAAAAATGGGGCCGGAGGCGCCCATTTTCGTCTGTTCTGGCACAGGAATAGGGAAGGGGGTTGGACATAAGGGTTTACAGGTTGTTTCACAGATGGTTTAACATGTAGTTGAACAGGTAGTGTGGCAGCGGGTTTTTGTTGATTATTGATTGGTTAACTTCAATTACTATACAAATCATGTGATACAGAACCCATAAGAGTCTAAAATGGGAAATGTCCCATTTCCATAACATCGCCCCCCAGACTCTTATGGGATTCTGTGCAGAGTGACAACAGTTCCCAAATTGAAAGAAAGAAAAGAAAAGGAAAGGTTGAGAGAAGTCTCACAATAAAGAAAAAGTCCCTCAGCCAGCACCAAAACCCAGTGGGAAAGCTTGGCATGAGGTTTAAATTATGAAATAAAACATCAAAATTATAAGAAATAAAGTAAATGAGGCCTCAGCCCCCCAGACTCCTATGGTCCCACAGGGAGGTGGCTCACCAGGTGGTCGCATAGGCCCCAAAAGCCTTGGGGGAGGCAGAAGTGCCCCAGAGTGGACCTGGGGCTGAGGTGGACCCACACCACACATGAATGGGTGTGGTGGAGCCGGAGACGGAGTTGGAGTGCGGCAGAGAGGTGGCCACACTGAGGGAAGTGGGGGAGAATGGTGGGAGAGAGGTTGGGGAAGAGGGATTGTTGGAGTCGGCAGAAGAGGTGTTGGAGTGGGGAGAGTCGGAGTGGAAGTGGAAGGTGAAATGAAAAGAGAATGCGGCGCTTCTGGGGGCGGCACAGCGATTAGAGAGATTGGAGAGGGTATGGGGCGCGCGGAAATGGGCTGGGTGTGCCAGGGAATTGGTGGTGGAGTAGCCGGGTGCGAAAGGAGGGGAAGCGGGGGCGTTGGACTCGGCGTTCGCATCGAATTTGACGCGTCTGCCGCTTTTGACACGCGCTGGGGGACTGGAGGGGGCACTGGGGTGTCCAAATGCGAAGAAATCGCGTGTTTGCATGTCGATTTTGACCCAAATTCGGTTGGTTCATGAACCAGACACGTCTGCGCAAGCGGGCGCGCGATTGCATGAGCCTGACGCGAAATTGGGGTGTTGGATGGTGTTGGGATGGGGGTTTGGAGGAGGGAAGTGGCTGGGAGTGGCTGGGAGCGCGTCGGAATAGCGCTGGATGGCTGCATTTCCAGCGAATATGAGGCAATGGCCTCTTTGATGCGTTTGAAATGTAAATAAAAATCAGCCAGTCGCCTAACCAGAAAATTCCAGGCTATACGCGAGCTACTCAGCTGAGATCCACCCAGTATTAAGCTACAATCGCCCCGGGGGTCCACCTCAAAATCGCGCGGCATGAATCCCAGTGCTGCTGCTACCTGAGTGAAATTCCGCGCTTCTTGGACAATGAAGCGCATTTGGTGGCGGCGCGGGCGTACGAGGCGATATAGGAGTGTTCCAGTGGCCTGGTCATACTTGCATTCCATCCCAATCGTCTCCAGGGTTAACTGTCTCCATTCCAACAGCAAATCCAGCGGTGCGCGCGCGTCTGGAAGCGTTCCACTAGAGAACTCCTCCAGAACTTGCTGCAGAAGAGAAATCGCCCTCTGGCGATTGTCTGGGGGCCTCAGCGCGAGGGTCCGGGGTGTCTGGTCCTGCGCAGAGTGTCGCATTTCCGGATTCCTGGATGCGACCGGGGTTGGGGCACCAATGTTACAAAAATGGGGCCGGAGGCGCCCATTTTCGTCCGTTCTGGCACAGGAATAGGGAAGGGGGTTGGACATAAGGGTTTACAGGTTGTTTCACAGATGGTTTAACATGTAGTTGAACAGGTAGTGTGGCAGCGGGTTTTTGTTGATTATTGATTGGTTAACTTCAATTACTATACAAATCATGTGATACAGAACCCATAAGAGTCTAAAATGGGAAATGTCCCATTTCCATAACACATGTCATTGCAACAGTTTTTTGGTGTGCATTTTGGAGAAAGGAAAATCACATTAACTAGTATTTAGTATAACTACCTTTTGCCCTAAGTAGTGCCTCAATCCTCCTAGGCATACTCTCGATTAAATCCTGGCAGACACTTGGTCCTATCCTCTCCCACTCCTCCTGAAACTGATCCCACAGCTCATGAACACTACTTGGAGGTTCTTCATACTCCCCAAGCTTCCTCTTTACATGGTTCCATGAATGTTTGATTGGATTAAGGTCTGGGGACTGGGGAGCCACTCCATGACCCTGATACCATGGTTATTGAACCAGTTCTGGGCCCTTTTGCTGGTGTATTTTGGGTCATTGTCCTGTTGGAAGAGGATGTGGGCTGGGTGTTTGTCATAATATGAGGGGGTTTGCTGGAAGTCCTCTCCCAGGATTTGGCAGTGGAGCTCTGCATTCATCTTCCCATCAATCTTGCATGCCATTCCAACTCCATCTGATGTCATACATCCTCAAACCATGACAAAACCACCACCAAACTTTTTTGTGCCTTGCACCAGCCTGTCTGTAAGAGGTTCATCCCCCCATTTCCACACCCATTTCCACCCATCTGAGCCCAGGCAATTCACCTTAGTCTCACCAGACCACACCACTCTCTTCCAATCCTCTGGAGTTCACTCTTTGTGGCTGATTGCGAAGTCCATTCTCTCCATCTTATGATGTCTGCTGAGCATGGGCTGCTTCTTATTCACCACTGCTTTCCAACCAGCCTCCTTTAGTTGCAGACGAACAGCCTCAGTTGAGAGGCTGGTGCTGGTGACTTTTTGAAGAATTTGGGTGACTTGTGCAGCATTGTTGGCTTTACCAGAGTTGATAAGATGCATTGCATGATGGATATTGGTGTCTGACAGTTTAGATGGGCAACCACCACTGGGCTTAGGAGTGTCAGGACAATGTTTAAACCAAATATGGGTAACAGTGGAATGGTGGACGGCAGTAATTGATGAGATCTGGTGAGCACTGTGGCCAGAAACAATGAGAGAAAGCACTTGTTCAATTTTCAAAGCAGCCAATTGACACATTCTAGAATTGGGGATTACAGCTTAAAATCCATGTGTATTTATGCTCCAGCAATGTTTATTTGTTTACTAGTGTGTATTCTAAACAATATCACATGACCTATCAGATGATATTTCCAGTTTTAGTCCATTCTGGCAGCACACCAAAAAACCGTTGCAATGACATGGGTCCCTTGTGAATTGGATAGCTTTACCAAAAATGGACATATTGCTTATGTAATTGGTAGGGTTATGGACAGGATACTAACACATGTTTCACATATTTATTTAAAATTTTAGAACCCTTTCCCATTGCTTAATAAGCTCTTGAAGTCAAAGGTGCAAAACATTGCAACGGTTTTTTGGGGCACTGTAGTTCTACTGTGCTCTGCTGCACTGAACTGCAGCTCTACTGTGGTCAGACTGTGCCTAGAATCCTTATTGTCCTTCCTCGCCTAAGCTATTTTAATGGTTTAATTAGAACTTGACTGTGCTGCATTTGTCGCAGTTTTCTATTTCAAATCCCCCATATTTACCATTAAGTTCGCTTTGACTCGGTCATTCTGAATTCAAACTTTGCATTACTATGTGTATGGCTGCGCTGAGACCTTCAGCTGATTTATTCTATTTTTATCCAGTAACATTTAGTTGAAATGAGACTTGAAATGATAAATAAGTGAATTATTCAGGTTTAGAACTGAAAGAAAAAGTTGCTAGTAGTCAAGAATTGTTCAAACAAATGTATTATAGCTCTCCACTTCATTGGTATATCATTCCCTAAAATTCCCGCCATGGTCCGTCGTAGTTTAGTGGTTTTCATGGATTTCATCCATCTGCCCTGATTCCCCTTTGTATTATTACATCCTAGTCCTCCATATGTATTGTTCGTTGTTATAGTAGGTTGTCCTCGAAGATATCATATTTTTATGTATTTTATTTGGGGCTCTGGTCCTCTAGAAGCTGTCTCCCTGCACATTTTCAGGTTTCTAACTTCATGTCCTTGTATCTCATTCATTTCTGAATGGTTTTTCACGTTCTCAGTATCATAAATTTTCACTTATTCCCACCTCTCCAATGGTACTAAAGTTGTGTTCTATTTCTTGGTATTCGTCGAGTTAGCAAAAGTTCGCGCACACATTCAGTAATCACGTGCATCATTCCCATAGTTGTTCGTATGCGGGTGCCATTTCTGTTTAATTGTTCAGAATTTATGGTATGCGTGGGTGTTTGTATCCTCAATACAGGCTTCCGTGATTTATTTCAGATTTTTCCCTCATGATCTAAGGTTGTTTTGTACTTTCCATGCTTTGTTTTGACTGGGGTCTTCCTTATTTGGACAGAAATTGGTCTTCACAATCTGCCGAAGTGCAGATCTCGGTTCCGATGGCCGGTTCCCTTCGCATCGCCACCCTCACGTGTCTTTAAACATGTGTCAGGGACAGCTCCAAAAGTGGCAAGGTGTCAGGGCTCGGTCCTCGATCAGGGACAGCCCAACCTCAGGCCTAGGTGTGTGCAGTGTTCTGGGTGGTTGGGCGTTAGACCCTGTCCTCAGCTCCTCAAACTCACTGAAGGGACTAAGCGGGGATTGAGTTGTCATGTATTACAGAGGGTAACTACAACTTGCCTAAGCGGGGATTGAGTTGAGAAGAAGGGTAAGTTTCCCTATTCCCCACTTGGCTACTATAAAAGGGAAGTGTACTGTACAGTTCATAACGTGACTCCGGGTAGAAGCCGAGCATGTTCCTGTGACTCGGAAAAGGTGTCACATGGGTTAAGGCGAGTTGCTCGCCTTGACCCACGTGATTTTTCCCACAGGCTCACATGCGGGCTGAAGTTGTGAGAGATATGTAGGGATGGGGAGGTCAGGGAAGTGGGGGAAGTCTGGGAAGGTGGTTCTGGGGTGTGGTTGGGTGCCCTGACAGCGGGGTCAGGGGCCGATCCCTGACACAAGGTCCTGGCGTGAGGGACTCAATGGGACAGATGTTGGCTATGCATAGCGGCAGTCCCGTTGCAGGGTGAGCATCCCCAACCACTTAGTCTGAAGTGGGAAGTTGTGTTATCATTAAAGGGGAGAAGCTACAGTACTTACCTGAAGTGGGAAGTTGAGAAGAAGGCTGCTTCTTCTGTTCCCACCCCAGGCACTATTATATACATGCAGTTGGGGTCATGTGGGAGGAGCCACGTCATCTCTGCACACAGCTGCACTTCCCTGGGTATCTCTGCAGGAGATCCCGGAGGTGTGCCACTCTGTGAGCAGGAATGCGTGCGGCAGGCGTGGCGATTGGGGGAGCAGGGTTAGGTGTGTAGTGATACATAGAGAAGGGGAAGTCGACCATGGAACAGAAATAGAAAGAAAGAAAGAAAGGGAAAAGAAGAAACGGGGAGTGATAGTGGGGGAGCGGAGTAGGGCAGTGCAGCACGGGGTCAGGTGGGGTGTGCCCTCACAACATGATGCGGATTTCTATATTCCCATTGTTGGCATAACTTCACAACAGCTGGACCGGTTGGGCTGAAACTTTGCATAACTATAGTTTCCTATTTATCATAATTTCCGTGTAAATTTCGTTGTGTGTTTTAAATATGGATCCTACGTAAACATCGTCTTTTCCCTGAGCCCAGACTTTTGATGTCACTCTTTCCATTATTGGATATCTCATTGATGTGTGATCCTTTTATTATGAAAATTTGGGTGGATTAAGATTAGATCCCTTCCTTTCTAATGGGCTATCAAGCTCGTCTCGGTCGTTACTGCTTGTTCTTCGCGCTTGCATTTTAAACGTTGTCCTCATTTTCCGAGAGTTTTGGTCATATCTCCATTGTCTATGGGTAGTTTTCCCTGTAATTACTTTCATTGGGTTCGTTTGGGAGACATCTACATTTCCTATTATAAACACGACTTTGAATTTTGCATTAGTTCCTAAGGAATCCTTGTTCCGTGGTACTTCCATCCTTGGCTACATGTGTGGGCATGGGAAAGTAGTTTCTGTGGAGGTTCTCTGGTTGGTTTTATAGTCAAATCTTGCTCGATTGTCCTAGTTCCTTGTTTAATATTTGCTATAAATTCCCCCAAGAATTCCGTCTTGTTGGTGCTAAGCTTGAAGTATTTTTACTAATTTTCTTTCTTCCAATTTATCATATGTAGTCGTAATAATTCGTTAAAATTCAGGTTCTTCTATATTCTCATATCTACTTGTCGTATGGAGTTTTTGTGATTTATCTGGCATATTTCCATAATGAGTTTTCATAGGGTGACCATTATTTCTCCTACACTGCATGTATATAAACATAGCCTAAGTGGCCAGGGACACCCATCTGCATCAGGCCCATTGCTACGCATGCCTGCATCACACCCTACTGGGTGTTACAAAAATGGGGCCGGAGGCGCCCATTTTCGTCCGTTCGAGGTGCAGGAAGAGGGAAGGGGATAGAGGTTGAGCTCATGCGATTTTACAGATATTTTAACATATGGTTTAACAGATGTTTTCACAAGTGGCAGTTTAGGTGGTTAATAATTGGATAAACTCTAATTATTTACATATCATGTGATTTGGGTGTGTGCAGGGCCCATAAGAGTCTAAATTGGGAAATTTCCCATTTCCATAACACTGGGCCCTCAGCTCCAGACAATACACCTGGACACTCTCGACCCTGGGTCGGTCCCCGACAGGGTGCCGGCCTTGTGTCAGGGCCTGGCCTGGGACTCGGAGGCTCCCTGACCTCAACCCCCATCTGGCCTGTCCTCACACTATGCGGGGCATGAGATGTATAGTAAAAGGAAAGATAATATATACACTTGCCTATGCAGGGCATGAGATGAGAAGAAGGGTAAAGGTCCCATCTCCCCGCATGGTTGCTATATAAAGGAATGGGTCACATGCCCACAACTATACAGCTCTTAGAGTTGTGTAGTGTGACCCGGAGGGAACATCCAGGTGGCAGTGCCCAGTAAGCATGGGAACGTTCTGGGCAAGTTGCTCGCCCAGAACTGTGGCTGTGACCCGTGGGAACATTCTGGGCGAGCTGCTCGCTCAGAAAGTTCCCACGCTATCCCGTGCGCGCGGATACACAACACAGAATGGCAACAACAAGGCAACAATGAAGGAATGGAAGGAAGGGATTGGTTGGGGAGTCTGGGGCACCCTAGGGCAGGGTGCTGAACCCTGACACCTTGGTGACTCCTCAATCCTCAGGTTGTCAATAATCTAGACTGTATGGAGCTAGTATTTTGACAGGGGGGGGAGGAGAAGAGCAAGGCCCCTTTTCCCAACCCCGGATGCTATATAAGTACATACAAGTGTTTTACATTGTTTATTATGAAGAATATTAAAGCATAAAAGAATAAAGAAATGTGCACTTTGCATGCATCATCCATCCTCTATCCATTCCTTACAAGTGGTAACTGTCAGGGATGGTGCAGGAGAGGTGGGGGTAGCAGCATTGTAGGAGGGCACAGCAAGTACCACACAAATGAGGCCAGAATTGCATTTTTCAAGGCTCCAATGAGCACCCTCAAGCCTCCAACACATTCCCAATGCCCATGGCACATTTCCACATTTTTTTCAATTTTTTCCATGCTTTTTTTCTCAAGACTCATATTGCCACTTCCCCAAATTTCACTGTTATCCACCATTTCCCCCATATCTCCCCAATTTTCCACCAATTCACACAATTTTGAGCTCTAAGGACAGTGACAGATTAGGAGAAGAGGATGGAATGATGGGATGGGAGTTAGGATGATGGATACACAGTGGAGAAGCAAGATTAATGGTTGATATTGACCTTATGGGCCTCAATTATTGATTTTATTGTTACCTTGTGGACACCTTTTTGCCTTATTGTTTCTTAGCCAAGTGTCAGAGACCAGGTTGAGACGAAGGAGTGTCTCCGTGGCAGAGGGCTTCGGCCTCAGCGACTTATGCCAGGAGCGCTGTGCCAAGTAACACGTCCGTGCCCTAACTTACTAAACTGGCAACCAGAACTGAAGGGGGTAAACTCTAGTCAATTTTATTACTGGGGTGTAACCTATGTACAAGTTGAGTATATATATAGTCACAACAAGGGCGGGCCTGCAAATGGCGGAGCCGAGCGGAGCAGAGCTAACAGGGTTAGACATTAGCCGATTGAATATTACTGACGAGTCAGGTTACGGGGTTAACGGTGTAGGAGAAATAACGGTCACACTATGGAAACCCATTATGGAAATATGCCAGATAAATCACAAAACCTCATACGACAAGTAGATATGAGAAAAACAGAAGGACACAAATTTTTACAAATTTTTACAAATTATTATGACTATACGCGATAAATCGAAAGAAAGAAAAATAGCAAAAATACTTCAAGCTTACCATCAACGAGACGGAATTCCTGGGGGAATTTATAGCAAATATTAAAACAAGAATTAGGACAATCGACCAAGATTTGACTATAAAAACAATCAGAGAACCTCCACAGAAACTACTTTCCCACGTCCGCACACGTAGCCAAGGATGGAAGTACCACGGAACAAGGATTCCTCAGGAACTAATGCAAAATTCAAAGTCGTGTTTATAATAGGAAATGTAGATGTCCCCCAAACGGACCCAATGAGAGTAACTACAGGGGAAACTACCCATAAACGACGGAGATATGACTAAAACTCCTGCAAAATGAGGACAATATCTAAAAGGCAAGCGCGAAAATTAACCAGTAACGACCGAGACAAGCTTGATAGGGCATTAGAAAGGAAGGGATCTAATCTTAATCCTCCCAAATTTTCATAATAAAAGGATCATGCGTTAATGAGATATCCAATAACGGGAATAGCAACATCAAAAGTCCGAGCTCAGGGAAAAGACGATGTTTGCGTAGGATCCATAATTAAAACATACAACGAAATTTACACGGAAATTATGAAAAATGGGGAACTATAGTTATGCAAATTTTCAGCCCAAACGGTCCAGCCGTTGTGAAGTTATACCCATGACGGGAATATAGAAATCCACATCATGTGTAATGACACGTGAGGGTGGCGATGCACAGGGAACCGGCCGTCAGAACCGAGATCCGCACTTCGGCAGATCGCGAAGACCAATTTCCGTCCAAATAAGGAAGAGCCCGGTCAAAACAAAGCATGGAAAGTGCAAAACAACCTTAGATCATGAGGGAAAAATCTGAAATAAATCACAGAAGCCCATATGAAAGAAATAAAAACCTGCGCATATCGTAAATCCCGAACAATTAAATGGAAACGGCGCCTGCATACGAACGACTATGGGAACGACGCATGTGATTACCGAATGTCCGTGCGAACTTTTGCTAACTCAACGAATACCAGGAAATAGGACACAACCTTAGTACCATTGGAAAGGTGGGAATAAATGAAAATTTATGATACCAAGAACGTGAGAAAACATCCAGAAATGAATGAGATATAGGGACATGAAGTTAGAAACCTGGAAACGCGCGGGAAAACAGCTTCAAGAGGTCCAGAGTCCTAAATAAAATACATAAAAATATGATATCTTCAAGGACGACCTACTATAACAACGAACAATACATATGGAGGATTAGGATGTGATAATACAAAGGGGAATCAGGGAATATGAACGAAATTCACAAAAACCACTAAACTACGACAGACCATGGCGGGAATTTTAGGGAACAATATTCTAATGAGGTGGAGAGCTATAACACATTCATTTGAGTAATTCTTGACTACTAGCAACTTTTTCTTTCAGTTTTAAACCTGAATAATTCACTCATTTACCATTTCAGTCTCATTTTAACTAAATGTCACTAAATAAAAATGGAATAAATCAGCTGAAGGTCTCAGCACAGCCGTACGCATAGTAATGCAAAGTTTGAATTCAGAATCATTGAGTCATAGCAAATTTAATGGTATATATAGGGAATTTGAAATAGGTAACTGCAGCAAATGCAGCGCAGCCAAGTTCTAATTAACCATTAAAATAGCTTAGGCGAGGGAGGACAATAAGGATTCTAGGCGCAGTCTGACCGCAGTAGAACCACAGTTCAGCGCAGCAAAAGCGCAGTAGAACTATAGCGTGAAAATTTCATTTTTTATTCAGTTTGAGAAAAATACACTGTAAATAAATCCTGTAAATAGAAGGTAGAGCATGAAAAAGGAAGGTGACCCAAGGAGTATAAAAGGGAGACCCTTTCTGCGACTTTTCCCCCCCCCCCTTAGAGAAGTAAGAAAATAGAGTATTATTTTTCTCAAGCATTTCTGGTTGTCACTCCAGTGCGAAAAAGTGATATACAGTTAAGATTGCCACTGTAGTAAAAGGCAGCAATTAGGGAGAGAATATTAAGTAAATATTTCAACAGGAGAGCTGGTTAACACTCCAGATTTCAAAGTGTAAACACAAAACAGTTAATTTGCTACTGTTAGAACCAGGCGGAAACAGACGACTCCGGAGTGGAATTGGAGACTTAGTGTGGAGGGACCTTGGCCTCAGCGACTCAAGCGGAGCACTGTGCCATTGCTGTTTGTCCATTTGGTCCTTAATTTCACAGTAGGTGAGCAGGAAGTCTCTAGGGGGCATTTCAGGTCGATTTCGGACTGAACCAAGATGAGTATGTACAAGCGCCGATATATATAATGGAGGGGGCAAAAGCACAAGGAAAACAAAGGGTACTGAATCGGAACGAAGACGTCCGAACGGGAACAAAGGGTAGAAGAAGCGGAGCGGTACCGAAGGTCATAAGGCAGGACCTGTGATACGTCTGAAAGGAGGTAGGGAGGGCGAGGCCCAGAGGGGCAGGAGGATGAGGAGAAGTGGGGATGATGACTAACCGGCTAGAATGGGAAGAAGCAGTAGTCCAAATAGGGGTGGGGGGTAAAGGCGAGAGATACATTACAAGCGGCGAAAGTGCCAAAGGCGATCCGCGAAGCTCAGGGGTTGCGGAGCTTACGGAGGTTACGGAGGCGGGGTTGAAAGTCCAAGGGATATTGGCAATGGTGTTTACGTAGTATGAGGTCACCAATGCAATGGACTAAGACCGATGTTACGGATACGGAGTCTCCAACGACCATATCCGTCACATGGTCAAAGACTTCTCCTCATTATCGTTCCTCCCCTCTTTCTCCCTTCCGTCCTCTATCCCGATACCCCATCCTCCTTATCCGTTCTACCCCTTTCCCCCCCCTCGTGCAAAGCTTTCCCCAACTGGGGTTTTGGTGCTGGCCGAGGTTATTTGTGTTTCGCGGGATTTCCCGCGACCTTACCATTTGTAGATAGTCACGCGTCTTGTACGGAAACCGCCGAAGGCGGTTCCCGCTAACGAACAACTGCTCTACAACTGTCTCGTGTACCGTCTTCTGTAACAACCCTCCCTGTGACTCAACTGAACCTGTGTGACTGTACAACTCTCAATATGTCTTATAAGTCTGGTTATATTGAGTCCTCTAACGGCCCTCGCCGCGAGAACTCGAAGTCGAGAGTCGAAGACTCTCGACGTGTGTATCGTCCTATTGAACCTGTACCCTATGGGTCTTCATCACTCCGCTCTCCCCCCAGTACTCAACATACGACGTCCCATCACGATCATGGTGATCGTGAACACTATGAGGCCCACTTACCCGCGATGCTGGCACGTTCGCTACGCGAATGCCAAGTAGCCGCCCATCCACCGTCTGTTTCTTCCTTTGCCAGTCATCATATGTCCCTGCCAACGGTACGTTCCCTTTGGGAACGCCAAGTCACCGAAGGCCCTAATAGTCAGCCCTCATTGCACGCCTACGATATCAACCCGCTACCGGTACGTTCGCACTGCGAACGCCAAGTACCCGATGGCAACTACGCGAAGCTCTCACCCATCTCACCAGTCGCGACCTCGCACACGGTACGCTCCATTGAGGAGCGCCAAGTATCCGTGGCTGACCCATCTGTCCTGATATCTCCGACTATCAATCATCAATCCCTTAATAGCTCACTACATCACCCATCGCGATCGATGGGAATTCGATCGTCCACTCCCAGGTCAGACTGGGATCACTCATCGATTACACTTCCAGTTATGGTACAAACTAGACATGACTCTCGTCTTCCCACTATAAGAACGGATCGAGGAATGGGGAATTTCCCCCATCCCCGTAACAACCGAGGTGGAGTCAAAGTCTGAGGTAGGGACTATGATGGAGGCTCAGAGCAAAGGTACGAGAGGTGTCCGAGTACAAAGTACGGGACAGCGGTGGAAGGTCGTAACTTGGTGGGAGGGTGGCGGAGGAGTACCAGAGGGAGGAGAGAGGGGAAAGGTAAGGGAGGAGGAGTGGCGGAAAGGAGAGTTGTCAGGTCCGAAGGTGAGTATCGGAGTGGACGGGGGAAGCATAGGAGGGTGATGGGAGGGTAGAAGGAGGTGTGTTGCCAGGACCGGAGGTGAGTATCGGAATGGCAGCGGTAGGGTATGACTCCGGAGGTGAAGAGGGTGGAGGTCCGGAAGTCAGGTAGGGGTCGGGTATGCACGGATATGACAGTATCCCCTTCTTAGGCCTGAACCCTTGAAGGCCTTAGAATAGGTCTCTGGATATACCTGCTACAATACCGACGAAGGAGGTGATGGAACACGAGGGGTGTTCGATCAACGAGGGTGTTAGAACTTGCGGATTCGGACGACTCCGGAGTGGAATCGGAGACTTAGCGTGGAAGGACCTTGGCCTCAGCGACTCAGGCGGAGCGCTGTGCCATTGCTGGTTGTCCTGGGGGTCCCTAATTTCGGATCTAGCAGAGGGAAAGTCTCTTGGGGGAATTCAAGTCGATTTCGGACTGAGGTCACAAGTTACTAGGTACATTGTATATAAGGAGGGGTCCGGAATCAAAAGGAACAAGGGTAGGACAAAAGGAGACAAAGGGAGATGGAAAGAGGAACAACACCAAGGGTCAAGTGTTTGACTCAATGGTGTTTCCCAAAGGAGGAATGAAGGGCCAAGGCCCAAGAAGGAAGGAAGGAGGATGGGAGTCGGGAATGGCTAGCTGACTGAATAGAAGGAAGCAGCAGCCCAAATAGGAATGAGGGAGAATAGCGGAATTGAAATGGACAATGCAATAGTTGCAAGGTCCGGAGTAAGTCCGGAAAGTCCGAACTCGGAGGTTAAACTCCGGAATATTGGCAAACATAATTAAATGGAATGAGCTAACCAATACAATGGGTATAAGCGGAGGTGGGGTCAAAGTCCGAGGTCGGAGCTAAGACCGGAGGTTCCGGAGACGGAGATGCAAACAGGATTCCGGAGCAGAGGTCCAGAGTCGGGAGCATAGGTGTTGCATACTCGTCTGGAAGGTGTCGAGGTTGGGGTCGGACCCGGAATGTTCCGGAGTCGGACCGAAGGTGGTGTTGGAGTCGGAGGTGGGGTAACCTCTTGGGAGTCGGCAAGGAGAAGGTGACGGAAGGGAAGTAGGGCTCCGGAAGTCGGAGTTCGGAGTTCCGGGAGCCCGGAGCGGAGGTCAGGATTGTATGGATATGACAGAGGGGAGGAAGGGAGGAGTGAGGTCCGACAGGACTTCACGAGGAACTAGGCAGAGTGAAGAGACTCGGAAGGGCGGAGTCGGGTACGGAAATGGCAAGGACTCAATCGGGAATAGGGAAGAGGTACGATAGGAAGGGTTGGGTTGCACAGATACAGGTAGTCGTCTGGCGAGTAAGAGCTGGAAGGTGAGTGAAGAGGTCATGTAGACACGGTCTTCGAGGAGAGTTTCAGTCTTAACTTCCATGAAATTCCTAAGAGTCGGGGTCCGGGAGTCGTGGTGGAAAGTCCGGGGCAAGGTCTGTTCCAAGACCAGGCTTTGGTGGGTTAGGAGATCCTAAAAGAATGGAGAACTCCAAGGGTAACACGAAGAGGCCAGATGGGTGGCTTGCTAGGTGTGAGTGAGGGGCCGAAGGTCCATGTGAAGATACGACAGAGGGCCGAGGCTGGCTCCGTGGTATCTGAAGGAACGGAGTGAGAGGGTTCCCGATTGCGACAACAATCTCAAGGATGGGATGATGAGATGAGACGAGTCCGTGGAGTTCTGAGGAACTTGTAGGTCTGGAGCTCGCTCAGAAGAAGGAGGGGAGGTGAGAGAACAAACTCGGGATCCCTTTCGGAGTTGACATGGGGAGGAACTCAAGATTGACAGCACAAGGGGTGGAGTTCCACAGGCGTATGGGGATCGGAGTTGTTTGGGGAGCAAGCCGAAGGCTTGAGAAGGAGTACCTTGACATGGTATGGAAGGTCCGGAGGTCCGGAGCAGAAACTCGGGGTACCAGCCAGGTAAGGTTTGTCGAAGGTGGGAGAGAGTGTATCATGAGATACAGAATCGGGGGTAGTCGATGTCAGGGAGGAGAGGTTGGTTGCCCACCTGAATGGGTCTTATGCATCGATGGAATCTCGATTGTCGGAAATGATGGAGGTCCGAGGGTGTGTGAGGCACAGGGTGACAAAGGTGGAGGTTGGGTATGATGTTAGGGTGCAGTGTTTTCGGCATCGGAGGTAGAGCTAGCTCAGGGAACTTGAGCAGCTAGGGTTGTCTGTAGGGACGACGCGAAAATACTCCTGGTGGAGACTGATGTATAGCGCTGACGTAGATAGAAGCGGAGTCCATATCCCCTTCTTAGGATTAGACATCCCAGCATCTAATCGACACAACAGGCTAGAGTCGGATCATCCAGAAGCGGAAGCGGAACATCATAGGGAAGGTGGAAGAGAGGAGTGTGGAGTAACCGGAGGGTTCCGGAATACTTCCAAGGAGATGTGGGAGGGTGGAGATCGTGCTAACGATCGTCCAGAGAACTCTCGGAGGTGAGCCCGAAGGCAGAGAGAGTGGGTGGAGTAGAGATGTGTGCATACCATGTGCAAAGGTTAGATATTAACCGGTAGCAAGCTTTGGCGACGCATACAAGGTTACCAATGGGGTAGGAGTCTTCCTCAGGGTAAGAGGTAGACAGAGAAAGAATATCAACCATCGGAGCAAGGTCCGGAGGCGACAAGGAAAGGCGAGGGTGGTAGGAAAGGAAGTGTCCTCGTACCTAGACAACATTTACTCAGTTCCATTACTCAACGGAGTCTCAGGGTGAGCAGACATTAGCCAGATACTTGAGCACAAACTTATCCAATGGGGTGACGTGGAAACGTCAACAGATGGAATCCTAACTCAAAGAGAGAGGACAGAGGGAACGGGTCAACCAGTGGAACTAGGTCCGGAGGTGATGGAAAGAGTATGGGGAGGTTGCGGTGGGGTGTCCGGTGTTTCGGAAATACTGCTCATGATCTAGGCTCAACGGAGCACATAGGTGAGACAGTTATCCTAGCGGTGGAACACTGACCGAAGGCAACGAGGCGAGGTAGAGTCGGAGTTGGAGTGTGAGGTGGTCAAACTGGGGTGTCCGAAGTGTCCGGACGTAAGGTACTGTGGTACCAGTCACTCAACGGAGCAAGAGGTAGAGTACCAGTGTGTCCTAGATGGTAGGCAAGGTCCATTTGACAAAAGTGATGTAAGAACATCTTCGGAATTGATGAGGGAAGTGTGTGTCAACCAGCGGTGTGAAGTCCGAAGGTTAACGGAAGAGTAAGTGGAGGTGGATGAGTTGGGTTGTGGGTTCCGGAGGTCCGGACAAGGTAAGCTCAAGACTATCGCTCAACGGAGCGCATAGGAGAGGCAAATTATGCCATGAGACATCAGAACCACAAGCCAAGTCAGCCAGGGTGGCGTAGAACGTCATCGGAAGAGAGGAGGACGTAGTATCAACCAACGGGATGAGGTCCAAAGGAAGATGGGGGCCAGATGGGATGGAAGCGGAGCATGGCTCGCTATCCCGGAGTAGGGTGCTCAGCATTACTGATGGAATGCCAGGCGGTGGGGAGTGCAACGGGGAATCGGGTGGAAGCGTCTACCATAGGACAAGGAGTCCAAGTGGAGACTGGGGGGTGATCACGGAAAGGCAGACTGGGTTGTTCCAAAGCACAGACTAGGTAACTGCTCTTAAACCCCTCGATCAACGGATCGAAATTGGGCGAGTCAGTAGGTGTCCCAGAACTTAAGGGACAAGGACCATCTACAAATGATGAAGGTTTGTCCAGGTTGATTCAGACCGAAGCAAAGCGGATGGGGTAGGTCGATGGCCTGGGTACTGGTGTGCCAGCAGTGCCTAATCGACAGTTGGGTGATGACCAGCAAGGAGCCGGTGCATCGGAAGGTGGGGGAGGTCAAGGACGAGGTGTCCAAGACGGGGGTGTGGAGGTCCGGAAGGACCGAGAGGCAGGGGGGAAACGAGGGGTGAGGTGTGGGAGTGAAGGTGATAGAAGGCAGCTCCCAGGGACCTAAAAGTGGTGTTGGGGCACGTGTCAAATGCGTCCGACAGTGCCGAAGGGTATGGACCAGACTGGTCCGTACGATGGAAGGTGGTTCCCATGTGACGCTGTAGGCGGGATAATCGCCCACGCGCAGAGCCGGCTCGGATACCCGCTTCTACGACTATAAAACGACTTTCATTCACGCGACGACTTGGTACAAATTTGGTATCCAAAAATAGTGCTAATTCGTATGATTCTGACGATACCAAGAACGTCCCAATCGGTGGAGATTTGACGGAGTTCTATGTTGGGCATGTTAGGCATGGCAGGTCACGAGTATGTGCGGGCGTGGGAATCTCAAGCGGCAACCCAGAATTCCAGCCTCACTCGTTCCCACGGCGTCTAATAAATTGGTAAAAATGCTCATTGGTTGCGTGAGAGTTATCTCCGGCTACATTTCCAATTTAGGCTCTTAATTCCGTAAATCCATTGAGATATCGCTTATTTTCTCTTATTTTCATATTTCACCATCATTTCAGTTATTGATTGATATTCTTTTATTGTTACTGTTACCCTTTTATTATTTCGCCTAATAAGGTACCCAGGTGCCATATGGTACCAATATTCACCATCTATTATTTCTAAAAATAATTATTTCTTATAATCCTGTACATACCGGATTTTTGAAAAAAAGTTCTCCCCTCCCCCAATTTTCTCTAAGGTGCTAGGACGCGCTAGAGTTGGTGTGAGTGTGTGGAATTCCAACAGTAGGAATAAGGGCAGCTGTCTAGCTCACAACGAGTGAGTAGTGGACGCTGAGCCCGGACCTTGCGGAAATCCCGGAGAACCCACCACGGAGTTAAGGATCGAGTCAAGCGAAGTTTAGAGAGAAAGTAGAGAGTTTAGGAGAGTTTGGCCCCACGAGCTTAGTCGGCATAGAGAGCCGCTAGCCCTCTTGCATTTCTGGTGGTCCTTACAGGGGGTCACTCTCATTTTACGGACGTTTCATCAAGTTTTCACGCATCGTTGGAGTTTATCAAGTCTCAGTTGGATCTTACGGACGCTGGACTTGGAGTTTATCAGTTCACGAAAGGAGTTTACGGAAGTTCGAGAGGATTTTCATTGCGCGAGTTTAGAGAAAGGGTACATTGGGTATCTACATGGCACACGTCGTTGAGCCATTTGGTTTCCAAGCCGAGGAGCACGGTCCTCAGCACGAGTATGATGAGGTAGAAGGAGAGTACGAGAACGGAGAAGAGGGAGTCCTGGAGAATGATGGTGGCGAAGCACCGGAGTTGGATGGGATTCAGCAGGATGTGGCTGGAGTCGCGGCCGCAACTGTTCACACAACAGTTACGCGCATGCCAGGGCCACGGAGTAGAGAAGCGCCGAGGTTTAGAGGAAAGAAGGTGAAGAAGTTTCTGTACGAGTTCGAGTTGCAGGCACGGAGTGCGCGGCTATCGAATGTGCAGAAGTGTGAATACGTTGTTTCATACTGCACGGAGCGGGAGGCGAAGTTTATCAGGACACTCACCTCGTTTAAGACTAAGCATTGGAGTCAGCTCAAGTCGGAGTTACTGAACTTCTATCCTGCAGAGCACGAAGATCGAGTATATCGGACGCGAGACCTTAGGAAGTTCGTCAAGAAAGATCGCAAGATTAGACGCCGATCCCAGTTCGACGATTATCGGCGGAAGTTTCAGGTAATGGCCTCTTCACTTGAGGAGAGAGGAGTTCTTCACTCTGTGGAGCGCGACGATTGCTTCTTCAGAGGGATAAAGCCAAAGAGTTTCAGAAAGCTGATCAAGCGCGAGTTGAAGTCGCAGAGTAGATGGACGGACCTTACGAAGCCTCCATCGATGAGCCAAGTTGTTGCGACGGCAAAGCATCTGCTGAAGCATGACTTGTATCGCGACGACGATTCAGACGTTGATTCGGATTCAGATGATGACGGATCGGACAGTGATTCGGAGTCGAGTTCAGGTAGTAGTGACGAGAGTTCAGACTCGGAGTCGACGGATGACGAGAGTACGAGGCGCACGGTTCGGAAGCGCCAAGAGGTTAAGGTAGTGAAGAAGGTACCAGTGAAGAAGGTCCAGAAGAAGTTGCCAGCGACGGCAGAGACGTCGAAGTCTGCGGATAAGAGACCAGATGCGCCAGCAGTAGCTCCCAGAGTTGAGCCGGACGCGGGTTTCAAGTCTAACATGGACGATTTGGCGGATAGGATTAGCAAGCTGACGATTCAACTTGCTAGAGTGCACGAAAGACCTAGAGTCGGACCTCAGGTGTCCACGGGCGGAACGTTAAAGTGTTATATGTGTGAGGACGAGGGGCACGGAGTTAAGGATTGCCCCGAGACGAGAGCATTCCTAGCGGCGGGTGTGTTGAAGCTCGATGCCACCAATAGATTGGTTATGGCAGATGGCAGTAGACTACCGCATGCTTTTGGAGAAGAGAAGTTAGCGCGATTGATAAGACAGAAAGCCGCGATGCGCACCACAGCCAACTTAGAATGGATGCGCAAGTCTGAGACAGCGATTCACGAGTTTGGAGGGTTAGGAGATGCTGTGTACGAAGTGTTTCCAGCCGAGCGAACGGAGAAAGAGAAGGGGAGGTCGTCGAGATCGAAGCCATATGAACGGCCGATGAGTCCTCAGCCACCCCCACCCCAAGTTAGATCGATACCGCAAGACGAGTTGAGAAAGAACGCAGAGCCACCGAGCCGGGCATACGTTGAACTGCCGGCTAAGCCACCGGTTATTCTTAAGAGACCGTCTCCAGAGTCGAGTGGTCCATCGAGAATGAATGTAGATCGAGAAGAGCCAGCTTCGCGAGACAAGGGAAAGCAGAGAGCTGACCCTCAGGTTGCGTCGAACCCGAGAGCGGTTCCCAGCTCGAGTAAGACTAAGAAGTTGCCTGAGAACGTTGAAGTGCGGGACCCGAAGCGGGCGAGTTTTAGACAGAAGTCAGTTCCAGCGTATCGATTTGCGTCAGAGTTGCAAGAACGCGTCAAGAACGACGACTTGTTCGAGCGTTTGATGGACCAGAACGTCACCATTCCGTTGGGAATGATCTTTGGGACTTCTTACGAGCTCAACAAACGTTTGACTGCTGCAACGAAAATTCATAGAATTCCTACGAGACAGACAAATGTGGTAGAATACATGACGGACGAAGAAGACGAAGAAGTAGAAGTAGAAGGAGAAGTGGAAGTGAGAGCGATGGACACTGAGGTTTCATCGATTTCGAAAGAGATAGCCAACCTCGACGTGGAAGTTAGTGATGATGTCGATCAGGCCAAGTATACTTCGGCCCAGGGCGATCCAGTCAGTAAGACGGAACGGACGGACGGTTTCGCTATCTGTGTCAACGTAGATGCAGAGATCGCGTCAGCAGATCGAGTAACGCCGAAAGTTTTGGGATTAGGAAGTGATAAGAGACTTACGCGGACGTTTGAGCGCGGTAGTCGAGTGAGGCCCCGAGTGCGAGAGCCCCAGCTTAAAGAGCTCAGGCCTCCAGGCCTTCGTCGTAGTTCATGTGGGATGAGCACCAAGTTGACGATCGACTCAGAGATTAGAGAAGATGTCGCGATTCCAAGTGTGGATTCAGGTTGTGATGACGAACGGATGTCGATTGCCAACCTAGATAGACAGGAAAGTCAAGTTAGTGACGAGTCGTTTGAACGGATGAGCAGAGACGATAAGATTGATTGCGTACGAGAACGACGTGATACGGAGTCACTGGCCAGCGGACATGGAGTTAGATTAGGAGAGAGCGCGATCGTCCCTGCGCCAGAGTCCCCAGTCGATTCGATGACGGATCTAGACGAAGTTCACGGAAGTCAGATCAGAGCACACGAACCAAGTTACGAAATATCGTTTAAGTTTGACGACGACGAGTCGAGTACGATGAGCAGCGGCCACGATGGCACCTCAGAACGAGTTTCCTTTGACACGACGGAGTATGAGATCAGCGACGAGAGTTTGTCAGACGCGATGGCAGCAGATGTGCCCGGATCGCGCGAGTCTGCAATGCCAGAGAGTTTGAAAGTTGAGCGAGCGGTTCATGTTCAGACAGAGACGGTAGAACGAGAGACAGAGTCAAGAGAGCTTAGGCCTCCCAGCCTTCACTCTAGCATAGTCGAAAAGCATGTCGAGTGCGCAGATAGTTCACAGTCTGGTGATTCAGGTTACAGCGAGCAGGACGCTGAGTTTAGAGAGCTAAGGCCTCTCAGCCCTTGCTCTACTGTGGTTGAGGAGTCTCTCAGCTTCAGTCCTAGCGATTATTCGTATCAGACGGCTGACGATGACGAGGTTAGAGATGAGATTAGAGCGCGAGTGTCTCAGTCGAAAGATCCTCCGGCAATGCGGGGTGACCTGTGGAAGATGTACGGCCCCTGTGGCTACTTCATGCCCTGGCACACATTCCCAGTTGTCGTGGATCCAGCGCAGAGAAGTTCAGAGCAGTTGTTGGGATGCGATCTAGAGATCGAAGCGCCCACGGAGTCAAAGTTAAGCGCAGCGCAGCCACCAATTCAGAAGGGCGGCAACGTGATCGAATTCGTTGAAGCACAACCTACGCGATCTGTGGCCACAGTTTTAGACGAGAACGAGAGTACAAGGACGAGCAGCTTTTCGTTTGAGCGCAACATGGCACAGAACAGTTACCCCAACGACGCAGGAAGAGAGGATGCCGCGAAAGCCTTAGAGTCAGACAGGAAGTTTGCGACGCAGCGGAGATTGGAGCACCAGAGAGGAAGTCGTGGATCAGGAGGACTGTTTGGTCCACCCCATCTTCAACTTCCTGCACCTGGGCGATATTCACCTCCAAGAACCGTAGCCATGGAGCCCAAGTCTGATCGTGAGACGGCTCAGAAAGTTGAGAATCACGCAGCGGAAGTGACCAAGTTGAGACGAGAGTTAGAAGTGGAGAGGCGAAGGAATTCCACACCCCCGTTAGTCCAGGGCACCATCACCCTCTCAGAGAAGTCGAACGAGAGAACGTTGGAAGTTAATGCGAGTACGCGAACAGACAAGAGGAGGCAGGTGAACGAAGATAGAACGACGAGGAAGAACGATGTCAGAGACGACAACAGCACGGTTACGTTGGCGCGAGTGCATCAGTCAACGGATCCTCCAGCCGAGCGCGGTGACTCGAGGATTACGGACGGTGTTATTCATGAAGTTTTCGAGTATGACGGTAATTCCAGACGAGTAGCGCGTGAGCATGAGTTTAAAGAGCTAAGGCCTCCTGGCCTTGAGCTTAGTCGAGTTCTGTGCGACGGAATTAGTGAGACGTGGACGAGCGATAGCAAAGAACGAGTGGCAGGAGTGGCCCAGCCTAAAGACCCTCCTAGCAGGCGGAGCAGTCTTTACATGGAGTCCGAGAGCAGTGACGGAAGCGAGTTCGGGTTCGAAGAGTTGAGACCTCCCGACCCAGACCTTACTTTAGACGAGAAGGGCGGTGTGAGGCAGGCAAGCTCGAGTTTTGACTTGTGGATGGACTTGGCGAGAGGACAGTTCCATCGAGAGAGATCGGCGACGAGAGAGACGGAGATGCGGAAAGGAAAGATCGTGGAAAGAGACGAGGTGAGGCCCTCGGTGGCCGGAACCTCAGGGTCTGTGCGAGGGAAGTTGTACTTCAAGGATGACCCGATGATGAGTAGCGAGAGCAGCGAGAGCGGGGTAGACAGATTGACCTCGGGAGGAAGGAAGTCCAAGAAGACTAGGACTTAGTGAAGGAAGTCATGACCATGTACGATAGGATGAGGACGGAAATTTTGTTTGGAAATATTTATGCGGGGACGGGAAGACATTTATGGTTTAACTTTAATTGTCGATGCTCGCAGGACGAGTCGTTCATTCTCAGGGGACCTCATGCGCATTGTGAGGGACCACAATAAGAGCTAGGCCTGTATGTAGGCGGGATAATCGCCCACGCGCAGAGCCGGCTCGGATACCCGCTTCTACGACTATAAAACGACTTTCATTCACGCGACGACTTGGTACAAATTTGGTATCCAAAAATAGTGCTAATTCGTATGATTCTGACGATACCAAGAACGTCCCAATCGGTGGAGATTTGACGGAGTTCTATGTTGGGCATGTTAGGCATGGCAGGTCACGAGTATGTGCGGGCGTGGGAATCTCAAGCGGCAACCCAGAATTCCAGCCTCACTCGTTCCCACGGCGTCTAATAAATTGGTAAAAATGCTCATTGGCTGCGTGAGAGTTATCTCCGGCTACATTTCCAATTTAGGCTCTTAATTCCGTAAATCCATTGAGATATCGCTTATTTTCTCTTATTTTCATATTTCACCATCATTTCAGTTATTGATTGATATTCTTTTATTGTTACTGTTACCCTTTTATTATTTCGCCTAATAAGGTACCCAGGTGCCATATGGTACCAATATTCACCATCTATTATTTCTAAAAATAATTATTTCTTATAATCCTGTACATACCGGATTTTTGAAAAAAAGTTCTCCCCTCCCCCAATTTTCTCTAAGGTGCTAGGACGCGCTAGAGTTGGTGTGAGTGTGTGGAATTCCAACAGTAGGAATAAGGGCAGCTGTCTAGCTCACAACGAGTGAGTAGTGGACGCTGAGCCCGGACCTTGCGGAAATCCCGGAGAACCCACCACGGAGTTAAGGATCGAGTCAAGCGAAGTTTAGAGAGAAAGTAGAGAGTTTAGGAGAGTTTGGCCCCACGAGCTTAGTCGGCATAGAGAGCCGCTAGCCCTCTTGCAACGCAGCGGGTGGTGTGTACTGCGAAGCGACGAGGGACCGAGGAAGAAGGAAGGTGGGGGAATGGGTGGCTTACCCGAAGCCAAGACAGAGGGTGCGGTCGACTGTGGGAGGTGGAGGCAGTCGGGCGCCAGGTGCTCGATGTCGGAACTAGACAACAGCAACGTGGAGTCCGAAATACTGTTAGAACCGGGCGGAAACAGACGACTCCGGAGTGGAATCGGAGACTTAGCGTGGAGGGACCTTGGCCTCAGTGACTCAAGCGGAGCGCTGTGCCATTGCTGTTTGTCCATTTGGTCCTTAATTTCACAGTAGGTGAGCAGGAAGTCTCTAGGGGGCATTTCAGGTCGATTTCGGACTGAACCAAAATGAGTATGTACAAGCACCGATATATATAATGGAGGGGGCAAAAGCACAAGGAAAACAAAGGGTACTGAATCGGAACGAAGACGTCTGAACGGGAACAAAGGGTAGAAGAAGCGGAGCGGTACCGAAGGTCATAAGGCAGGACCTGTGATACATCCGAAAGGAGGTAGGGAGGGCGAGGCCCAGAGGGGCAGGAGGATGAGGAGAAGTGGGGATGATGACTAACTGGCTAGAATGGGAAGAAGCAGTAGTCCAAATAGGGATGGGGGGTAAAGGCGAGAGATACATTACAAGCGGTGAAAGTGCCGAAGGCGATCCGCAAAGCTCAGGGGTTGCGGAGCTTACGGAGGTTACGGAGGCGGGGTTGAAAGTCCGAGGGATATTGGCAATGGTGTTTACGTAGTATGAGGTCACCAATGCAATGGATTAAGACTGAGGTGGAGTCAAAGTCTGAGGTAGGGACTATGATGGAGGCTCGGAGCAAAGGTACGAGAGGTGTCCGGGTACGAAGTACGGGACAGCGGTGGAAGGTCGTAACTTGGTGGGAGGGTGGCAGAGGAGTACCAGAGGGAGGAGAGAGGGGAAAGGTAAGGGAGGAGGAGTGGCGGAAAGGAGAGTTGTCAGGTCCGAAGGTGAGTATCGGAGTGGACGGGGGAAGCATAGGAGGGTGACGGGAGGGTAGAAGGAGGTGTGTTGCCAGGACCGGAGGTGAGTATCGGAATGGCAGCGGTAGGGTATGACTCCGGAGGTGAAGAGGGTGGAGGTCCGGAAATCGGGTAGGGGTTGGGTATGCACGGATATGACAGCTACTGTTAAAACAAGCAATAAAATAAGACAAAAATAAAACAAACTCAAGGGACACTTCAGACACAATCTAAACCCATTAACTGAGTAGAATCTTTGAAACTTCACCAAGTAGAAGATTTAATTCAAGTTAAAATCCAAATTAAAACGATCCTACACAGAATTACACCCAGACAAATTGAGAAATTACAATAGAGGAACAGCTCCGCAGGAATTTGTTTATCTGTAAGTCAATTCTCAGAAACTTTTAGACTAACCCATAAAATAGAATAAGCCAAAACGCTTGGATTGGTACTATAATTACAACAAATATTACTAGTACACTTCCCCATCCTAACTAAAGAACCAGGGAACAGCTTGGTGGTGGTCTCATTTGAACCTCCCAACTGACCTTCCTTTGTTCTCTCCTTCAGCGGTTAAAGGCCACGTGGGAGATGCCACATCACCTATGCACACAGCCACACTGTATCTCTGCAAGAGATCCCAGGAGTGTCTGGTGTGCAGGACGTCACCCAGTGTGTCTGGGTCCGGGTGTGTTGCACTGCAGCTGGGTCAATGGTATGTACATTGATGCAAGGAAAGTTGTCTGTGTAATAGAAAAGGAAAGAAGAAAGAAAAAAGGCAGGAAGAGAGAAGAAAGGAGGGAAGCAGAAGGGAAGGGGAGGAAGGAGGGCAGGGCACTGGATGAGGATAGTGGGACTGGGTGGAGTGGGGTCAGGCAGGTGTGCCCTGACATCACCCCCTCCTTAAGCCACTTCACCTTGAAGCGGCCAGGCGGTTCTCTCTCTCTCTCTCCCTGGGGTGTGGGGGTGCGTTCAGTGGAATTCCTCGATCCAGTTGGGGGCATGGACCAGGTGGTCATGGGGGAGCCATTGGTTCTCTGAATTTGGCCAGCCCATGAACTTTACCAGATACCAGAGTTTCCAGCATAGCCATTTGGAGTCTAATACCTTCTTGACTTCATACTCCTCTTCCCCATCTATGAGTTCCAGGCCTGGGCAGGGGTTGACAGGTCATTCCACAATTTCATCTGGGCAGTATGGCCTGATGTTCATCATGGATATGACCGGGTGGATTCCCTTCTGTCGTGTGGTGAGTTGGAGTTTGATGGCAGCAGAGGAGACAACTTTAACTATCCTGAAGGGGCCTAGCCATTTGTGGTCCAGCTTCTTGGTGGGGCGGTTGGTTGTATAGTTCTGGGCACTGAGCCAGACTTGGTCACCCTCCTGGTACTTGGGGCTGTCTTGCAGCCCCAGTCATAGTAGCGGGCCATCTCAACTGCTGCATGCCCCAGTGCTGCCTTTGCCTCCTCCTGCATCTTCATCATCCTCGATGAAAAGGTGTCAGCGGCCTCCACTTCAGATGTACAGGTGGGCTCTGTCCCCATTCTGGGGTGTTGCCCGGTGTCAAGTTCAAAGGGCATCTGGCAGGTGGATGAGTGGACGTGGTTGTTGTAAGTGAACTCTGCTAGCAGGAGCCAGTCTGCACAGTCATCCTGATGGTGGTTGACAAATACCCAGAGGCAGGCTTCGATCTCTTGATTGACCCATTCGGTCTGTCTGTCCGTTTGGGGTGGTAGGGTGTCGAGGGGGTGAGTTTGACTCCGAGGAGATCCGCAAGTTCTCTCAAGAAATGGGAGACAAAGGCGCTCCCTCTGTCGCTGAGGATTTCCTCTGGGAGTCCGTGGTGCTTCCAGACATGTTCCAGGAAGAGCTGCACGATGCCCACTGAGTCTATTGTCATCACTGTGGGGACCATGTGGATGCATTTGGATAAGTGGTCTACTACAACCAGGATGGCATTGTAGCCCTTTGACTCTGGGAGCTCTCCCACCATGTCCACTGAGATTACCTGCCAGTGGTGAGTGGGAACCTTATTGGGGGTGAGCTTCCCAACCTTTTGTGAGGGGAAGGATTTGACTTGGTTGCAGGTGTCACACCCATGAATGTACTGCCTGACATACTCTCCCATCTGGGGCCACCAGTAGTCATGGGAGATGAGTTCTAGGGTTTTCCACCACCCATGTTACGGATACAGAGTCTCCAACGGCCATATCCATCGCATAGTCAAAGACTTCTCCTCTCTATCGCTCTCCCTCTTTCTCCCTTTCATCCTCTATCCCGATACCATACCCTCCTTACTCGTTCTACCCTTTTTCCCCCCCCCCCTCATGCAAAGCTTTCCCCATTGGGGTTTTGGTGCTGGCCGAGGTTACTTGTGTTTCGCAGGAAATCCCGCGACTTTACCATTTGTAGATAGTCACGTGTCTTGTATGGAAACCGCCGAAGGCGGTTCCCACTAACTAACAACTACTCTCTACAACTGTCTTGTGTGTCGTCTTCTGTAACAACCCTTCCTGTGACTCAACTGAACCTGTGTGACTGTACAACTCACAACATGTCTTATAAGTCTGGTTATGTCGAGTCCTCTAACGGTCCTCACCATGAGAACTCGAGGTCATGAGTCGAAGACTCACGACATGTGTATCATCCTATGGAATCTGTTCCCTACGGGACTTCATCACTCCGCTCTCCCCCAGTGCTCGACAGATGACGTCACATCACGATCTTGGAGATCGTGAATACTCTGAGGTCCACTTTCCTGTGATGCCGGCACATTTGCTATGCGAACGCCAAGTAGCCGCCCATCCACTGTCTGTTCCCTCCTTCGTCAGTCATCATATTCCCCTGCCAATGGTACATTCCCTTTGGGAATGCCAAGTCACCGAAGGCCCCATTAGTCAATCCTCATTGCATGCTCATGATATCAACCCGCTACCGGTACGTTCGCGCTGCGAACGCCAAGTACCCGATGGCAGTTATACAAAGTTCTCACCCACCTCACGAGTCGCAACCTCGCACACGGTACGCTCCATTGAGGAGTGCCAAGTACCCGTGGCTGACCTGTCTGTCCTGGTCTCTCCGACTACCTACCATCAATTCCTTAATAGCTCACTACATCACCAATCACGATCGATGGGAATTCGATCATCCACTCCCATGCAAGACTGGGATCACTCATCGATTACATATCCCGTTATGGTACAGACTAGATATGACGTTCATCATCCCGCTATAAGAACGGATCAAGGAATGGGGATTTCCCCCCATCCCCATAACAACCCAAGGTGTCCTGTTGCCCATGCATCATGATGTAGCCATACCAGGTCATGGTGAAGCTGCGGGTCTTTCGGTACATACACCCTCCCCTGGTACAGGACCAACTCTCCCTGCTTCTCCCATTCATCTGACCTCAGCATCCCCTCTCCCAGTTCCTGCATGGCTTTCACTACCCTTTCGTTGTGGCCCTTTGCCTCACATATCCTTTCCAGAATGCCCACCCCTCCACCCTCCACTGAGATCGCCTCTGTTGCCTGGGCTTCAAACCAGGTTGGTTGGAGGAGCGTCAACCCCTGTCAGGGCATGCCTTCGGGTTGCTAGCGTAAGTAGCGCATTACCACATGACCCGTATCTCCATCAACTTCTACTTCTTTTCTTCCTCTTCATCTCCAATCTGATCCGATCTGCGGCTGTCAGTTATGACGCCGCATGATCTTCTATCATTCTTGATCCAATACTACCGGTTATTAGCTAGTTGACTAGTTACCGCCTCTACCATGTATATATGACTGTGTGCTGGGATGGGCATGTCCCCCAGCTTTGATATCAATTAGGTTTCTGGGGCATCCTTCGTTGTGAGCACGCACGACCCTGACAACCCCTCGTTGTTGTCTCTCCCCTTCAGGTGGTCAGCACATCGTGAGAGCATGTCTGGTTTCCCCATGAGTTTCCCTGGGAAGTGGATGAGGGTAAAGTAGAAGTGGGAGAGGAAGAGAGACCACTGTGCTTGGTGCTGGTTCAGCTCTGAGCCATGCAGAAGTACCCCAGGTTGCAGTGGTCCATGTAGATCTCAACTCTCTCTCTGGTGCCCTCCAGAAAGTGCCGCCACTCCTCAAGGGCTCGGATGATCGCAAGCATCTCCTTGTCATATACCTCATAGTTGTGTTCCACATCGGTAAAGCTTTTAGACATGAATGCCACTGGGTGGAACTCCCCATCCGACTGGAGCTGGGAGAGGACTGCACCGGTTGCGAAGTTGGAGGTGTTGCATTTGAGCCTGAAGCAGCCGGAATCGGTGGGGAAGGAGAGGACAGGGGCAGTGGTGATGGCCTCCTTAAGGGCATGGAAGGCATGGTCCTTGTCCAGGCCCCAGCTCCAGACCTTGGTCTTTCAGGTCAGCGCATGGAGTGGGTGTGCCTTCTTGTCAGGGACGGCTCAAGGAAGGCAGAGGTAGCGGCATAGCGCTTGGCGCTAGCGGCCTGGACGGCAGCGGGGCGGTGAGACCGTATAGTGGACAGCCCTTACTTGGGCTTACATCCCTGTGTGGCTTCTTAGGCTGAAGCGGGAAATGTATTGTTATTAGGGTGGGAAGCCAGACTAAACTAGGGTACTTGCCTGAAGCGGGAAATGAGAAGAAGGTTACTTCTTCGGTCCTGCTTCGGCTTAGTTTATATACATGTGTGAATGGGTCACGTGGAGGTGCCACGTCACCCTCGGACGAAGCCGGGTTACCGCGGGTGGTTCTGCGGTCGATCCCGAGTGTTGGAGGGGAAGTACAAGTAGAAGTGTGCAGCACATCCGGCATTGCGGTGCCCCTATGGGGTGCTCAGCGTCGGATGCATCCGTGCTACAAGGGTAGGAAAGAAAGAGAGGTCGTCTGTATAAAGATAGAAAAAGAGAAGAAGGAAAGAAGAGAGAATGAGAGGATGGGACAAAAGGAAAAGGAGGCGGCGGCAGTGGCGGCAGCGTGCCCTGACACTTCTCTGAGAAGTCCTTGATGAACCGGTGGTAGAAATTCACAAACCCTAGGAAGGACTGCACTTCCTTCACCTTGGTCAGGGCTGGCCAGTCAAGGACTCCCTGGATCTTCACAGGGTCCATTGCGATGCTTCCCTCAGAGATGACAAGTCTGAGGTACTCGATCTGTGTCTGCTTGAACTTGCACTTCTTGTCATGACCAACAAATCCCGGGACTCCGTCAGCGGTGAACCAATGCCGATAGGCGAATCTGCCAACCCGAAACCCATCCTAACCAGCCCCCAACCTGGTGTCTGGCCCCCTGCCTTATTGTGTGAGACTTGGCCAACAATCAGAACCTAGACCCTGCCGGCATTCCAACCTTACCTCCAGTTCCCAAGCCCTTGGCGCTCCCGGCATTCAGTCCCTCCAGTTCCTATGCCAGCCTTGTCTCCATCTGAACCACACTCATTGCTTCCCACTATGTGGTCACAGCCATGCCCCGCTTCCATGCATTCCGCACCCTCTGCCCACTCCATGCCCTCTGCCCATCTCTGCACCCTCTGGCCACTTCTGGTTGCCCTTGACACCTCTGGTCAGGTCAACACTCCCACTCCCCTCTGTATCTCTGTTGGCCTTCATGCTGTCCTTGTGTGACAGTGCTGACAGATCAACCTCTGTTCGCGGACTTGTGTCAGCACCGCACCGACCCCGCTTATTTGCGGACTTGTATCAGCGCCGTGCGCTGACCTCCACTTTTGTCCTCTGGCCATTTTTGTCACTCGGCAACATAACATTCATTCCTTGCCGAGTGCCTATTATGTTCACCCCAATATTGGCATTTGATCCGTGTGCTATTGCACTTTCCTATTCATTCATTTAATCTGTCAATATTGGTACTTGATCTGCTTTGACTTTATTCATTCCTTGCCTCCCATTTCCCAGGTTCTTGTCCTTGGTTTAGTTTGACAAGTCCCCGCTCATCTCCGCTTATTTCCACACCGGACCAACTGGTCCCTCTTTTGATTTCTCTTATCTACTTATACCTTGGAAATACTTTCGGGGACCTCAGTCTGAAATCAACTAGAGTACCCCCCCTGTCTGGTCTGAGTCTCTCCTTCTGCAAAGGGGGCTTCCCCCCTCTGAGTCTGTGCTCACAGAGTCCGCGCTCCTCCTACAGGTCCGCTCCACCCGCAAGTCTTGTTTGAAGTCCGCTGTGAGTGTCAATCCGTAAATATGGGATCTCCCCCAAACATCAAGCTCAGGGCACAGCACTCCACCTGAGTCGCTGAGGCCGCGATCCCACTCTGCTAACCTTGAACAGCACTTCCGGACGCGCCGCATATTTCCGCCCGCATATCCGCATGCGTGCTCCAACAGACCTCTGCATCACCTCCGACCTCAACTCAGACAGAACCCAATCCGCCTTCTATCCACCTTCTGACAGTGTTCCGACTCTGACAGTACTTCCATCTCTGACAATACTCCAGTCTCTGACACTTCTCCAGCTTCAGGAAAAGCTTCCTCTTCCACAGTGTCTCCAAGACCTCCTGGACAACCCTCTGGTGTTGTTGTTGTTGTTGATATCATATTTGTTACCCCGCAGTCACATTGGCATGTGATGTTAGAAACCACCTCTGCCTAATGCAGGCATTTAGTGTAATGGTAACACACTCTTGGTACCTATGCAGGGTTCTGCGGTTCGACTCCCAGAATGTCCATACTTCAGCATTTAGGTTCCCAAGACCATGTGTACAAATTCCAACATGGTGGACATTCTACAGAAGTCACTGAGCTGTCAGGGACAGCTCCGAAAGCGGCGAGATCCCGGCATGCGGGACTCGGTGGGACGAGTAGCAGCTGTGCGTAGCAGCGATCTCGTCGCGGGGTGAGCATCCCCAACCACTTAGTCTGAAGTGGGAATGTGAGTTATTATTAAAAGGGAAGGCTACACTACTTGCCTGAAGTGGGAATGTGAGAAGAAGGCTACTTCTTCGGTTCCCACTCCAGCTGTTATTATATACATGCGGGATCGGTCACGTGGGGTGCGCCACGTCACCCTCGCACACAGCCATGGCTCTCCGGGTGCCTCCGTGGGAGATCCCGAGAGGGCCCGCTGTGGGTGTGGGGTAAGTGCGGCGGTGATGGCGGCGATATAGGAACAGTGAGATACAAGAGGGGAAATGGGCGTGTGCGCCGGTGATACATTGAGCAGTGGGAAAGGTGGTCCATGTGAGAAAGAAAGAAAGAAAGGAGAAAGGAGAAAGGAAGGGGGAGAAGCGGTGCGGAGCGGGGGAGCGGAGCGAGGGTCGGGCGGGGCGTGCCCTGACACGAGCACACCCAAATCCGGTTGCTGCCACGTGAGATGGGCATGTGAAGTCAAGCATTAAATTAGCCAGCCTGACAAAGTTTCAGGGGGTGTAGCTCAGAGCACTAAGGACCCAAATCTGGCTGCTTCAGACCACATGATGCGGACATGTAGGAGATTAGCAGTAAGTCCGGCCTAAATATGAATTCAGGGGGTGATGGCTCACGGGCTGTTGGAAGCCTGGTGGTTAGGGTCACATGTGGATCACGGGCTCAATCCAATGTGAAGGGGGTGTGTTAGAAACCACCTCCACCTAATGCAGGCATTTAGTGTAATGGTAACACACTCTTGGTACCTATGCAGGGTTCTGCGGTTCGACTCCCAGAATGTCCATATTTTAGCATTTAGGTTCCCAAGACCACGTGTACAAATTCCAACATGTGACAGAGCAGCATATCCCACTACATTACTGTCAGGGCATGCCCTGTTATAGGAATGGACCTAGAATCTTATGGTCCGTGACTATGAACAATCAAGCCTTTGGTCCCTTCACCTTTATTTCATTGTCAAACCCCATGCCAAGCTTTCCCACTGGGTTTTGGTGCTGGCTGGGGAATTTGTTGAGTTTCAAGGGACTTCCCTTGACCATTGTGACTTTTATATTAGATAGTTAGAAGTCATATGATGTGTAAGGCAGATGCCAACAAATGTCTTTCTTCATCTAATACATAACCCACAAAACCTTGTACCGTGATTGTAACTGCCACACCATTGTGCCACCACTGTAAGCCTTCTTTGTAACATCTGACTTGGTCCATATCGATGTCTACATTGATATTCTTACAATCTGTGAGAAAACCTCAACGGCCCAGTGAGTGCTCAGACACCGGACCTCACCCTTCCTGCTCCCACCCCCCCACTGGGTGGTTGAGTGTCAGGGCACACCCGCCTGACCCGGCCCCACCCGGCCCCACTTCACCCGGTACCCCACCACCCAGTCTTCCCCTACCTCCTCCCCCCCTTCTTCTTTCTTTCTTCCTCCATTCCACTCTCTCTTTACTTATCTCACCTTCTCTTTATTTTCTCTTTATTCTACACGGACGACCTTTCCTTGTATCAATGTACCATTGACCCACCTGCAGCGCGCTCACGACACGCCCAGCCCGGGTGCCTCGGGCGACCCCCGCTATGTCCAGCTCGCGCGTTCACAGCGGACGCCCTCGGGATCCCCCACGGTGACACCCGGGTGACTACGGCTGTATGCGAGGATGACGTGGCACCCATCATGTGACCTAAGCTGCATGTATATAAACATACCTGAAGTGGGAACCGAAGAAGTAGCCTTCTTCTCACCCTTTTCCACTTCAGGTAAGTAACATAGTATTCCCTTTTAATAATAATAACACCCTTTTCCACTTCAGTCTAAGTGGCCAGGGACTGCCTCCTGAGCCGGGCCCGCCAGTACGCACCACCCCGCGAGGCTTCTAGTGTCGGGCATCTCACCCAGGCCTCCTCTACCCCGGATGCGTCCCTGACATTGAGCTCCCATTCCTACCCTTCCTGTAGTACCCTACTGGGTCCTACAACCCTACCTCCCTTCTTGGGAGGGAGAAGTGACTCAGGCAGCCCCAGGATGCCTGGCCACGTACCTGCGGGCCCAAATTCCCACGGTCACTCACTACCGTGCACTGGTCAACCAACCTGCCTGTCCCAACAAATCCCGCTACCGGTACGCTCCCCTGAGCGCCAAGTAACCGATAGTCGACCACTGGGCTACTCCCTCAAGGAGTGCCAACTACCCACGCTACCGGTACACTCACATGAGCGCCAAGTCACCGCTAGCCGACTGTTAGGTGGCTCCCCCAAGGAGCCCCCACTATACCCGCTGCCGGTATGCTCCTTGGAGTGCCAAGTCACCGTTAGCAGACCACCACACCCACTGCCAGTACGCTTGTTACAGGAATGGGTTCCGGGGAACCCAACCTGAGCCATTCGGCTCACTAATGGAGGTGGCTGCATAGCCATCGGAGGGAGAGCGGAATGGGATGAGTGTCTGGCAGTGTAACCTGTGGGTTGGCCAACGGTAACTTGGCGCTCCTGGGAGCGTACCGGTAGTGAGTATGACATGGGCTCCTTGAGGGAGCCACCTGGCTGTCTGCTAACGGGGACTTGGCGCTCCTGGGAGCGTGCCGGTAGCGGGTGTGCTGGGAGCAGTTGGCTAGTGGTGACTTGGCGCTCAATGGAGCGTACCGGTAGCATGGGATACTGGGACTCCCAAAGGGAGTCACCCAGTTGGTGGCTATCGGTGACTTGGCGCTCATGGGAGCGTACCGGTAGCGGGGGTTGTTGGGGAAAGCGGGCTGGTGGACCAGTGCACGGTAGTGAGTGACCGTGGGAAGTGGGACCTGCAGGTGCGTGGCCAGACATTCTGGAGCTGCCTGGGCTATATCCCTCTCCTAAGGAGGTGGGATAGGCTACAGTTCCTGATAGGGAACTTCTGGTTGGATGGGAGTGACCGCTCAACCACCCGGTGGACTGGTGGGAGCGGGCAGCAGGAGGTTGGGCGTGGGAATGCCCTCCTCGCTGCGGTTTTGTCATGGAGAGGATGAATAGGGAGGTGGACATGGTTCCAAGGTTACAGGTTGAGTTTACAGTGGTGGCACAATGGTGAGGATGTTACAATTGCGGTACAAGGTTTGTGGGTTATGTATTCAATAATGAGAAAACATCTCGGCAATTACCATACATATCATATGACTTGTATCTATCTAATACAAATGTTATAATGGCCAAAGGAAGTCCTTTGGAAATCAACAAATCCCCCAGCCAGCACCAAAACCCAGTGGGAAAGCTTGGCATGGGGTTTGGCAGAGAATGAAGTGAGAAGAAGTAAGAAATATCTTACCTGTGTGCCTGGTCTATAGGAGTCTAGGCCCATTTCCATAGCAAAGGGCCTCAAGGTCTGGTTGCCTGTCACGGACCATAAGATTCTCCATTTCCATAACAATGCTCCTCAGAGTGCCAAGTTACCGTTAGCCCACCTGGCCTCGGATCTCCTGCTCTCCCCTCAACAGCTATGCAGCCACCTCCGTCCATGAGCAGAACGGCTCAGGTTGGGTTCCCCGGAACCCATTCCTGTAACATGGATGTTCCCTCTGGGTCACACTACACAACTCTAGGAGCTGTATAGTTGTGGGCATGTGACCCATTCCTTTATATAGCAACCATGCGGGGAGATGAGACCTTTACCCTTCTTCTCATCTCATGCCCCACATAGGCAAGTGTACATATTTCACTTTCTTTTACTATACATCTGTAAGGAATGCCCTGCTATAAATAACATACAACACATGTAATTACATATATAAATGATGCAGGGTATGATGAATGGAGTTATACTCCTTTCCTCTACCTCATTGAAATATAGCTCTATTCAAGCTTATATCTTTGACGGACTTGAGGAGTGAGGAGATACAAGGTTGGCACCTACACCGACCTTACACTTTTTTAAGCTTCTTAGGCTATATTCTCACAGGCGTCGCTGCACGCACTATTCGTGTGTGCTGATCACTTGTGCGAAGTGTTGGCTCCCTCATGGGGCAAGATGCCAACAAAACCAGCAGTAGCTGGTCAATCTGCCTTCTATGACATGGAGTCTAGAAGGGTGGCAGGTTTTCCCACTGGCCTGCATAAGGCCAGATTTGCGCACAAAAGCACGTATGATTCCATGACCAATCCAGCCAATCTTAATCAGATCGGTGCTTCTGACGCATCTGGGAGACCTTCCTGGGTCCCTTACATGCCTCTGCCTGCCCCAATAAGGTGTACTGAGGCGACCAATAGGTCCGCATTAGGCACTGTCACATCATGTTCTTCAAACCGTGCGTGGACGTTCCCAGACGTGCACCTACACACCACTCAGTGGCAACCTGGCAGCAGATCTCCACCAACTTTCGAAGATCTGTGCAGGCTGCTAGGGCCTTCAATGACCTCTGAAGAGTTTCGAGGTTGTTTGAAAAGATATTTTTCCAAACCGGGTGCATCATTGTGTCAGGGTCATGCATGCTCGCAACAAAGGATGCCCCCAAAACCAAGTTGATAGCAAAGCTGGGGGACATGCCCATGCCAGCAAAGGATGTATATGTACATGGTAGAGACGGTAACTAGCCAACTAACTAATAACCGGTAGGAGTGGATCAAAGATGATAGAAGATCACATGGCATCATAACCGATACCGTGTGACTGGATCAAATAGAAGATCAGAAGTGGAAAAGAAGAAGAACCTGATGGGGATATGGGCCATGTGGTGCTGCGCTACTTACGCTAGCAACCCAGAGATGTGCCCTGACACATTGGCATGCCTTCTTTCCAAAGGCTTGCCAACTTCCACCTCCCCTACCTCCTGAGCTTCCCTCTCACTCCGAGAGGTCAACAATGGTCCGTTCAACCATCTTCTGACTGGTTTCACGTTGGAATAAGGACATCTCAGCATCTGCTGAGTGCCCGCTGTCTGAAGTGCCCTGCGCTTCGTCTTTTTCTGGGCTGGTTAAATCCCCAGCCCATGCTATCTCCTCTGGTTCTGAGAGGTCTAAGACAGTTTACTCAACTGTCTTCCATCCTGTTTCATGCCAGAATGGGGGCAGCTCAGCTTCTGCTGAGTGCCAGCTCATCGATGTGCCCTGCACGTCGATTTTCTCTGGAGCTGTCAGATCTCCAGTCCCAGCCTGTTCCTCTCGTTCCGAGAGGCCAGAGACAGTTCCTGTGACCACTCCCCCACCAGTTCTAAGTGGAGAAAATCGCTTACCAGCCCAAGCTGGGTGCCAGTTCATGGAGCACCCACGTGCTTTGACCTTTTTGGGGTCACAGTGCCCAGTGGTTCCTACCACTGCTCCTGTGCAACTACCTCCATCCATACATGTAGGAACATGCCATGAAGGCCTAATTGCCTTTGTGTTATACTTGTCTATACACTGAAGAGTGGAGGCCTAATTGCCTTCGCTTTCATTGTTTATTTTGATTTGTTCCCGATAAGTCGGGAATGTGGAGGCTTCTTCACCTTTACTTTACTTTTCTTCTTTTTGTTACCCTTCCTTTCTGTGCGATATTTAATATCGCAAGGGAGGAGGATGTAAGGAATATGTATTGAAGCCACATTACATCATGTATATACAAGTATATAAGATGTGCGGGTAGGAGGAAAGGCAACCCAGCCTTTACTCCCCCGTTAACAATATAGCTCATTAAAGTGTATTTGTGTGATGGACCGGGAGTGTGAGGCGCTTATAACCATGCACTTACAACATCTCATGCCCCACATAGTGAGGACAGGTTAGATGGGGGTTGAGGTCAGGGAGCCTCTGAGTCCAAGGCCAGGCCCTGACACTCAGCCAATTATGGCTGGCTCAAAGGTGGTGATCATACAGCTCAGGTCCTACTCAGACTGGGGAGTACTGTACTCACATGACCAACAACCGGTTCCCACAGTCTCCGGGAATTGCCGGAGGCACCCAATCAATTCAGTTGTGTTGATTTTTAATTCAATCCAAGACCTTCGTGTGACACGTGAAATGACCGGTTGTTGGTCGTGTTAGTACAGTAATCGCGATGGATACTTCACAAGTGATGGTGTAATTGAACAAGCATCAAACGCAATGCGGATCTTGACAGAGCATTACCCCAATGACCATCATGTCTTGGTCTTCAATAATGCATGTACTCACTCCAAACATGCTGAAAATGCCTTGTCAGCACTCAAGATGCCAAAGGGTCCTAAGCCATGGGGAGTATTGGTGAATGCACATGATGAGAGTGGTGCAATCATATACAAGCCCAATGGAAAATGTAAGAAGTGGTAACCCCACCCCTTATTTCCCATTACATAATTGTATAATTGTCTTGTAATAAACATGTATATACAAAGTACATACAATAGTGTGGGAAAGTGGAAAGAGCAACTTAGCCTTTTCCTCCCACTTCATACAAGTTAGTTTTGTTGACAGCCTGAGGAACTAGGCTAACCAGGGTTGGCACCTACACCAACCCCTTACAGAAAACCTCAAACCACAACTAAGCGTATGGCAGATACAATATGGGATGGTCACATACAACACCTTTATTACCCTGATGACCACCCTGATTATCCAGGATATTTCAAGGGGATGGCCAAACTCTTAGAAGAACAAGGCTATGATGTCACTGGGCTCCATGCTCAGTGTGACAGGTTCAAATGCAGTGGCATGGCAGCACAATGTTGCTGCCAAAATATCCTTTTTCATTCTGCTAATTTCATTGATATCAAATCCCTGCTTCAGACACACTGTGAAGCTGCTGGGTTTGGCATCCTATTTCTTCCAAAATTCCATTGTGAGCTTAATTTTATTGAGCAAGTGTGGGGGTATTCAAAGCATGTTTATCGTGAGTTCCCACCTTCTTCAAGAGTCAAAGATGTCAAACTAAATTTACAGAAAGCACTGGAATCTGTATCAATCACATCAATGCACAAGGAAACCTTTTATTTTTTCATACTTTCCAGATAACATTAATTCTCAGGTTTTCAAATCGCTCATTGCGATACATGGATGGTTATTGCCATGGTGTCAGGGACACGTCCGGGGTAGAGGGGGTCCGGATGTACCACCCGGCAGAAGGGCCCTCACAGGGTGCGAACCAGGTGTGCGTACTGGCAGGTCCGGGAAGGGACAGCAGTCCCTGGCCACTTAGACTGAAGTGGAGAATGTGAGAAGAAGGTTACTTCTTCGGTTCCCACTTCAGGTACATTTATGTACATGCGGCTTGAGTCACATGACGAGTGCCACGTCACCCTCGGAGACAGCCGCAGGCATCCGGGTATCCCCATGGGGGATCCCGAGAGCGTCCGCTGCATGCGCGTGTGCTGGGCACAGCGGGAAGCCATCCAGGGTGTGTGGGCCAGACGGGTCAATAGTACATTGATACAAAGGAAGGTGGTCCGTGTAGATAGAAGGAAATAAACAAGAAAGGGAAGATGAGAGGAATGAGATAAAGAAAGGGGAAGAAAGAGAGAAAGGAAAGGGGAGGAGAGGGAGGAAGGAGGAGGGAGAGGGTTGGACAGTGGGGAGTGGGTGTGGTGTGGCCGGGTGGGTCCGGGTGGACCCGGGTCAGGCAGGTGTGCCCTGACACATGGGTTGAATGGTTGTGAGACTGCCTGGGCAGTAAAGAAATACAAAGGGCATCATGGACTACCACCTGAAGCAGTACATGAGGTTTATCAAGAATTCTCAGCCAAAGGACATGTATAAAGTACATAAGTAATTTCAAAAGAGACAGCCAACTCCACCTAATTACATAACCAGCTATAGAGAATAAATATTTTCCACGTGACCTTGCAATGACCAGAAATATTTGCCGCTCACGACCTGCACTGCCACATTCGGATAATTCCGGATGGTAGTATTTTTCACTTTTGTATTCATTTCGGACTACTCCGCTCCCAAACTACATGGGAATTTCCATTCATTCAATTCCTTTTTCCCTCAGTTCTCTTTGCTTGAGACTGAGGTTAGTAACACCACATTCTTTAGTTTCATTCTCTGTTGCTTGAGACTGAGTTGCCACGCTTTACTAGCAATTCAATCCCGCGCTCACCTCATGTATGTGGCCTTCGTGGATAGGTCCGAAATGGCCAAGAGAAGTGTGACTTGTGGGGACAAGTCACATGGTCTAACCGGTCGGACCAACCTTCCGGCAACGTCCGGAAGAGGTCCCACACTAGTGCCTTTGGGCACTATATGCGCTGCCCTCCAACAGATTTTCTTCGAATTTTTGTGTTCTCATTCCGTTAACATCATGTTCCCACACTGTGCGCAGGACAATGTCCTCGGAATTTAAGCCTCCTCTTTGACCCGATCACCCATTTGATATCTTTTTATATAGCGCTCCTTTTCTCCTGAACAGGAACTTATTGTGTTACAACGGATTTGATTTATCCCGATCGTACCTTACAGTATTGGCCTTTGCGCACAGAAAAGAAAAATCAGAAGATAAAAGCAACCTTGTAAAAATGAGGGTTACGATGAAAGTAGAGATGGATGAAAATCAACAACAAACCAACCCAAACCAAAAGTACGCGAATGGGAAGTGCCATGGAGTTAGAACGCACAGGTTTCGTTTCCCGAATAGAGTGAACCAATCAATGGCGCCCGCATGAAATCCTCGAGCGTCACGTCGTCGATTCCCGACGGCAGAGGGACGCTATTGGGAATGTAGTAAGGGTAGAACACATCATCCATCGCGACCATCTCTGAAGGGTCTACGGGTCTCATGGCGACGGTCCAAGATGTCCCCAACAAGGAGTTGAAGGAATGGGTCATGGATGGGAGTTTTGGAGAGGATTTTAAATACGACACCAGGGGGACTTCAAGTGACGTGACGGGCTGCTTGCAAAGTTCAAGGTCGGATAAGTTAACCGTTGCTTGTGCATCATAGTGAAGGCCCTTTTCGCAGCGAGAAGAGGGTTCGAGGGGGTGCTGAAGGGTTGAAAGGGGAGAAATAGCAGGATCCGGCGCTAGAAATAGTTGTTCTGGGCATGGAGGTGACGTGGGGGGACACGAGAGCGTGGATGTACCCGGCACTGTCGAATGATACAAACTGGGGTTTTGCTCTGAGATTGCGGAGAGAAGTTGGTCCATATCCAAAAGGGACATTTCGGGGAAGTATGGAGGTGTTTGCGTGGGGGAAAGCGGAGTTGTCGCAACAACGGTCGTTGGGGTGTCAACTTCTGTAACATCCGATGGCGTCGACTCGTGAACTTTGAAAATGTGTTGTTGAAGGACACCTTTTCGCTTGAATCTGTGATGCAACCATTATTTAAAAGTCCTTCTCAGGTAATATACACACATGGCGTACACTTTGGCACAGAATGTGCATTTGAACGATTCCGTGCAAGGGGTATGCTGTTCCTTCATGTGACGACAGCGAACCGAACGATCGGCGAATGTCATCGCACAACCAGGAGAGTTGCAAGGGAAGGGGCGATCGCCAGTGCTAAACCAAACATTGGTCAGAAAGGTCAAGATGAGAGGTGAAGCGAGCTCACTGAGTGTTGACATGAGTATCCCTCGCGCATTTTTGAGCAAAGCCTCTGCCGCAGTATTTGCACGTGTAGCTCCTGAAAGTTCCATGAAGTCAGCTTGGAAATGAACGTAACTTGGTATTTATCACGTACTTGAGACGAAGATGTACATCTCTCACGTGTCGGGCGACGTCGCTCACGCGCGTAAACGGCGTACTAGAGCAGCCTTCCCAAGTACAAGGTATCTGGAGAATGAAGCCCTCAAGTCTAAGTAATTTGTATCAATCCGAAAATTATGGGCGACCCACTTTTGGGGTATTAGTATGGGAAACATATGATCCCGAACGAGCCGAGGACACCTCAGATCGACGATTTCGAGTAGGGGGCATTATAGGCGAGTAAAGTAGGAACAGGGTCAACCAGTGAAGGGGGCAGGATGGCGAACGAAGGGTGCGAAGGGAAGGGTTGTGGAGGATGACATGGTGGGCATTTTAAGCAACGATGAAATTGAGGCAATATCCCCCAAACCCCGCGGCCGAGGGATTCGATTCGATCGAAATCCAGAAGCGTCACTCCAGTGAATGGACGTCGGAGCGTCGCGCATCGGGGAAAAGGCGCACAAGACGAAGATCAGAATCACGACCAGAAGCCACACGCGCCTCAATGCGGTTGAATGTTAGGCAGGCACGACAAAGGGTGCCGTTCAACGTCGTTGCGTATAATGTTTCAAAAATCTCGTTGGTTCAAGGGACTGAAACATATTTCCAAATATGGCCCATCGGAAATAACCGCAAACTAAGCACCTTTTAGGTTTTCCATTCATTAGATTCGATATTTATAGGTCGGACGCGGACACGAATTTCCGTTACATTCAAAGGTGGAGCCAGCAAACAGGTATAAACAAAGCGCCGACGTATGGGAAATCCCAAAATAAATCGACCGCAAAACTCACCCCCCCACAAAAGATGCTAACACGACGCGTTGTTACTTTTAAGACAGACCTGAGCCTTTATTCTTTCTCGCAATTTCTATTCGATCCTTCATTTTTTGCCTCGCACTTTCCATGGCGCCTTCCAGCCTGCCAGACGAAGCCATAGCCAAAAGTAATGCGTGGATGGTACGGAGATGATTATGCCGACGGAGAGAATTCTCGAACTAATTTTGGACAATCGGTAATGGGAGGTTATGAACAAAACCCTGGGGAAATAATAACGATAATATACCTTCCATCGCTCCCTCTTTTCGTTCTCTAGTGCTATTTGTTGGGCCAAGGCAGATGCATGATCTGCTTGATGCTCGGCTTGAGCTTGTTCCAGTTGCCCCTCTAATTTCGGTATCGGATCGTCCCGAATAGCAAGTAAATTGAAATGCAACTGGGTCACCGATACGAAGCCGAGGACCAAAAGGGGATAAGTGATGTAGGGTTGGTCATCACAAAGAAAAGTCAATTAAATGTGAACGGAGTTGTCGCTCCGAAGACTCACCGATCCAGCTGGGTATGTCGCAATCCTCGCCTCGATCACCTCTTTGGCTTTGGGAGTCCAGCCTTCTGGGCCCTCAGAATACGCAACATGTCTGACTGGAGAGCGCTTTAGCCCATCTAATTCGTATATGTATCCTCGATGAGGGAGATACACGATAAAATGATAAGCATCTCCAGATTTCTCTCGTTGGATATCAAGTTCAGCCAGTGAGATGGACGGCGGAGGTGAGAGAGAATTATGTGCACTTCTGAAAAAATTATCCGAGGTTATGACTTCCCCTCGCGTCTAAATTGGAATAGGCGGGCGAACCCTTGAGAAGTTAAGAGCCTTTTCTGGTCGTTTGGGAGAGTCAGGTTGATTTAGGCTGACCTGGGGGTCCAAAGCACCAGAAAATTCCTTTAATTGCTCTATCTCTGTTCCAACTTTGAGACCTTCTATATTACATATTCCATTTATCACAGCAATTGTTGCGCATGCATTATTCACGACCTTGAAAGGACCAGTGCGCATCAAATGAATGGAAATCTAAAATTATAGACAAACGCAAGTTATCGTACCTGGTTAGCGAAGAATCCAGTAAATTCATCATCATATTCCCCCCCATTGGTACTTGCAACACCGCTCTCGCCGCTCCCAATCCACTTGAAGAGGAAGATAAATGCGTGAACTGGCTGAATTGCGGCCAGTGACTCCGCATCGAGCGAGTATAGGTCATCCACCGTTAATGGGACACCAAGTGTGCGAAGGAGCTCATCGAAAACACCTGGGTCTGCAACGATTCCCAAATTCGAATATAAGAACGTGCTACAATGAAAAACCTAGACTGTGGCAACGTACCAGACTCCATGGTCTGCCAGCCGCTCTCATGTTCCTCATCGGATGCCATATGGGAAACTAGCACCACTGTATCCCTCCTGTTGAAGCAGAAATGTTTTAATGCGAGATTGCGAGATTGGAAGTGCCCAACAGGGCTTCGTAGCGGTTCCTAAGCCCCACAACCTTTGCGTGACGCGTCAGGTTGCACCTTATTTGCATCGGCCTCGACATCAATAAAACACATTTAAGATTAATCCCGTGCTTTGGTCGCTGCTTGGCAAGACAAGCTGACTTCGTCTCTCCCCGCATCACTGGACATTGCGGAAGAACGACCGAGCTTTATTTTATGTCACAATATGTACCTCTACCCACTGAGAATGATGCGGAGTTGTCGGCGCATGAGACCCCACTAGACGAAGACTCAGCCCTGCAGCATGAAATGCAGATAGAGTTGGAACCTTCCATATTTCCAAAATATCATCACCGGTCTAATTCTGTGGCGAGCTTGACGGTAGAACAGCGGAGACGGAAGTGGTGGAGGGATGGTGTGACAAATCTCTTATTTATCCTGTCATGGTGAGTTCCTTATCGCTGTTAGAGTTTGGATGAAACGTAAACGCATATTCTTTGCCTTCAAGGTATGTGTTCGCTACGCTACTATCATTATACAACAAAGTGTGCCCTCTCTATATGATTGCGAGTGGACTACATAGACACTTACATCAACCCTTTGCTATTGCCAGTGGATGTTCGGACCTAAATACTTTGGTTTTCCTAACCCCTTATTTGTCACTTCCGTGCACATGTTCGTGCAGTTCAGTCTTTCTGCAGTTTTGCGAAGGTTTTGGCCAAGGCAGTTCAAGCCCAAGCATCAGCCCACAGCAGAGGAATATGGGTGGGTTGTACATACGGATTATGCTAACCTGCTTGAGTGAATTACAACTTGCTGCAGAAAGAAAGCTGTGCCCTGCGCGGTCGCCACTGCTGGTGACATCGGTTTTTCAAATTTAAGCATGAAGACGATCACTCTGTCCTTTTATAGTATGACACCACCGCTTCCACTTGGATATAGTACTTATGTATCTTCGTAATAGCTATGTGCAAATCCTCCTCTCTCATCTTTGTCCTAGCCTTCGCCTTCCTGTTTCGCCTTGAAAGCTTCTCATGGCGTTTGATAGCCGTCATTATGATCATCTTCACAGGCGTCGTCCTAATGGTGGCCACAGAGACACAATTCGAACTCATCGGCATGCTACTCGTTATCTCGGCTTCAGCACTAGGTGGACTCCGATGGGCACTTACTCAGATCCTGCTGAGGAAAAAGGGATTGGGAATGGATAACCCTGCAGCAACTGTATTTTGGCTCGCGCCTCCTATGGGCGTTACGCTTGTATTCCTGAGCGGGCTGATCGAAGGATTTGGCGTGTTCTGGGAAAAGGCCTTTTTTGGTGGAATTGGAGCTTCGTCAAGAACCATTCTATTCACTGTCCTCCCTGGGGTGATTGCATTCGTGATGGTCATGAGCGAGTATTAGTGAGTGGTAGTTTTGGATCGGGAACCAGAGTTCCCGCGATAATTTGAATGTTTGATAGCATCATTCAGCGTGTCGGGATGGTGCCTATGTCAATCGCGGGAATATTCAAGGCAAGAGATCTCCAGAAATTGGGTGGCTTAGTTAACGACTCGCTTTGTTTTTGAAACAGGAAGTTTCAACGATCATCCTTTCGGGAGTGGTGTACGGAGATGACTTGACCCTGATCAACATGGTGGGAGTGGGCATAACGGTTATAGGTGCGTTCATTATTTTACTTGAATCAGACTTGCGTGCGATGGAGTTTTGTGGTATTCCATGACTCGAATTTATCCAGATAGATACTTTTTTTCTTCTATTGTCGACCAACGAACTGACCCCACCTGCAGGGATTGGACTTTTCACGTATCACAAGTACGAAAAGTCGGTGTTGTCGCCTGTGCCATTGGACACGCATGAAGAAAGTGGAGGTGGCGATGAAGAAGACTTGGATGAGGCTGTGTCGGAGGAGGACGGGATATTGATGACATATCAGGTATGAGTAAGAAAGCTTGGCATCACCGAATCCTCCGTTGATGAGCACAAGCAGAGCTCAGCATCACAGCCGTTGATGAAGGGCAATTCCATTGAAGGGTAGCGCGATCTTCAAAGCTAGTTGGGTGGATCTTTTATATTTGCCTTGCATGGTGATCGTGTGTGCTTTTCGGGTATTTGAGTCGATGGCGTGTGTGAGAAAGTGATGAGTAAGAAAAGTTCTGTTGTTTATGATCAGAGAACGCGCGAGATGGTGAAAGCTGGCAATCCGTTTTGCTACGCTGTTCCTCATGGTGGACCCAAAACCCCATAGTTAAAGATGTGTCGGCAAATTGAAAGGGAAGGCTGCCGGAATCAGTGAAAACGGCTTTTGCAATGCCGCACCTTTTTCTCACGGTCCAAGTACCCAGTTTCACCTCATCTTTTCCTTTTCTCCCTCTTCCTCTTGCATCCTCCCACTTCTGCTTTCTCAGTCCATTCCGATAACCTGCGATGAGGGTACTCAACCCACTCCTTCTGCTCGCTGCCTCATCCCTTATCAAGGCCCTTCCACACGCTGATGATGGGCCTGCACCTCCACACCCAACTCACAACATGACAGAGATGAACAATAAGACTTCCACGCTATCACCCCCGCCTATGCATCACGAACCAACGGGTCATTCGCACGACCCGCACGAGCCTGTCCTCGATGAGCTGGATGAGGCAGAAATCCTACGGTTGATGGGTCCCGACCCACTTTCCTACTGGGAGTTTGACACCAACTCTACCACCGTCAATCGAACCCACGGTGACCTCATGATCGTCCACGCAGCGTCCATGTCCCTCGCATTCTTTGGCGCTTTGCCAGTTGGTGAGCACGACATTCCACCCCTTTATTGCCTTGGCCATAGTAATCCGTGCCGAGAGTTTCCTACTGAATTGCATGCTCATTTGAAATTGCCGTTCCCACGTGCAGGCATCGTGCTCCGGGCTTTTAACAATCCTCTACACTGCGTCGTTCAGACCATCTTTGTGATCCTGGTTGTATTGGGATGGCTCACGGGGTTTATTTATAATAAACTTACTCCTAGTCTGTTCGTGCAATCTTCGCCTTCTCACGAAAACTTCACACTCAGTCATTTCATAGATACCCCGGTGAGAAACATTCAGCATCAGGATATGTCACCCTGCTACTTGTGGCTGCGATCGCATCTCGAGATGTCATCGGCGTTCTTGGCCGTATCTGGACATTCTTCCGATCCGATGACTCCTTCAGCTTCAACACATTTTGGTCACAGATTATACGAGGAAAACCGCATCCGTTCAGCGTCCACTCTCCTTCCACCCTGTACACACCGTTTGAAGACTCCCCGGAGTTGAATCGACTTGTTGAGGAGCCTGACACATACGAATCAGAACTGGCCAGTCCCCATGATGCAAGCTCCCCACGCCGCGCTCACTTTGCCGATATCGATCTGTTCAAGAACACGGGGCCCGCACAGTCCAGCGTGCACGAAAAGGCACAACGTGAGACCAACATTAGCCTGTATGGGCCCTCTACACGGGCATCATACTCGCATCGTTCGCATCACTCCGAACAATCAACGAGCTCTACGTTGCACGAGGATGTTCCAGTCTGTGAATTTTCGCCTCATCATACTGGAATGAGGGCTGGCACATTTGATGGATGCGACGAAGAAGATGATGACCTTGATGCTGAATTGCAGAAGGGGAGAAGTAAATGGTCGAAGCTTATCTCTATGACTGTATACGTCACCGAATGGATTCTCGTCGCACTCGGGTTCGCCCAGCTGTTAAGTGGTGTGGCTGTTTACTCCGGTATCTGTCATGGGGGGTACCTCAACGGTTGCCTGGCTCACTTCATCAGTGCGTCGCATTCTTATTTCTGTTTGAAATGAACATCTAATCGCGGTCCCGAATTCATTTTCTTCTTCCGGCCTCCGATCAATCTTCATTTATTCGTCCATCTATTCATCCATTCATGGACTTTTGAATGACATCATGCAGAAGGTGGAGTTTTTTTCATCTACGGCATTCTCACTTTCTGCCGCTATCTTGGAGCGTTTGCGAAATATGGATGGGCTTGGAATCGGGTCACTACCACCTCCAGGCACTTTGGCGGGCCCACAGCTGAAATGGTCGAATCCACCGTCATCTTTACTTATGGGATCACCAATACTTGGTTGGAGAGGACCGGTGCAAAGCCTGGCGCTCCCTATAGCACCAAAGAAATCCAACATATCGGCATCGCCTTAATGTTCTGGTTCGCCGGCCTCGCGGGCATGGCACTCGAATCCCGTCGTGTACGCCGTCTTCTTTCACTCTCAGCATTCTCGGACGGGTCGCTCGCGCTTCGTACGGAACCTACTTCATACACTGGCTCCTTCAATCCCTTCCCTGCTATTGTAATTGGTGTGACTGGGGCTGCGATGGCCGCTCATCATCAACGGTACATGTTCGCTGTCCAAGTCCATGCACTATGGGGCAATCTCCTCCTTGCGTTTAGTGTGCTCAGATGTGTGACGTACGTGTTCTTGTGGCTCCGTCCGCCGACGAGTGAGAGAAGCCTGTTACCATCGAGGCCGCCCAGTGAACTCCTCGCTTCTTTCTTTCTGGCATCTGGAGGCCTCGTGTTCATTTCGAGTTCGGAGCCTATCATCTTTGGAGCGATGAGACACGGTAGGGGTGAGTTGTTTTCATGCAGCATAACTCGTACGATACTCAGCAGGGCTTTGTCGTAGATGATCTTATGATGATCTTGGATGTTGTGGTTGCTATTACCTGCTTCGTCTTCACCTGGTGTGTTGTCGTACTGGCCATCAAGGGCTGGGCGCGCAATCGTGCCGCGTTGCTCATGGCTGCGAAGATGGAGCCTTCTGGTCCTCGCTCCATCCGAGCATAATCACAGGGGCCACCATCTGTAAATTGTCTCGGATAACTTAAACATTCCGAACTCAAGGGTTCGCATTCGGTCGTCCCTGCCATCGACTTTGATTCTGTATCAGAGTTGATATCCACTTGATGACGCTCTGTGCCACAGTCACCACCGTGCCGTCCACGACTACTGGTTCCCCCCGTTTTTAATTCTAATTTCTTTCTTTTTTTCTGTACAAATTTCATTGAGGCGTTCTGGGCGTCACAACATGATTCTTCTCTTAAATGTTTACGAACCCAATGACCCCCATTTCTTGCATTTTACTCCCTTCTACTAACACATTGTATCCCAATAGTTTTCTTTCTCAACACTAGAATGACCAAGATGAGCAGCAGGATGTCATATTCCAATGCCACCCCATCGGGTGAGCCTGCAGTGAATTTGGCCAATTATTCGCTGCTCGTCCACGGTTTATCCACAATATTTTCTTCCATTCCTCTTTCCGCCCTCCTTCCGTTCGCACCATGTTTTGATGTTTCTATCACTCTGTCACCACCATTCCGCAACCTTCTGATACGACGGAAGCCATGTACCTAGTGTTGTTCCTTCAAACCTCATACCAACCGTTGTTATTGAGACTCGGTGGCAAATGATTGCCCCTGCGCTGCCAGTGCGTCCTCCCGTCATCAGTGTACACCACACAGATATGCACATGACTAGTAAGAAAGGGTATCCTGAGAGAGTGCCCACGGGTTGCCCTCAGCGCCTTTCCGATGCTCAGTCATAGAAGCCACCGATTGCGAAAGAACAGTCAGCTGTGCTAGCTCCACTGGCACCGTGATAGATCAATCCGTCAAATCGCGAAGCGCAGTCAAAGAAGGCCGAACGGTTGGAAAGCTAAGATTTTCTTCCTGGCAATACCCTATTGCCTACCTGGAAAATGGGAAAAATTACGGCACACAGTGTATCTTATACGACTGGCGCCAAAAGCGATTACCTGTGATAACCGACGATGAAAAAACAATCAAGACAAACAAGATTGAGAGCGCGTGGTATCGGTGAAAGATCGCGACTCTAAAACAAACGGGGTATAATCGTTGTTAGCCATGCACGATAATATAATCAAGTGAAAGTCTCATAACTCCCCAACCATCCGTCACAGCCGATCGGCAGTCGTCGATGTTCCGACACATGGGTGAATCATATCTCTTTTTTCGCCACCATCCGCCACACCTCCGTCCTATGGATTATCTCACCCTTGCCCTGGCGTTATCTGCTCTGCGATCGCATTTGAGCTGTGTCCATTATTCTTGGTCGGAACCGATCAATTCTAATTTAATATCCAATTTCATGGGACTAATCGGGGCCGGGCATGTGCAACTCAGACCCGTTCTGCAGCTGAGGGGTGACCAACTTCCCGGGTCCTATGTAACTTGCCTCCAGCATAAGTAGCTTCTACAGGACCTGCTCGCTCGCCTTCGCGCTCGCGCTTGGAGATAACGGGTAAGCTTCCCTGGCGCGGCTTGCAACTTACACACCCTACCATGTTCCCCTCTGGTCTCGCTAGGTTATCGCGCTCTTTGTTCTTGTTCTGTTTAATCATCGTAAGCTCATTCTCATTCCTAAATACTTTGCTTGCAACTTTCTGGTTTTCAGTTCATTGTTCCATCTTGCCTGCGCACTCTATCGACATTTCTTCCCTTCCCAGCTCCTCCTTTCGTGCTTTGTTGTCCTGGAACACTTGAGTCTGATTCTCATCATAGGTCAAAGTATAACCTGGTAGCAGATGTCAGACTCAGAAGTTCTTTTCATCAAAGGCTACAAGGTTGATCTCACCAAAATCCGGGAGAGATATGGAACTCGACCAGAGGATCCGCACAATAGCAGATTTCTGACACTCTGGAAGAAATTCCCCCTCCCTTTCAAATACCTTGGAGCCGGGGATGAGCCGGGTGGGCATATCGCCTTGGTCCTGGTCCTTGAAGATGGATATGATAGAGAGGATCTCGAAGGGAGAGAAATACCATCTCTCGGTGCTCCATACGACAGTGTTTTCACCCCAGGGATCTGGGTTAATCATTAAGCAAGGTTAGTAACGACTCTAACTTCTAAAATAATTTATCCATTACAGATCGATTGAGTTAGCAACAGGCAAAGGAATCACATGTATTAATAGCAGGCAGAATGTGGTTCTCAATATTTAGTGTTGTACAACATGAAGCATCAAGCTGAAAGAGGCTTCTCACGCGGCAATACAATCAACTCGTCATTGCAGAAACCGTGGTCCTCGAACACCTAGCACGGTATATTAGGATACTAGCGATTTACGCTAGCGTGTTACGCTCAGTCAATCGTAGTTGAACTTATGGATTGAAACTAATTACCTAGCGTGTCACGCTAGGGCACATGAGAGTACATGAGTGATGAAATAAACATGTAGTAAAAGCGCGGTCTCACCTCAGTCAATCGTAGTTGAACTGAGGGAGACGAAAGGGAAAAATTGTTCACTGCTTTTATAAGCAGTCGCCTCAATAGCGCACTGACTTTGGTAGCAGGAATACATACCAAGAAAGGAAATGCAGCGCCGCAAGCTCAACATCACACTGTGAGTTGGCCACAGCGCACTATAACTCCCAAAAAAAAAAAACAAGATTTTCAACATGGTAGGGAAAATGAATGCACGTCCCTTTATTGTAACCACCATAGCTAGGATATAGAGACGAAGTGTGAAGTGTACGTGTGACATATCTCTCTATCTAACTTATTACGAAGTCACAGAGGCTGGAGTCCTGCTTAGCATATCTCGGTTATTGTTGGGCAAAGGTTGGCCAATAAGGGAGCACTGACGAGAGGATTACGCCATCCTCAATGAAAGAACGGTGATCGGCGTTGGGTTGGGGGTTGGGTATGTTTCCTACATCCTTGCACATTATAGACTCATGTATTGCCTGCGTCGTAGCTAGCGGGGCGTACAATTATAGAACTCTTACACGAGTCTGAGCTAACGGTGCATAGCCTTTTTATCTTTTAAAAACTTGTGTCTGCAGGGGTGGATTTACGAAAAATGAAATAAAGGGATTAAGGCAAAGGCAAATGAGACGTCGTGCGGGTTGGAGTGATGCTAGTAAGGCTGACGGAGTTGCTTGGTAACAGAAAGAGATGGAAATATTTCCGCTCACGAAGCGCAAATGGCACCATATAGAAACCCAATCAATAGCGCGACTTTGCAAGCAACTTGTGAGAAAACGTTGATTTGACTGTTATGTCATATTGGACAAAGAATAGATGACTTACCAAGCGGAACCATCATCATGACCATCACTGGGTCTCCATCAGGATTAATATGAAGGCTACTGGAGAAGGGAGCAAAGCGTATCTGGCTCACTAATGCACGAGAAACAAACAAGGTCAAAGGTGTCCAACAACTCAGACATTGGATCAGAGGGGGTTGTCAAGCCAGTTCTTCTGAATAAGCCAACCTCAGAGTTGCAAAGGGGAGTTCAGAGAGGACCAAGGAAATGCAAAACATCCAGCCGCAAGCATCAGCATAGACTCGAGGGTCTAAAACTCGAAGTTGAGGCGAGAGGATCATATGATCGAGTTGGTGCGTAGTTGGGATCAAATAGCGGAGTTGGTGCTGCTCCCCGAGCGCGAGTAGCAGGAGGTGGATACGGAGACAAACTCCCCTGCACTGGTAGTGGTGTTCTGCTGGCAACGGAGCAGGAGCGTTCTTGGGATGTCAATTCCTCCGTTGACAACACGTTTGCTAGAGGAGGCCGACCCGGTCGAAGTGTTATGTTCTGTTCGCAGTAGGGCGCGAGCAATTAGGGTTGGGATTGAAGGTTGAATGGTACTCGACAAGAAAGCACCCACAGGGGAGCAAGAACTAGACCTTCGATACGGTATGAAACTAATAGGCTGTTGGAAGGTTCGCGAGCCAGTGGATCCAGGAGTTTGGGTATCCAGAAGAATGTCTCCAGACGCCGCAGCAGCTTCAGCTGCTCTCGCGCTCCGTTTTCACTCACGGGCGATAATTTCGTTGGCCTCTTTAACAGCCGAGGCAGTCTCCTCAGGTGCCCTATTCGTTTTGGTAGTGTTCACGTCTCAGAGTCAGAGCTATTAGCGGAGCTTCCATTATCCCTGTCCTTTCGTGAACGCCGTGCAGATTTGTATCCGGGATATCGTCTCTGTCTCTGTCAGGTGCAATCGTCAGAACGTTGAACATGTTCAAACGGAGGCGAGAGGAATCGAGTAAGGACGAAAACCGAGCAAGACGGCGTACCATACATTCCTCCTTGAGTCGTCGAGCCTGAGCTCTTTCTTTGATAAATGTTCCAAGAGTATTCCAACGATAGCGCTTACATTTTTTGCACGGAAATTGCGATAATCAAGTCATACCACGAGCTGTGTTTTCAAACCTTCACTCACGTTGCTAGTTCTTCTTTTGAGGGTCCCCCTTCCGTACAGGTTGTTTCGCGGCCTTGCCCAACTCCGATATAGCAAAAGGCAATCGGGAGGCCGTGGGATGTTTTCTGATTCCTTAGCAGCACGACTGACAACCCTTCTAGCAGCTTGTGATTGACTCGATCTGCGTCCGCCAAAGGCAATATGCAATTGTCGTTCGAGTTGGAAAATTGGGGTCATGGAAGTTAAAAGTTCGAGGAAAGTAAAGGACCCGTGCCTGGCTGGGCGGGCTGAAGCTGGTCGGCTGTTGGTGTCCCGCTGAAGAGGGGATACAGCAGGAGACGGTATGACAGAGTGCAGTAATGTCGAAGAGGGAATCCGAATGCGGAGATTGAGGGGTTTGAGGTTTCATCCGAGGCGCCAGTTCCCTCTGAAGAAGTAGATGATTTGAGTTGCGAAAGGAACGTGGAGGGGTCGAGATTGGGCTGGAACTGGAATGGACCCGGGCCGGTATCCAGAGGACGTGAATGGCTAGAAGAAAAGTGATGCCAAGATGAGTAAATTGGGTGCTTGCGGAGAATGAGGGGATTGGGTCGTCAGTACCAGCCACCTGTAAAAATGCGACCGACTGAGCGAGTAGAGTCTACCTGAATGGAGTGTACTCTGAGCTGCTATTCTCCGTAGGTCATTGCTTGTTGGAACAATATATTGGGCGTGTTTTTTCATCCCCTATCTGAGGAGCAAACGAAAAGGTCCAGCCTGCTGATGACAATGCGTTTCTATGGCCGGTGAGGGAAATCATGTTGTTGTTCCCGTACACTGAAATCATTGTATTCGTCTCTTCTGAAGTCGTTGCAAATGGCTCAAAGATGAATGGGATGCACAGCCCGTGGAACCATTTGTACCGTTGTTCTGATGCTCGCGGAACACCTTCAGGTAACATATTTAGATCGACAAAGGGAGAACATAACGGTTTATACTTGCCCGATATAACTCTTGTGCCGCGTCCGAAACGTCGGTTTGGGAAGAACCCTGGATCACTATGCAGTGAACTATGAATCACCCAAAGAAAACCCTCGTGCAAGCACCATGGCTTCCCGAAATTGATATTTGGCACGACATGTCAGCACCATGATGTTGACCAAGTTCAGGAATAACACTCCACCTCCGGCAGCCGGTGAAGACGCTCGACAGCGATATGAGGCGCGCTTCAAAAAAAATATGAATTTCATTTTATTGCATACAGATGCGAATGCACGTTGACCGCTTCCTTCGCAATCTTGTGGCCCCTCGAATTTGACGCTTAAACCAGGAATTCTTGTTTCTCCGGGGGGATGTTCGCTCGATCGTAGTGATGATTTCTGCAGGAGGTTTAGATGTAGCCAGATATATTATATTATTGAGAAACATACCACCCAGTCCCACCGAGGTCCCATTAAAGACGGGGCTATAGATGACCTCCCAGATCGATGTTGCCTCACAAGTATATCTGGTGCACATAATCAGTGTACTGTCAAAGGTGAACGCCTCTTCCGTCTTCGAACGGACTTCCAGATTGAGCTAACCGAAGAAGCGATGCTGTTCCGCCAACCTTCAGGATCATCGGGTCTTCCTATCTGTGGGTCAGTCTAAAAGTGACGTGTTCATACCAGCCTTGTTCTCATACGCTACCTTCGATCATTGGTGTCCCCGGACTAAAGCAGACAGACGGTTGTGGTTGTGACGTTGACAAAGTTGGGAATGGCACCAGTGGATTCGCATTCTGTAACATGACAACCGAAGGGGCGGCACTAGCTGATTGCAAGGTTAGATTGCATCGCAAACCCTCATCAGTCGGTGGTATTATGCGCGCTGATGGCAGGACAGGTGCTGAGGCTGCACCCCAGCCAGTTGGCATAGCACCTCGCACCTTGGGCTAAATGGAGGATAGGCACAGGGTGTCATGGAGCCGGTAATCAAAACTGAAGGATGAGGTCAACGCAAGTGCCATAATGATTGATGGGAGTGGCTGTAGGTAGATCATGATCCTCAGGCCATTGTAAGCGCGATTTTTTCCAGAAGGTGGAAGCAGAAATGATGAGTCACGGTCCCCTATCATGTGTGGGTGAGAGGATATTTTATGCAACGCGCAATCTGAAAACTCGCGGGATTGAAACGTAGCATCAGCTTCATCGATCCAGGCTAGGCTCACAGCCACATCCCAAATGAGCCTGAGGCGGTGATGGGCTTCAGTCTACAAAAAACATCTAGAGAAACCAGGCGCTACAGATGCGCCAGGTAGGTATGGGATGTACGCAGGTGGGCGATAACGCATGCGGTCCCAGTGTGAATCACGGGTGAAGGGATAAGCCGCGCCGACGATACCCAGTCGGACATCGTTGACATAACATTGATTGAAGATCTAACGTACGGGCAGGCACACATAAAGGCAAATACTAGAATTGAAGTAGATGGCATGTTAATCTTAATGCCAGTTTGAATGAATACACTGCACATCGACTCCTCCGAGTCTGACACACACACTTGAGGAATAAAACACAGAAAGTAGGATGTCAAAAAAGGGAATGGATAAAGATTCGATACTAGCGAATCCTACGGCAGATAATAGCGCGAGATGGAGATAACACCGATCAGAATTTCTCCAAATTCTGGAGCAAGATGAAGGAGCGTGAACGATATGGGAGATAGGTACCAAAGTTGGAGGGATAAAAAGAAGAAAATAAACCAAAATGATATGTTACAAAGCGTTTCAGTAAGGGTGGACCCCGTTAGAAGAGACCCCTAAGCAAGCAAGCCTAATTGTCTAAACGGACTGGGGTGCGTCGGTAAAGAGACCAGCTCCTCCAGAAGTCGATAACACCACTGCCATTAGCAGCGAGTCAACAGGCCATGTTGTGCTAGGGTCACTCCAAGTTTCATCCACCTAATTCCCGTTCATGCGCTTAAAGCAACTCCAGCCCCAACTCAGAAAGCCTCCACTTCAATCATGGAGACTCGACGATTCCTGGATTCCATGAGAGATCCAAGGCCCCCGATGGCTCTGCGCCTGATGCGGGCAGCAAAGTTCTTCGCACCTAATTCCTCCACACCAGAGGGAGGTCCACGTGGTTGCCTCGCTGGCAATGAAATCTGGCGAATAATCTCTGTTTGCATCGCTGGTCGGCCAATGCCCAAGCTCTCGTATAACCTCTTCGATGCTTCTTCACGAGCGGAGGAAATGGAAGAAGTGCCTGAGGTGGGGGTAGCTTCCCTACTGTCATCTTCCTCAGGAGTGACGAGGACCTGCCCCGCCATCCCATCCTCAGTGGCATCATGAAGAGTACTGAGGTTGAAGTGGAGAGGCATAGGGCGCGGCTTTACTAAAAGGGTCATTTGAGAGGTACTCCTAGATTCCGTGGGACTGGTCTCCTCTGGAGTTGAGACGTAGACAGCTGGTGGCGACGAGGGAGGAGAGGATCCGCGGGTCAGAGGCGCAGTCGGACTTGGGGGACCGGATGTCGTTGAAGAACGTCTCCACGAAGCAGCGGCATCATGCTTTGCCTGGCTCGCTCCCAAGGACGTGCCTCCGCTAATGACAGTCGTCTGACACTGACCGCTCTGCACGGTGGGGACTGTGTTCGACACCGACCTCCAACTATTCGACGTGACACTGGCGGTAGCGGACTCGCCCATCTTGAACGCAGCAGCATTCGGGTTGAGGCTGGATGCCGCGCGGCTTGTGGGGAACCGGCTGTCGAGAGCAGACGTAGGAGGGGCGATGTTGTCCACATTTGTGCCAGAAGCATTGCGGGAACGTGCCAAACTGGGGAGACTGAACACCGAGGGAGTGGATCCGGCAGTCGTAGGTTCTGTGGTACGACGGCGGGGGAGCGAAGTTTGCTGGAGCTGCTGTTGCAACTGGGCCTGTGCAAGCATCTGAGCTTGAAATTGCTGTTGTTGCTGTTGTTGCAATGCCTGAAAGGAAAATGAGCCATGGCTAGTCAAGGCCAGTTCGAACCATGGCATACCTGAAGCTTGAGCAAGTCAATTTGCAGCTGAATGGTCTGTGGGTCAGGGGAGACACCACGATTTGCATTGGCTTGTCCAACCAAAAAGGCGCGCTGCATCGCCTGCGCTTGCATTTGAGCCTGTAGAAACACGGCTTGGGCATGTTGCTGTTGCATATTGACAAAGTTACCACCGTCCAAAACTGAAGCAGTCATTGGCGCCCCAGGCGGCAGTGTATCAAAAGAGTCGGAATAAAACTGGTCAGAGCCTTGAAATTCAACGACGTTGCCCGACACGAAGGGAGAGGAATGACGAGGGAATTGACCGCCAATAGCGGCTGTCATGGGTGCATTTGGGATCTGACCAGGGTTCGAAACCGAGCGAACACCACCAGTGCGGAGGCCAGCGAGGAGGGAAGCGCGATGATTTGACATGTTGAAAGAGAACGAGGAAGCCCGAAACGACTTGATTTTACAAGAGATATTTAGAAAGCAGACCGCCGGTAACTAATACGCGCAGAGATGATTGGTAGGAAGAAATTTGAAGACTGCAAACAGAGTGAGGTAGGGGGAGGCGTATGTGTGAGTAAAAAGCGAGGCCAAAACTTGTCGCCTGTTGGAGACGCACAACAATATTATTACTTGAAGTGAGCTATAGGATGATCTGAGATGGAAAAAGTAACGATGCGGGAGAGAGACACAGAGAGACAGAAAGACAGAGATGGATGGGTGGGATAGGAGATGGGAGGACGAAAAGGTGAGGGTAAAAAGGAGATGAAAACTGACGGATTTTATCCACCTTAACTCCGAGTTCGACTGAATTTCAACGATGAGGCTGGTTGTTGTCCTCGAGACCATCGCAACAAAAAGAAGCCTGGAATTAAATTAAATCCAGCGAGCGCCTGATCAGGTTCGGGCGCCGTCTGACGCCAACAATGGCAACAACGACGATAACCGTCTTAGGCATCCTTTTTCATTGATGATTGATGACGACGAGGGAATTGGAGGACATGTTGATCATCATTCGCGCGGGTGATACAACACTGGTCATGTCGGCGTTGTTTTGTAAGGACTGGCGCGTATTTCATCGTCCGTTTGACACGCATCGTGTTGTCCGATTCAGCCAGCCTGCAGCGCCAGATCATACAACATGTAAATGTCCGTCATCATCGTCCTTCTGCTTGTTCGAAATCATGTACATATATGCATTCACAACCACCCACACCAATATCTACTCTCCTATTTACAAGTGCTTCTTGGCAACGGCCCGTACTTTGGCATCAAACACTGGGCTACGAATCGCCGTGTGAGCGGTGTGGAATGGATTCATAAGGGTCTGGACAACGAATCAATGCGCCACCACAAAGGGCGTCAAATTGGAAACACAAAAGAAGACGTTAGATCAGTAGTATTTCGCTGCCATTGTACTCTTACCTTGATATACAGCTCCCAGAGTTCAGTGAAAAATCCTTTTACCCCATCATCACCCTTTGCATCATGCAACAAAACGAACTTCATGTCTGATGTGTAGTCGAGTGAGTCAATTTTCCATGAGGTCTGTCCCTCAAAGTTCGATACGTACTCCCCGGGGTGACAAATGCAGACACCGTCCACTCGTTAAACTTATCCACTGCCCTCAAGTACCTGGCGCATGGCCGCATAAGTATCTCAATCCCACGTTCACTTGTGCTTTGGGGGTGATGTACCTACATGGCTGGATTACTTCGCACCGTATCCTCAATCACATCAAGGCTCGCATTCGCAATCATCTGCACAACATGGCGATCCTGGCCGCCGCCGATAGACGCTGGTATGTTCTTACTCATCACTGATGTGTTTGAGACCGACGTCGCACCAGACAACGATGCGACCGTGCCCGCAAAACCTGCAGTCGACCATGATGGAAGGTTCGCAGTGAGTGGTGAAGCTGTCGAGGCAGATGGACGTGTGGAAAGGTGAGTAAGCGAGTACAGAGGCGTATCTGAGGGTGAAAGTAAAAACAGATGGTGGGACATGACTGTATATTAACAATGCAATTGTCCAGAGCTTTGGGAAAGCTGTGTAAATGACCAATCCTTACGCAGACTCGTACCCGTTGGAGGAGCTCGTGGACGCGCAACAAAAGCGATTTCTTTCTTTGTGCAACGTGATCGCGTTTGTGCTCGATACAAAAGATCACATGCTCCGGAGTTAAACACATATCCGATTATCTGGGCAAAATGTAATGGCTGTGCTACGGGATCAATTTTCCCGCGCGGCCTACTCACCTATAAACACTTCGGAAAACTTAAAATTGAAATCCGCAATGCTAGTATTCACACATGAGGAGGCTGTACTTATAGGGACAGAGAGTGGCCTTTGGTGAAGATCATAGAAGATTCAGAAAATCATAAATTCTGGACCTAGGATCAACATGGGACAAGCCACGGATTCCATGGCGCGGGAAAATTGAGGGCGTGTTTACTTACTTAACTCCGTGGCATGTGATCTTTTTATATGGTACATAGGATGAAAATAGCATTTTTTGTTATCACAACAAACCATATTTCACACATTCAAGGCCTATCACATTTAGCGCCCAGACTCGGACTATCAACTCTGTGATTCGGAGGCCTTGTTCTCATGCACCGGATTACATAATTGTAGAGGTGTAAGGTCTCACGTTCGGTGCAACAGCCGTAACAGCGTTACGCGCTCACGATTGTAGACCTGTCGCCTAGGATCGTCATCCACCTACCGAAAATACAGGTGAGCTCGAGATCACTCCACGGCACGTCATCCCACCTCGGTCCAAGAGAACTTTTTTCGTAAAAGAGCGAAGAAACGCTTGTCCGCCTAGAAGGGAAGGTGCAGGGTTGGAGACCGAGGGGGATTGATACGAATCCAACCTACTTTGCGTCTCTTCCTATAACAAAACAGCACCTCTGCATGCAGATTCCCCATGTACAAATCATCCAAGGTTTTCACTAGCAAAGGAAAGGCTGATTCAAGGTACACACAATCGGCAGCCAATATTATTGAAAATTGGGAACTCGACTGGACGGCTGGGGGAAGAGGTTCACCCCTGATACAAAGCGGTGATGCCCAAGTGTGTTAGCGCAGAGGGGAAAAAAATCAGTGCGCGTACCAATTGAGTTCTACGGCGGAAACGGACCGTCCAAGTCCGTTGAGCTCTATGTTGCTTCTCATTATGGGCAGAAGCGGTCTATTGAGTGTAAAAGCCCGTTAGCTGAGGGTTGCTTCAGCTGAGGTGAATGGGGGAAGAAAGATGCACAGCTGATCAGTAAGGACTACTTCGCCTCCCAACTTTGCGGCCACCAGTCCGACAAGTCCAGTACCCGCCCCTTGCATAGAGGTCAAGAAATGGCGGACATAAAGATTCTAAGTTTAAAGTTGTACCAAGTTCTAGGATTCTCTTTCCATGCAATGATTGATAGCGATAGACGAGGTACTCTGACAGGACCTGCAAAGTGCAGGGGGCTGCGTGACAGATGTTCTAGGTCGACTTGTAGTTGAGGACACTGACTCGGCCAGCTAACCAAACGTTCCCTCCGCAGCCAGGGCTCCCATCAACGGAAAGAGCAATAGTTTGACTGTCCGGGAAATTTAGATGGATCGTTCCCTTTTGTATGGCTGGTTGCTCGGGGACGATGTCCGAATCGTAGGATTTGAAATGCTGAAGGGGATCGGTCTCATCCCCGCTGTGGGTGGAAGGCATCTTCCGTCAAGCTACTGGGAAATGAGTCGATGACGGTGAGAGGTGGCAGAAGATGTTGGCAATGATCAAGATGAATGGCACAGCCAGCCCAGATCAGGCAACCTCGGATTGATGCTTGAGGTTGCGGCGTGAGCACTGCATCTTTGACTAGCCCGTTTGAGCAACATACAGACAGTGAATCAGATCCGAACCTGATGTTTTGGTATTGGTATTGTCAAAGCGAATTCTCCGCAGTTCAATCGCTATAGAACATGGACACTACGAGTGTTCTTTTCGGCTGCTGTTCGTGATAGTCAGCATCATGCAAGACTGCTTTCGGATCTCACCAGTCTTTAAATCTAGATGTTCCCTTCTTCTTGCGGTCTCCCTCATCTTCACCATCATAACGAGCGTTCGTTACCACTCCCAACATGCATGGGCACGACTGTGTTCGCTTCATGCGAGCGCACCAATTTTGGGCAAGATGGAAGCGGGCACAACGGCGGAATAAAGGCACCAAAGACGCTCTGGATTTTTTCCTAATAAGCCCTTTTTCCTTCTCTGACCCAGCAGCCATGAGCGATGAGGGGTTGCCCCCAGACCACGAAGAAGAGGATACCATCATCTATATCACATCTCAATCTAATCCCCTTCTTTCGTCTCTCTCCTCCTCGGAAGAGAGCTTATCGCGACCCACTACCCCGCACGCAGAGGCCGAGCCCCCATCCATGACTGTGGATAAACGCCTACCACGTCCACTCCCAGTTGCTCCCGGAGTTCCATTAATACCGACCCGCAAGGTCCGAGCATTACCCACTCCACCGGATACCCCACCGGCCACTCAACGAAATCCCATCACCATACCCCCACGGCTGGAGATTGCCACCAAAATGCTTCAAGCCCTCGCAGACGCCACCGATTCACCGATCGTGCTCGCCACAGGGCTACCAACCCCTAGTCGCGGCTGTCTTACCCCATTTGACTTGGAGATTCAATCCATCTCAACTCCAATTGACTGGAAACTTCTGGAGGAGGCATTAGGATGTTGCTAGAGTCTTGATCACACATCGATGCACTATTTATTGATGTATCTTTATTGCACGTCGATAGCTTTTTGGACCTTTTCCCTTCCGCGCATTACTTGGCTGTATATATGCATTATAAGAGATGTGAAGCTTGGACGCATGAAGTGAACTGTATATATATACATGTACTGCTCATTGTTTTTTTTTTTTTTTTTCAAATACACAGTACCACTGACTCTGCCAAACTAGCGAACAGTTCGCCCAAGAGCGGCTACATCTTTGCAGACTCAGCTGGGGGAGACATCGATCAGCGGCGTGCCAATCGTCTGTTGCAGTCGCAGTCGTCTATTTAGATTTGGGAACCGCCGTTGATAAGATCCCCGATTACCCAACAGCAATGCACAGTTCGGTAGGCGCATCACCGTATGCACTGGAAGGGATAGAGCATATTTTCCCTTGCTACTCAAAGGTGCCGATTATATTGTCAGCAAAGTCACAGCCCCCAAGCTGTGCGCAACTATCATCAAAGCCACATCTATCTTCGTCATGTCAGTTCCCCAAGAACCGTCATTTTGTGTCTGTCCCAGTCCCTCGAAGGTTTGGCCAACACTATGCGTGGTCGGATGCGCCTCATGACGAACACCTCAGCGAAGCCTCACGCTGGAGATGATATATGTAGTAATTACTTCAGAATGTGCAAAGACACGTCTGGTTGTCTTGGGTGTATGCAGCAGTACTCATGGGGGCCTGCGGATATGCAGGCCACACAGGCGATAACATCTACGGTAGCGCAGAGTGAAATCCCTGGTTTGTGCCAAGTCCCACATCATAGGCATCCCAACACCCAAGCCTTCGGTGTAGACTTTGGTACTACGAGATCCCGGTGATGTGTAATGACTACGAGCCGCCTTGCAGAGATCCGAATATCCTACTCTAATCCCTCCAGCATTGACGCAAAGGAATTTTGCGAAATTCCATGTGTCGCGGCTCAATCCCTCATTTCGAAACGATGCATTTCCACAAGTATTTCCACAAGTATGGCAGGGGAGGCCCCCGCGGATAAAACTCCGTCCTTGCTGACGAATGAGGTGCGTATCCGGGAAAAGCATAACATTCTAACGCCGGTCTTCCGGCCTCGGAATTCCAAAACAACAATGCGACCGCCAAATGATGAATAGACAGAGGGGACACTCGGCCTGACGATCATTCAAGATCGGACCTTTTCCCCGTCCCCGAAATAGAGACGCCACTCGGCGGATCGGAGGGAGGATTCCCCTGACCAACAGTACTAGTCCAAGAATTCTCCGAGAGCATTATGCATTTGGTGGACCCCAGAAATTCGTGGTGAGACGAAAAAATCCCATCAGGCGGCACCCCGGTCCCTGACTATGCACAGTGGTCTCCGACAGAGCGGTGCAGCAGAGAAACATGCCTTCTAAAACATTAACTCTCGTGATCCACTTTCAGGTTTGTGTGTCTAGGCAGGACTCCAGCCTTGGCCACTTCGCCTCTGGTGCTTGCGAGGTGTGAAGCACTGAAAACAGCTGTGTTGTTCGGGTCCTGCCAAGCAGACAGCTTATCAGTGTCCGGGAAATGCCTTTCTTCTCGTTCCAGTCAAGCAGGGGTGGACGTTTCCTCTGCAACGCCTTTATTCATTTACCCCCGCGACTCAGAAAGTCATGGTCCATCTATTAAGCTTCAGCGCAGCGGACCAAGCCATGAACTTAACTGCCAACTGCTGTGCTGCCTTTTTAGAATGTAACAGAAGAAGCAAAAGCCATTAACATTGCATTCGTTATGATCCACGAAGTGACGACACTGAGGCCTCTAGTGAAATGGATACCACCAACAGTGTACGTAAGTACTCTCGTTCGTTATTGTGATAATTTCTGCGCAGATTGGCATCCTTGGTCCAGTTTTAAACCGTTCAAGACGTAAAGGCCATCATCGTTGTCTTTGAACATATGTTTCAGGTAAAGCTGGCACTGGACACCAATTAAATTAAGCAATAGCCAGATCATTTGTAGCCAAGTCCGGAATGTGTTCAGAACGAATAAATACGTTCAAATCTCACTGGGAGGGACGACGGGTTTCTTTAGGATCTTGAGATGGGCTGTAACACCATTAGCATAGAACCTGAGCATAGTATGGACATCGCTGACCATGGGTGAGTAAAATTTGTCTTTGGGCCTCCGGAGACGTGGGGTCCGCACTGCGGTCGGGTTCCTTTGACTGGTAATCAGCCTCTACGAATACAAGGGTCCTGCATAATAGAAGTCATAATAGTTATAGCGACGAATACAGTCAAACACAGTGTCACTACTCACCCCTTGACCAAGGTCCTCAAGAAGTTATTCTGCGATTCAGAGAACGAAATGATCTTATGCCAGCTAGTGGTAGGTGGGGGTCGGACTGCAAGATTCGGGTGAGCAAGGTCTGGTGGGCAGAGCACGAACTGGCCAACCTCCTTCCGGACCAGGTGCTAACGACGGATTTGTTGTCCCAACCAAATAGCTAGATCACGAGTTGCATCACCATCGATTTTCCATATGCTCTACTACTCACGTCACATACTCCTTGTTATTCCGTGTGGTCCTTGTTTCTGGGTCTTTCCCAAGACGACCAACGAGAGTAAGTCGAGCCACATCTTGAAAAGTCGTCGCAGATGACGTAAAACTCTACATATGACACTGAATCTCTGAAAATCCTTTCCCCCCATTCCAGCATACTTACACGACGAAAGGCAGGCGCTTGTGGGCGAAAGATGGTTCGAAACATGATGAAGGTGAATTTCCCACGGTCTGATCGCCCTCAAACCAGTCACAACTTTGCCTCCCGCTCCCACGGTCCTCACAGCGACGACAACACAAATGAGCACTATTATTGGGGATAGTGTATACTAGATAGTCATCTAAATAATCACAAAAATATGAAGGAGCAAAGTGTGAATCTTTGACATGGCACAATTTATATTGAAAGTGCATTCCCGTCCAATGCAACACACTACTCACCCTCATCCTCTGAACTGAGACCATCCTCACTTGAGCTCCCCAGGCCCAAAAAAATCATCATTAATACCCTCTTCAACCTGTTCCTCCAATCCAGAGTCTGTTACTAGTGCCTAAACCTCTGCACCCGCGGCAACACGCGCTGTTGTGGAGGTTTCTCACCCCGGCTGTAGCACACTTCCTTGAGTGCCTCCCAATTTTGTAGTAGCGTTTCGTTGTCCAGCTTAGCAGCTTCCCATGCTTCTGCTCTTGAGCGCTGCAAGCTCTCTACAGAAAACAATTTCGGATCCGGTTTTTTGACTTGTTGATGGGCACTTGTATTCTTAGGGTTGACCAATTTTTCTTTTGGTATAGTTGTCATTAAAAATGAGAACTCTTTTGTCTTTGTAAAAGTACAGTTGAGCCCAGGCAAACCCTGGAAAATTTCTACAGCGGCTTGTGCTGAATATATAAGCTTCATTTCTCCACTGGACAACTCCTTTTCGATCTAGCTGCCGAAAAATACAATGTTCAGATATTTACCTGTTTTTTTTAGCCGCGGCAAAATTTTTGACCCAAAATCCAAATGTTTTTTTTTTTTAAAATAAATCTGCATAATCAGTAGCCACTATGTAACAAGAGAATTAAAGGAGATTTAAATACAGGAGTTCAGCTAGCATACATTGATTGATCTGGCGGAAGAGTATCTAATTCAGCCATAGCATCCTCACATATAGCGTGATGACTCTTTTGTTTCTTCACAGCCCAGGCTGCAAGCTTCCCAGTAAGGCCCTTCCGGTAGGCATCCATGAAGCGCCAAGCTCGGTTGATGAATTTTCGAATTGTTTCATCTGGACATGCATCCAAACACTGTATCGCTGCTGTTTTTGCATTGGCAAAAGTAGTTTTCCATATTTCACGATATCGGTATTTTGCATAACCCCAATACTATAGATGTTATAGTTAGAAATTGGAACTAGTTCAGACAAGAAAGGTTTTAACACACCATCTCAATCGGGTTCAACTCACAGTGGAACTTCGGCAGGAATATGTACAGGTGTCCTGCCTGCGTAATTAATTCTTCCAGCATTGAGACCTGATTTACAAAATCAGCCTGATGACTGAGAATGCGGGCAAGGCAGCAGTCTGTATTTTCAAATGGGCAGACAGGCTTGCACTTAGCTCGTTTCCCATGTGTATTGAAACCGCGCTCCATCAAGACAGCCTCAAGGCCCTTGGGTTCACCTGCTTCAGTCACCATTGACTGAGGCATCCCCTGCTTTGAGCAATCAGGGACAGTGTCATCATTTGGGATAACAGTGTCATGCCGCTTTCGTTGTTTTCCACCATTAGATTTGTTCATATCAAATGCATTGAGAGCATTGGGACCAAGTGATGCATGCGCTGAAGACTGATCGAATATGAAGAGAGCCTGGCAGTTTGGATGAGCACATTCAAAAATTGGGACTGCCTTTGTGCAGATCTGCTCTAGAAGTTGCTGAGTATCCCACCAAGGGTCACCATTGGCACCGGGATAAATGATTTTGCAAGCATCATTCCCCTCTGAAACTATTCCATTGTTGTCCCGGATGATGAGTCGGCCACTTTCTTCATTTATAAAGTCGGAAACATGGATTAGACGGCCTCGACTCTTTTTCTGGAGCACAGACTGCCCCTCGGAAAGCCTTTCATTATAATTAGTTTGCACCACATTCTTCATTGAAATTGATGTGATGCTCACCAGGCACTTCTCTTGAACTCGTTTGTGTGGAAACAGCTCTCATCGTGCCAGATTGGAATGATCTGCTTTTCATTCTCACCCAGCGCTGGCTCATTTCGCTCCAGAGAGGTGCCATTGAAGACATGCTGGACCATTCTGGCCTCGTACTCCTTCATTTTGGGTAAAAAAACCTCGTTCCGGTACTTCACAACATCCTTGCGCTCGTGCCCATCCATGTAAACCCCTTTTTTCAACACACTCCTGCGATAGCCTAGTTTAACAAGCCAGCGGCATGCTGTCTGGTGTCCCAATGGTTTCTTCAAGGTAATACCAAGTTCGGGTAGGATTGCTGTGTTGAGGGTGTGACGGAACAATTCTGGGGTCAAATTTTTTGCTGACTGCAATGCTAGCCATCCCCGGACCGCTTTTTCAACATCAGGATCATCAAGGTGACAAGTCCCCTTTCGTTTTCCTCCCCAGCGTTCAATGGGAAGTGACTCATGCTTTTCATAATAGCGTGCCAATGCTCGGACACGCGCCGCAAAATATCTCCCATTTCCATTGTGTCGGTCAATTGCAATGTGAATACTTGCTGGGATCCGCTTATAACCTTTCATACGAAGGGTAAACCAGCTCCGTAGGAGGTTATATTGAGTAATCTAGAGCATGGTTATCGACAATGTCACTGGTGTGCCCATGCAGTCATGATTTCAAAACTCACCTGAGTTAGCGGCATGCTGACTATGTTCTTCTTTTTCTGGTCCAGCAGAATGTCGTCAATCTTCTTCCGAAGCTCTTCCCATGTTTTTGGCTTGGTCAATGGAGTAATGGGTGTCACGTCACTCATGAGCTCCTCCATTTCCTCATCTCCAATGTCTTCACCCTCAATCTCATTTCCCTCTTCACCCACCGCTGCTCCATTGTCATTACTGTCAAACATGTAATTAACATCTCTGCGCTGCCATTTACCTTCAGCCACACAGGAGTCGCCATCAGTTGTCAAGGGAAGGCCCAACACATTGATGGCACGCTTCCGCTTGGCTTGGCCACTGATGACAGGTGAGGAAGAGTCGCAATCTCGATTATTAATTGGGATACTAATAATGTTGGATGGATCATTCAGGGGTGGGGTGCTAGAAGTGGGCACGTCGCTGGACATTGTGGAGGTGGTGGGTTCAAGAGTGGTACTGGGTTTCTTGAGAAGGAATCCATCCAGTCGTGTCTGTTTCAGACCTGCCTGATGGTCTTTTCTTGCATAAAGTCTCCGTGTTCACTCTGCTTTGTTGGCGATTACTGGTCCCTTTCCATATGGGCCTCGAGTCTGTGAGTGGCACATCACTGGAAATTGATGAGTAAGTGGTTTCTTATTGTTAATAATGTCACAATGAGAGTTTGGCTTACCAACTTCCTTCACTTTAGACTGCTGCGCACAATCTGACTTATTTGTTGCATAGTTGAAGCCATACTTTGGACGGTATGGCATCTCTTCCACAAGTCTATTAGCAGCTCTGACTCTCTTTGCCAGAGTTTCCACTACTTCATCCTCCCCACATCCATGGACATCTTCACTGTCGGGATCTTCATCGCTGCATGCTAAAAATGGTATCCCAGGGCTCAGTTCACCCCTGCAGCGGTAAGGGTCCCATTCATCCTCATCACTCAAGTCCGAAATATAATCAGAGACCTTTTCAATAGGTCCCAAGTATTCCAGAATTGACATAGACTTAGGTGTATTCGAGTTTAGGCCTGATGGGTTGGCGGATCGGAAGCAACTTTGTCTCGTGATTCAGTGGCCAAACCAAGTTGCACCATTTGCAGCGCCATTATTGCATGTATCACAAAGAGCTATTCAGAATAATGTTGCCCTTCGGCAGGCCTTTCAAATGGTGCTAGAGCCAGGCTCTGGCGCTTATTTTTTAGCCCATGGCAAAATTTTGCGGTTCAACAAAAAATAAAATTTTGATTTGGGCAATTGTGACAAACGGAAATGATACCGACACACAAAATGAAGCATTTCACACATATTCAGGGGTTTCCGGGGAAAATTTAGGTCGACGAAAAAACTTTCAAGTGTTTGCTTGGGCTCAACTGTAACTATATGTATGGAGTTTGAATTAGCAGCAGGCGGTGGGTTCAGTAAAGGGTCCGGGAGAAAGTCATCTGACCTCGGGAGATGCCGGGTCATGAACTGAGGACCCCGGCATACTCCATTAGAGGTCCGATCGGAAGACCCCCATTTCGGCCCTCAAATTTTGAGTCCCCCAGCCTCATTTAGGCCCTCGACCTGCAGAAAAATGCCAGTTCGGCCCTCAAACAGATCAGACATTAAAATTTTTTTTCCACTTGGGTGGCATGAAGTGTTACCACAGTTGAGCTAGCAATGATATTCATGCAAGAATTATTAACCTACTGTAATCCAACACACCCCCCCACAGACCCTCCTGCAGCTTCCAGATCGCAACTTTGATTGTACCAACATTCATCTTTCTCATACACAATGTATATTGTCTCGGGAATAATTAACTTGTCAATCCGCAGCGAGTGGAGTATTGACGGAATCGCATTGTGTTTCTATTCAACTTTGCCACATTGATTGAGGGATAGACGAACATATTCAGGCTTCAATTGAGCGAATGCTATGGTTGGGTACAAAGTTGGAAAAGCGACCAACATCCTGTGACGACAAAGAAAATGGTGAAAATAGTCGTACGCTGAGATAGGATGGGGCCCCGATTGAGGTGACGCTTTCAGTATACTGATGTAGAAGGCTTCGGCCATTATTTCGATAAATTATCATGACTTGGTTGATTTCTTATCAGAGAGTCGTGCGATGAAGGAAAGCATGGGGAGGATTATTGCTGAGGCAAAGGACAACATTCAGGTTCGGCACACCAAGATGAGGTACAGGTGGAAGTGCAGAGACAGATGCCAATGAACCTAGTCCATAGATTTTCTTTTGTAGTCCTGATGGCACTAGCGGATCAAGATACATCTTGTGTGCAAAACAAGGTTGAAGCTGGTTGAGGACGGCTGAGTTTTTTTCGACAAGCCTTGTACGTCACCTTCATTAATTTATGCACGGCCGTCGAGTTTTGGCAGGTTTCGGCCCTCTACCAGATCAAGGCTTGATCCTAGCCTGCCCGAAAGGCCCTCAACGGGATATAACATTTTTCCGCCCAAAGCCAGACGAACTCATCACTCACTCTACCTGGTCACTTTTAACAGGAGATAACTGTTGGGATACAGTGATTCGTGATCTGTGGACCCAGGCTGCTGGGCGGGGGCACTGGGACCGACATCCACTCCCTCTGTTGTAAATCACTGTGCCCTTTGTTTGGTGAACTCGCCACCTTGCCAGCTCTCTGACCGCCATGCGCCGGTGTCCCATTCGTTCGCCCTTTACCCCTCCTACAGGCACCGGTATCCATAGGGCCGCTCCACCCCCAGAACGTTGTCCAGTTGAGATAGATCCGAAGAACCGGATGAAGGGAGTCAGTCGAGCGCCCACTACTAAGGCGCAGCGCTGTTGGGATGTCCAGATCAGGGTAGGCACATTGCAGTTCATGACCTGGTGGCCGTTGGACTTGGTGCACCCGACTGTGCCCACAATAAGCCCAAGCATGATGCCACCATAGCCGGTATCTAGTAAAGCCCTTTCACTTTTCTCTGTTAATGGGAGCCACGGCTGGAGATGTTGGTCGCAATGACGTCTCCCTTGCTTAGCAATGTATGTGCCCCTGACTTGGACTGGGGTTTTGGGGGCCTTGGCCAAGAGTGTGCGTGGCTCAGGAACGTTGATGTTTCTGTTCAGGAGCGTGCCTGCTGGTGGTGGAAAAGTGAAGTGTTCCTGCTGAACACATGATGAGGCTTACGAGCCTCTGGTCCTGCTGGGGTGGGATGGGATGGGATGATTATCTGCCCATTGGGTGAATCGTCTTATATTCCAAAGCTAAAAGGCATGGATATGGGCAATTTAACGCACTGGTTGTTGTTTAATGTCTTCATTTCACAAGACTAATCACGGGTTAGCAGTCTGCCCCCAGCTGACTTCAGGTTTCCGCCCTTGTTTGCCACTGGCTGGGAAACCTGACTGCGCCCAGTTGCGACCGCTTTGGCATTCACATGCCTTCTCTCACCGATCGCGGTTTTCCCATGATTTATCGCGCAAATTAGCCTGAACGGGTCAAATCACGCTGCCTCAGTCGTACGCTGAATGTTTTCGGCGCAGATGCGCAAAGCGGACCATTCAGTGGAGGTACGTACTGAATTTTCGCTGTTGAGGAGAGGTTTCATACTACCTTAGGTTTCGTACTACCTAGGTCGTGCCTATAAAGGGGCCCTGACGGATCCCTTTTCCCCTCTCCCTATCGCCTGGTGTCTCGCGCTCCCCTGGTGAGTGAGATCCAATTTGCCGCTTGCCTTTCCGGGCTCACGCTTTTGACCCGCTGCCGCTGCTGCCACCTGCATATTACTCTATCCCGGATTTGCTGCTGCCAATACCGCGATTCTCGACTACATTCCCATCTGCTCCAGCCCCTAGCATATTTTCTTGTCTCCCTCCTCCTCCCCGATACTCCTCCATCTCTTCTTTTCGAACTTTTTCACATCGTCTGTTACTCTCTCTCTTCATTGTATTTCACCTCTGTACATTAGCTTCTGTTTGCTGTTTTAGTTGTTAGCGCTTTCAATTGTGGCTGTCATCAGTTCTAGTAATTTTCCTGCTCTTCCTTTGTATGTACGAGAACGCGGGTCACGCGTCGCGCGCATGCGGCAAATTTCACATGGGCCCTTTGTGGCCGTTGCCCACTACCAGCAATTGTTAGCCCTGATTAGCCCTTGAATATATCTCAGTTTAATCCCATTTCACGTGACTAATCAGGTGGATCCGCGCGCGCCTCAGAGGAGGCCGTCTTGTTCTGCACTGTCGCAGTGCGGATGGAACAAGACGGACGAAACCCTCCTCCGGGCCCAAACTTGGTCTCAGACCAGCTGCGGGAAGAGACAAGTTGCATCCGGGAGCGAGATAAATAGCGCACCTTATCCACTCCCCACCTGCCTGCGCAATCGTACTACAACGTCTAACTGGTAAGTTAACGGTAGTGCGATGAGGCTTCTAACCGTGTGTGCTGGCCCCGCTCCTCAGGCCTGCACACGGTTATCCCTGCTCTCGCTATCCACTAAACGCGCGCTTACTCTTACTTTCATAGTTCTTAACTGAATCTCCGCGCTTCCCACCTCCTTCCCCATCGCCTCCGTTGCGTTACATCATTTTTTCACTTGCTACCCTCTCCTGCATTTACTATTAATGTATTTAATTGACGTACGGCTTGCATCGCTGGCTCGCTGGCGCACAATCATACGCATTGCAGGTCCATACGGACCGTGTCCACTAACTCATGGACCGCTCACGGAACCGAACTGATTAGTGCGTCCTTAAGGCTCGGTCCAACAAGTACCACGTCACGTTTGGTTGTATTTATAACGAGATTTTGCAATATTTACATTTTCCCATTGACAAATGTCGGCGATGTCTGAGCCTGGATGTTGGACACTCACTGCAAATTGATTAATTATGAGGCCCAATTTACACATTCTTTCTACATCCTGAACACTCCCATTCCGCGCCCATTGCCATCCCATGTTGCGGCGAAGAGCTTATCCAGATGACCTTTGGCGGCGGAGGCAGCAGAGAGCCCAAGGGCTAAGCCAAGGATATCCCGAGTTTCAGTTGGCTTTATGATGCCATCATCCCAGAGACGAGCAGTTGCGTAGTATGCTGTGGATTGACCCTCGATTTTCTCCTGCAACGACACGTGTTGAGAAGGATCCCTATTATTTCTTGTCAGCGGCCGTCGTCTGATGAAGATGTGTGCTCACTTTGATACTGAAGACATCACTTGGGACAATTGCGCAGAACCCATAACAGATACTTTCGCATTTGGCCACATCCAAAGGAATCGGGGAGAGTACTTGAATGCACTTACTAGAGCGTATCTGGATTTTACGATGACACTCACTGCTCGTCCGGCCATACCATAGTTCCCGGCTCCGTAAGATCCTCCAACTATAACGGTAAACTTAGGCACATCAGCGCAGGCTACCGCTCGAACCATCTTTGCACCATCCTTTGCTATCCCTCCCTTCTCGGCTCGCGACCCTACCATGTAACCTGAGAAACATTGTTTCATGAAGGAAAATTGCCGGCATCAGGTGGGAACAAACCTGTCACGTTGACAAGAAAGAGAAGGGGGATTTTACGCTGGGAACATAGCTCAATGAAATGAGTTGCTTTCAGAGCACTTGGCGAGAATAAGATCCCGTTGTTCCCAATAATGCCCACTGGATACCCGTGTATATGGGCGAAACCCTTCACAGCGCAGCCAAATAGAGATCAAAATCTCTTATGGGTCTACATGGCAGCCACGTACGGTGATGATGGAAGGCCCGTATTCTTTCTTGAATTCGCGGAACTTGCTACCATCCACGATCCTAGCGATGACGTCGCGCATATCAAATTGCTGCCGCAAATCTGTGCCAACAATCCCGTGTAGTTCAGAGGCTGGATATAATGGATCCTCAGGCGGTTGGGGAGGCTGAAAGCACGTGTGTCCGTATCAGCCCAAAACCAGCGAACACCGCACATACCTTGGCTGGCCGTGGTCCCGCTCTACCGAGGTCACTAATGATGGTTCGAGCTATTGCGATGGCATGGGCATCGTCCCTCGCGAGATAGTCCGTCACTCCACTCTCAGATGAATGCATCTGACCCCCACCGAGCGTCTCATCGTCCACTTGCTCACCGGTGGCTGCACGGACCTTCGATCCACGGACAACCTATATCAGGAAGGGTGCAAGCCACTTAGGAGAGAATGCGACGAACGAGAGGGGGGCCAGCCAGAAAGATCCTCCCCTGTTTTGCCACGATAACGTTCTCGTCAGCCATTGCAGGGACATAGGCACCACCTAGACGACCTCAGTACTTGTTCGAACGGGGAAATACATGCCACCTCACCTGCAACGGATATTCCATGGACAACGGCAACTTGAGGAATGTTCAGGGCAGACATTTGCGCCTAGTAGGGGCCAAGTCCAGAAAAACGGGCGACTATAGACAAAGGAATTTACCATATTGTAGAATATCCTTCCAAAGTGTTCTCTGTCGGGGAAAACCTGTTGGGGAGGTTTAGGCAAGTCGAGATTGAGCACTACTAGTCGAACAACTCGCCTCTGCTTGATGAGGGAGGGAAGCGCCTCCAGATTCAACTAATAGGAATATCTCTCAACCATCCGTGTCAACTGGTCAATATGGTGCAAACCGACCCAAGTAGATGCAAGGAAGACCATGTTCGCGGGCTATTTCCTGAGCTCTCAGTTGCTTTTTGACCTGGTATTATTCAAACATGAGCTCGGAAGGGACTAAACTGAGTGTTAGCGTAGGCAGGTACCGTTAGTGGTAAGTAACTTCCTCCCTTGACGGTGCAGTCATTAACAATAACCATAATTTCGCGCCCAGAACTTCGCCCAATTCCAGTGATGAGGCCTGCTCCGGGAACATTCTGGCCAGGATACACCTCGTGTGCCGCTAAAGGGCTCAACTCCAAAAACGGAGCGTCAGGATCCAGAAGTAACGAAAGCCGTTCCCGTGGGACCTTCTTTCCCTTGGAACGCATCTTCTCGAGTGCCGCTTGACCACCACCGAGCCTGCCCTCTGCCAGCTTCGCTTCAAGACCCGATACAAGAGCATCCATAGCCTCCGCACGAGAAATGAATTCAGGGGAACTGGTAGAAACAACGGATGGTAATGTAGTGAATCCCTGGCGGGTGGCATTCAGAGAAGTCATATCTTGGAAGGTGCCCACACTGCAATTCCTCAAGATCGGTATTAATTGGCTACCCAATCTCGGGATGCATATGGTGCTTCGCGTTCGCCACTGAAGTCCCCGAATCATTGTGATGTAAATCACAGTCACATGCATCTTGACTACTAATTTATTCAAATAACGTCCGCAGATGAGCCTGCCATTTTGCAAGCCATCGTACCACTGCTTCAATGCCTAATCACGGTTGACCTTGATGGACTTCAAGACTCATCGATGAACAAATTCACACATGTCTTCTGTGAATTGGTATTTCTAGAGCTCCAGGTGAAGGCTGAAGCAAGGCCCTCACTTGCAGCTTCGACCCCTAGGTCCACTCACCCTTCCGCCACGCTACACCTCAGATATTCTAAGCTTTGTGTGGGCTCACGGCGCACGTTCTGTGCAACATGAGACTCCTCGACCTTCTATATACTACAGTTCCTGGGTAACCCTTTCGATATCTTCACTCGGTGAATTCCTTATCACATACGAGCATGCCGAACTGTTTCCGACCTACATCTCGTTGTCAACAACACAGAGAGATTTGCATGCTGGCACTAATGCCCTTTACAACTAAGTCGCCCGACGAGTCTCGCTCGTTTTCTCGAGCCAAATTTTCCGCTAAATTAGAATCATTGAACAATCCGGAACGTGTCTCTGGGAACGCAGCCCCCTGGGGAGGAATCAGATGCTAGATTAACGCTCAACTGAGCACAGAGGATGCCTCTTTGGTGCTCAAGGTCTACAGATGGTAGATGAAAGGGTGGACCGTGGTTCATTCGTTCAGCGCTACAGTATGCCCGAACGTCAAGTGGATGAGACCAGAGCTACGAGGCACCGACCCAGCATAATTGGACAAGCGACAATTTGCTGAACAGCACAAGAAGCGAGCCGGATAGGATCGTGCTCGCGAACTGCAGTGAACTTCGTTTCGCGTCCCTGGCGAGCCGGCTTAGTGTACCGCATTCTGTTGCTGCGGGCCATGTGAGTTGAAGGAAAGTTGTGCGTAATCAGGCTCATTGGGAGGATAGATTGTGGAGTAATACACCTGGAGCATACCCAAACATTCTCGCAAGAAATTGAAAACCCTGGTAGCAAGTCTTATTCGAGCCTCGTGGAACGGATCTCCGCCAAGCCCAGACAAACTGGTCGGTGGTTGCACGATGATCTTATCCATGAATACAGCACCAAGTGGCAAGACCTATCACATGTGGACAGGCCGTCGCAGAGAAATTTCGGATCCGCTGCATGGTGATACTCTGTGACCCAGAGAGACAAGGTCAGACCAAATACCTACTTGGATTAAACCCATAATTTCGAGCATGCTCAAAAGCCACATGTTGTGGCGTTATATGCGCGCGGGGGAGCGCATCCATCGTCACTCCGAGCTACCATTCAATAGCGCACAGATAGCGTGGATCTCAGCAACCTCCCCTCAGCCATCGAATTTTTCCTTTCCTCCGTAACTCATGCTAAGCTATTTGCGAAGAAGCACAAGTCCATAAATATCAGTTCCATTTAGGAATCTTGACTCGAGGCACCCCGGGTGCCTATTCCTCAGCTTTCTCTTGATTCTAATCTAACCCCATTTCTCCCTCCATCCCATCAGTTTCTTTTGGCGTCCACCAGTGGACGACGATATAACTCTCTCCCACACATACACACACACACACCGAGTACATAGATTAAGGATCTCTTGGTTGATGCCGTTGCCCAACCCCTGATTGGACGAAATGGTTCTCGAAAGTTTATGTCTTTATTTTCATGTTCTAATCAACCCAACCCTCAGCTGAGCTTCCCAACTTCCATGACCTGTCTCTGGCACAAATACTCTCAGAGTGCTTTCCAAAGCGTATATATAGGCCATGAAACCGCAATATGCAGCAAGTCAATAACTGATTGTCCGGCTACGTGGCTCTCGGCGTGGTTTCGACTCCCGCCCCTGAAGTAGCGGTATCATTCTTCTAGACAATGACAAAAGTGAGACATCAAGGAGTGGTTTGTGGACTGTAACATGGAGACTTTTTGGTGAACCGTCTAGTTCAGATGGGAACATACTATGCTGTGAATTGAGGTGCTCCTTGTAAGTACAGTGTGCTTGGCCGTCGCACTCAGAAGCCCGACTGAACAGGGAGCCTTGCGAAGATTTTCCTTTTTTTTTTTCTTTGGTGGAACCGCCCGTAGCTTTCGCTGGGTAGGTTACCTACCTGGGGGTTTGAGGGTGGGGAGTTATCCCCGGGGATAAGGTGTATATACACAGACGTTATCGTGGTCGTGACCGGATGGATAACTGTCCATACTCCGGCGGAGATGGCTTGATTTCTGCTCGTGTGAAGGCACCAATTGCCATCGTCGGGTTTTTAATGTCCAGTTTTATTTTGTGAACTCGGTCAACTTACACCGTACATATAAAGAGGTCCGAAATTTTTTTTTGGCAAAAAAGAGGCTTCATTTTCGGTATGTGACCTATATGTACGATCTGTCGCAAGGTGGGAATTTGGCCATAATTTCATGTTGGATCCGACAAGGCTATTACTATCAAATCGACGGCGAATAGGATCGCACAAATTGTTTGCTATCACGTGTTCCGTTGAGTTGCTTGCCCTGCTGTCATGTCACACTCAGCTAGAAACGCAAACAACCTAGGCTCATTAGTTCAAAAGAACACGGGTGGCCCATCGGATACTCAGCGGAGCAATGGTTCAAGTAATGAGCGGCCTCTCAAGCTGAACACGTCTCTTTTTCGAAAGGCGAAGGTTCACAATGCGAATAGGTTCACACCTGGCAGCAGCAACAGTCATAGGTTTGCACCCCCACAACCACCTTCGGCTGTTAATCAGGGTCGGAATGGGCCCATAAAAGCAACTGTCTCCCCAAGCTTTAGTGAAATTTCGCCACTCATGGTTGGTGAATCTGATCCTCCAAGGGACACGCAAAATCACGATCCCAATCCATACTCGAGCTTCATCCCTGCTAGTGAAAATGGCCCTCAGCTCAATAGAGTCGATTTCCCTACCACTCCAGAGTCCTCCTTTAGCTTTCGTCTAGACCCGGTCAACGCAATACAAGAAGCTTCATTCACTTTGGATCCCACTTGGGATGGGACTTCTGCGTCTTCGCTCATCATCAAACCCTCCAAAAGCCTCAGGTTGGGATTGGAGGGCGGGCCAAACGCACAATCTGGCTTCGCAAGCAACCATAGCACCTCTCCACCAGCCAGCACGCCGCAGACGGCCGTCTCAGGCCCAGCAGGCTTGTCGGATGCTGAACGTCACCATGGACATCGCGAAAGCAATAAACGTCCTCTCGAGTCTCCAGGGACTAATATCGATGACTCAAAGAAGCTGAAGACAGCGCAATTCAGGGTGTGCTCCCTTTGATAGCAGCTAGAGATCTCTCATCCCAAGCCTTTTGCTCTGGAACCTGTCTTTATTAGATGAATATTGATGGGTTGAATGCCTCTCATAGTCCTAATAGTTCTCGCGATCATCAGCAACGGATCACTTTGGACCAGCATGCGGCAGACAACTTGGTGCTAGTGGAAACTATAAGAGCCAAATATACCAGTTGCACGCTCGATGAATGGTTTGAAGCCGGTCAAGGTGAGTGTGGAATTCCAATGATCTTTATGGAAATTTGTAATCCACACTGAATGCTAGTCCTTGCGAAGGAAATTTCCGGATTGGTCGAGTTTGTAAGTCCGTGTAATCGATCGCTTTAAGCGTTCGGCTCATGCATCTGATGGCAGGTCCAAAACTACATGCGGTAAGGGCATTTGGTTCCAATTTTCTCTTGTACTGGATGGTCGTATCTAGTTGCAGGATGGAGAAATATCTCACCCTTCACACCCGTACGGCTGCTTACTCAAGGGACGTACTGGACTCTCGGGATACCGCTTTGAAGGGTGCTACTGATAGCCTTGTTGCTTCTGCTGGAGCCCTGATTGAACCTACTTTGTGACTTGCGCCTGCCTGATGCTATCTCTTTTTCGGTGATACGGTAGCCTGAAACAACCAGTTACACGCAATGCTATCTCATTCTGCTATCCTACGCTTTGAACAGCGGTGTACCTGATTTCTAAGGCCAGTTTCTCCAGCTCAGCTTTTTTCCTCCCATGAGTGCATTTTGGTGCAGCAGTATTGCTGTTGTGAATGTACGCGACATTAAGGCTGCAGCAAGGTGGACATGCGCGCGCACCTGCACCACGCACCACGCGTTACTATGACAGCAATGTTGCGCTCTGGGCGATCTCAAGGCGCTTCCGCTGAGATTTCTGCGGAGATCAATGACGCAGAAACATGCCCGAATCGTCTAATTGGAAGCGCAGGTCTATTTCTGCCCAACGGGGACTCGGTTTTGTACATTTGGTACTCTCTTATTGTTGAGAGTGATACGGGAGCATACTGGGAATGCACTTGCTCAGAGTGTTGCACCTGTTCAGAATGGGAAGGTTGTGATGGCTCGAGCTTTGCTGCTTGATTTCGTTTCTCTTGAGAATTGGTGTCAATACTTTGAGGTGGGAAATGGCAGCGAGGTTATGTTTTCTTTCACCATACTGCAGCCTGCCCTTGATACGTCTGTCAACAGGGAAATGTGTGGCATTTTATGTAGGTGTGTATGTATGACCAGACTTTAAAATGTTTACCCCTCCGCGATTGATAGACATGTAGTCGCGCTGATCAGGACTGCTGGAACATTTGTCGCGTCGAAATGCTGATGTGATGATTTTGTCAGCACTCGTCTCGTACATGCTTCTGATCCACGCATCACGGTGTCACCCATCACATTCTTTGTAGCATCCAACTTACATCCAACACTCGCACCTTGTATAACCTGCCTGAATTGGTATGCAGAAGCAAATGCGATATGTTTCTATCACGCTGAATCCCATGGGTTGCCCAACCATCCCATAGTCGGCAAATCTTCCTAGTTCTCACTCATGGACCTCAATGGGCTGCACCTCACCGGCTCCTTGATAGTTCAGTCAGAAGCTCAACGATTGAGAAAATTCTTTAGGTGGCCGAGGGGAAAGTTATCGGGTTGAGCGGACCAACTGACTGATCATACTGTGAATCGAGAAGCGCCCAGAACCACATTATCATGGGCGGACGTTATACTTCCACCCCGAGAAACCAAGGAAGAGGCAAAGAAGAACCTCTCAGCAAAGATTCGCCATTATCAAAAGAATATGACACATGGAATGAAGGTTCTGCCAACGGTGAGCGTGCTGTGATGGGGGATATTGCACGTATCGGAGATGGGTGTCCATGGAACGAGGGATGATACTGTGCAATTAATGCAGTCGGGGCACAGTAGAGCAGCCAGCCATGATGAATGTGATCGAAAAGAGCGTGGTCGGAACAGAACAGGTCACTAATAGTGATGTGATGTTAGATAAAACCCAAAAACCCTCACCCGTGCAGCGGGAGGACGAAGGCAAGACAAATAGCCTCTGCAACAAAAGAGATAGCGAATGACCATATAAAACTACGCACTGGTTGGGGTCATATTGTCAGTTTTTGTCCACGTCAGCGCGTCCATAAATAACTTGAAGTGACTTACTGATAATCTCCCAATGAGCTCTTACAACAAGGGGACACTTCAGAGGCAAAGTAAGACTGCTCAGCGCCAACGATGAACAAAGTCCCGATTCACTCACTTGCTGAACAGAAGTCATCGGTGCTGTGAAATGGATAGCCCTCCTCGATCTTATTAGATGTTTGGGCGGAGGTTGCGTTGGTAAGGACTCAAACGAAAATGGGAGGTCGACGATAGTTTTCTCCCTTTTCCTGTTCTCCCTCCAGTCTTTTCTACCCTTATCCACCTTCAATCCTACACGAGCGTGGTCATGTGGCAGAAGTTGTGGTTCAACTGTGTCGATGGGTACGGTAACAGTCGTGTTACCACCGGCAAAGTGGGGGCGCTGGGATGATCGGATCAGCTCTTGACGGGAGGCACGAGTAACAGTGGATGGCAAAGCGGTGGGGTATTTCCTTGAAGACGTTTCGATCAATGAGCCCGGCCACCCAACGCTCATCTCATCCCTAGCAAAAACTCCAACTCCGCTCGACGGAATGGAGTGGACGCAAGACTGAGAACCAATCTCGTTCCTCTCTTGCAGATCTTCCATCCCAATATGGATATCCTCCCCTGTGCGACACTCGCCACTCTCCTTGATCTTCTCTTCCGTGCTTGAACCTCCATCGATAGAAACCTGCACAGGGGACTGAGGAGGGGAGAAATCCTCAGAGTAACTTTCTGAAATATGGATCCTGTCCAATCTCTTGGTACTCCGTCTCCCGTCAGCATCCTCCGTCCCGCTGGACGGTTCATCATGGCTTCCCAGGTCCGAATCCCTGCTACGAGTCCAATCAAGTGCGTGGAGATGCTCCTTGATTCTTTGTAGTTCCGCCTTGCGCTCCGCATCCTCCTTGGCTTCCTCAGCTTCCCTCTTGCGTTCCAGTCTCAGCTGAGCTTCTTCGTCGTCTTGTACATCTCGGGCACCGCTAACGGCACCGACCGCAGCACACAGCAGACCCCCGCTTTTGCCGCCTTCGTGCCCTGGTACATCCCTAGCGAATATCCTGCCAAAGCGTGACGGAATCGTGAGGGGAACGAGCGTCCCAGATGCGTCTGCTGCCTGTATCATGTCGACTCTGGTAGCAAGAGCATCATCTTCCCCGTTCTCCTGCGCTTTCGTCTCTGAATTGTTGGTGGTTAGAGGGTGACCGGGGACAGGCACTTTACATTGTTCGATCTCCCACGGAAAAAACTGCCTCGCGTGACCAAACAAGAACAGGCAAAAGCAGATCTAGAACATTTTTCGGAAGCCACATTGAATTCAATAAGGCTGGTCAACCCAAGTACTAGGTACGCACCCCATTCATGCACACACACACACCCCAAACGCCCCACCAAAAACACGCCAAGGCGGCGAGTTGGTACGAGAAGCCTTTACCCCAAACCAGATATCCCAGTAGAAACATGAACGCAGCGACGATCCATAGGGCAGAAAGGGAGGCTCCGAATGCTCCTCGAAAGTTTCTAAATATGTCACCTTACTTTCGCCCCTTGATTGACTCGAGGAGAAAACCTCACTCACCCAGTGTTCGTAAACGAAACATCAATGAATCTCTCCAAACTCTTCTCCAACTGCTTCTCCACCTCCTTCTTGATCAGCTCGAAACGTGCCGGGCTTGGGTGAACATGTCCTCTCATCCTACCTCCATCACCTCCATCAACTTCGTCCGCAATAAGCGGGTAGAGTAACTCCGGGTGAACCTTCAGTCTCAAATGAGATCTATACACCGGATTCGTAGCAGGCGTAAAATGAGAACCTTCCGCGACGCGGGGTAAGAAAAAGACCCTCTTCGCTCTGAACCAGCTGTAGGCCAACGTCTTGGAAGGCGTAGCGGAAGTTTTAGCCCTTATCGGGTTCCCCAATTCGGCATCGCATTCTTCTCGTATTTTTGCAGTGGCCGATCGAAGGTGCTGAGGTGGTCGTTGCTTCAGATGAGTGGCGCCCACCAGATCATCCATCTCAACCTCCTCAGAGATCTCCTTCAGGGGTCTCTCCCCCATCTCGAATTTCACCGCCGGATTCCTCATGCCGCTCCCTCCGTCCGATCTTGTGAGGCTAGTACCTCCAGGAGCAGCACCACTCCACCTATTGGGCCTACTGGAAGACTCGGTCACACTGCTGAAGTGTGACCTTCCCGCCGACATTGTGTCATTCGATCTATCCGTTCGGCCTGTTCGATTTGTATTGGTTACGCTGGAAGCAACGGCTGTTCTGGAAAGCGTGGATGCCCAAGCATTATACTGCTTTGCGTATTGGTTTAGCCAGAGGACGAAATATCTGTTGGGCGTCCTTGTAGTTCACAGACGTAATTAGAGATTCAAGAACGCACAAGTTCTGAACACCACCCTGCGGATCATCCGCCTCGACGTACGTCAGAAAATTCTCAAAGTCCGTTGAACTAAGCGGAGGTGAATGCTTGCCGAGGAGTATGTCTTGTATAGTGACGTGGAAATGGGGTTTGACTTCGATGTATGAGGTCGGTGGTTCGGGTTGGAGTTTGATGGAGACCGAGGATGCGTTGCCAAGGAGTGAAACCGAGGGATCAGTGAGTTTAAACTTGATTCCGTCTCAATGTGAATAAAGATAATGGAGGGTGCGTCTTGGAAGCGCCAGACCTAGCCAGCGAGCGCTCATTTGACAATTCTAGCCCCTGGAGCAAGGGAACACCACGACGTTTCCATTTGCCGGCGGAAAAAGCTTAATCCTACGGACATAAGCTTCCGTGGTGACTGCATGCTCGACCCCGACTTTGACCCGAGGAGAGAGAAGGAGGGTAAATGAAAGAAGAGAGCTTACCACGATAACTTCTAATCCTCGGTGCACCAGGATCAGGCGGGTTCATGATGCGGTATGGGAAAGTAGAAAGTCCTTGAAGACTATAATAGTGTTCTAGTGGAGGGCTAGTGTGCGAATGGAGGTTGGAGACAGTGAGAAGAGCCATGGCTCAAAATCGTAAGCGCCTTGACTGAAAAATGAAATTCAAGTGAAAGGACAGGTCTATCTTCGCAGTTTGTGAAGAAGGAAAGGACGAGGAAGAGGATTGGGTGGATGATATCAACGAAGTGCGATGGAAAGCGGAGACGGTGGTGTTGTTATAAGTCGACGAGAGAAGCGTGAAGGAGGGAGACTGGCAATTCTGATACGAGGGGCGAGGAGTATGCACATATATGTAAAGCCGAGGATAAGCGCGCGGGGAACGATTTATACACTAGGCAACGCTGGTCTCCTTGATATGGCCATATTGATTCTCAGCTCGTTATCAGCACGACACCAGACTGTACCTTTCCCGGACAAGCACCGCGCATCTTCCTGTAGCCAGCTAGCTGCAATGTAGTAGCCATCACAGGTTCAACGTGCGAGCGCGTGGTCCCCGCGCCCGAACCGGTAGCACCTTGCTCCCCATGCATTGTTGCAAAGTGAATGTTGCGGTGCTGATCATTCAAATAAGGCTAATTCCTGGCTCCCGAATATCGACTTCGCCGATCAGTCTCGAACAAACTCAACTTCGACTCTTAAATCTGACTATACTGGTGCAGCAATTGGTCCTTATATCCAACATCGCAATTACCCCCTTCCTCGCAACAAAGATGCCCCAAGGCCGAAGGAGGTTAAGTGATCGAGCCGTTGGAGATGACCATCGATCAGAGAAGTTGACTGCACTCTTGAACACGGATTGAGATGCAAAGAGACTCACTGGGAAGCCATAGTGTGAGAATCGTGTTTCTCGGAATGAGGAGGAGTGCGCAGAGTAAGTCAAACTCGTACTTACGGGGCCGACTGGGTGTGAGCTAACGAGGGAGTAAAAGTTTTAGCTACAACTGCTCGATATAACAATCCAACGTGGTTTGTTTGCAGAGGGGCTAAGTGTCTATCCCAACAGAGGGGTCTTATCTTAGATCTATGTATTGTGGTGGAGTCGTCCGAATTATATTGTCATATTGGAAAAGAGGACCTCAGGTTACAGGCGGCCCTATAGTGTGCTACGGAGTAACGGGAATATAGAGGGCTTGACCCCGTTGTGCGTTTAGAATCTTTAATCCTACTGTTCATATAATGATTACTGATTATTTGGTGAAGTTGGGCATGAAGTTTGCAGTTTACTGCTGCTCAGAGTGAACGGCACGTCACAATGGCTGTTGCCGGTTTTCCTGCCCCTGTCGGTGCACCAAAGACTGGAACAGTTACTCATGGCCACCTCCATCAATCTTGTCTGCTTGGTGGTTGACCATGTTGAAAAAATTGCCCTCAATAACCTGTTTGTTATGGATGTGTCGCCTCACACATTTGTTAGCTTCCTTCGCAGGGCTATCAAGTCTAGATTAGCCCACCAATTGAATCATCTGGATGCAGACCAGCTGGTTTTGTGGAAGCTCTCGTCGCCGATACCAACGGGGGTTACAGAAGCCGAAGTCAGAGCTTTCCATCAAAGGATCGAGGCCATTACGTTCCCTGATCCTGAATGCGACGAGGCGCTGGAGGGAATCGGCCCCGTACAGATTCTCGGCCCTGTAGCCAGGATATCTAGATACTGGCAGGAAGACCCCGAGGAAAGCCATCTCCATCTCATCGTCCAAGTGCCTCGTGGCAGAAAGCGGAAGCGTGAGGACCCGGGTAGGTCTTTGCGACTTTGAATTTTATGGCCACACTCCTCACTCCTCTGCAGTCGATGTTTCATTGAAGCTGTACAATAAATGGAACGTTCCACTCTCAATCACTCCGGACGTTATCGATTTGGGTGTCTATCTGGACGCACCTCTTGAGCCCGAAGAAAAAATTCCGATTTCCAACCTGGAATGGCGGAGCCTCCTGCACACAGATCCAAGCTTTCCTGAGCTTCTTTGCTCTTCAGAAGACCTTGAGACGCTCTTTGTCAAGAATGAGGACGAGGTGGCCAACTTCATCCGGCCACAGGGGGCAATTCTCTGGACCCCACCGGACTCATCTGGTACTGACAAGTCCTTCATTTCATTCTGGGACAACAACATTCAAAAAATTCTCACGGCGTGTCTTGGCAAGTCCAAGTGGATACGCAACAGCAACTACGGCACAAGTACTGGATCTTTCCGGCCTGGTTTTGGTCTCCTCTTGCAGTTGGCCTGCTTATTCCGGGGGGAGGAGGAAAGTCCATCGTTTTTCGGAAGACATCCTCGTCAGAAGCTCGCTGAAAAGACTCGATGGGTCTATGACCATGCTCCGTATGTGCTCGGTATGTGATTCTTCTCCAGCACTACCTGTTGTTGACCCACGTATTTAGGCTACTATGCCGTTGGTGCTAATATCACACTTGTAGCTATTCAGCCCGGCATTGATACACAGGGAGACGAAAAAATTGTTTTAAAAGACATTTCAAAGGCAGATCTGTCAACAAGGCGGGGGCGTGTCGGAAATGCGGTAAGAATGATCAGACTGGTGAAGGTTCTCCGAGCATTAGAACGTACCGTAAAAGAGGGCGTGGATGCTGATATGCTTAGATTGATTTGGTGAGTGTCATTTGTGTATCCTGTTTGCATTGAACCTAACCGTGGAGTTAGCGGTGATGGGAAATATATCGAATTTTTCAAGAAGAAGATACGGAAGTTCTATCGCATAGAAGATGAACTCAAGATTTCCTTTCTTGAATCGATCTATGACAAACTCAAAGCAAAAGGCGTGCCAAATGTTGACACCCTTACGAGAATTGAAATGTCCCATCCAGAACATGGTTGTTTTGTTGAACTTGCACCGCGAGGTGACCCCAGCGGTCCAGAGTCTGCCGAAGATGTTAAAAATGCAGTCATATGTGTCCTCGAGGCCCTCCAGGTAAGTATTTATATGGGATTAGTAGTTTGAGTTCATGTAGTCTGTAGGTGTCACACACTGAGCCACAGGTGTTTCATCGAGATATTCGTTGGCCAAACGTCATGCGAAGCATCACCAATCCCAACCAGTGGTTCCTCATCGACTGGGAAGATGCTGCCGTCCCTCCAACGAAAGCAGCCCCCAACTTGGATTCTGGAACACATGCACCACAAGTATTTGAGGATGGCCATGGTACGGAGGTTGACCTTTGGGGTGTTGGGAACCTCATTACTAGAGCTGGTGTGCCTGGTCTCCCTGAAAACCTCTGTTCTCTTGGAAGGAAGATGGTAAAGGGTTCTATTTTGTCAGCCGAACAAGGGCTTAGAGAATTAAAATCACTGTGATGTAGAAATAGTGCATGCCTTTCTCACTTTGAGAAAGTACTTTTACGGTAGGTTCCGATCGGTTCGGTTGTGTGGCCGCAAAATCTACGATAATTCTCTACATTCCTTTATGAATCTAAAACATCATATCGTTATTTAGAACAACGTCCAATTGATCCAATTACCTTGGAATGCGGCAGTCACTTACTCAGTGTGTATGTCTCCGCTCGAACCTGAAAAGGTACATCGGGTATAGAATTTCCATGTTGATGACCCCTTGTTCAACCACGAAATAGATGAAAACACTAAGGAATGGGACTGGGTGGAGCGTTATGCCCAGATACCATGAGGGAATGGGAGCCCGAGGAGCACTATCACGAGAGAACGGGAACTGGGGGAGCGCTATACCGATACTATCACAGGACCCACTCTTCCTGCTCTGAGAGGGGTAACAACCTCCTGAACTGTCACGCCTCTCTATGTTCTCTCGGCTCCACGAGTACCCTCCGAATTTCCTGACGCCCCATATGGACTGCGTCGACCAGAAATGCAGTACACTGGCCGTCGCGTGGAGGACTCAAATGTGGAGGACGTGTGATGCCGATGGATTTGATTGATAGGGCAGGTTTTTGGAGTAGTGTCATATATGTGCGAATATCCTTGCATGTCGTAGGCGGCATGTTGTGGATAGGTGCCCTTGAATATGTCCTATTGCACTGTTGGAGTGGGAGTTGCAACATAGGCCAGCTGTTTGAGGTGCCCCCCCCCCCTTCACCGGGCAGTGACGGGGAAGGATGCATCTCGGCATCAATTGCAGATCATTCTTTGGGACTCGAATGTTTACCTGCCCCGCAGCTTGCCCGATCTTCAGTAGTGCCTGGTTTATTGCGAAATAAGGTCCAGTGCTCAAGTGGCGTTCCCCACTGCTATTGTGGTTGCTCACATTAGTATGCCCCACCTACGCTACATCTGCCAGGACAGCCTCATGACTTCCATTGTGGCTTCATGTCCTCACTGGAGGGTATTTCGTGAAATCCTCAGCAATTGTCTATCGGGCGTAGATCCAACTTTTGGCAGCAAAGAACCGCCATTACGGCACGCAGTTTCTTGAGTCGTTATGCCTACTATCTCGCATATCTACTATCTGCCGCTGGGAGTAGCCCAATCGCGTCCTGACGGTTTCTCCCGAATCGAGAACGTAGATATGTTCTAGGCCCTGTTTCATTCACTACGATCTGCGACGTGGAGGCGCTCGAGTGTAGTGCGGCCGGTCCCTGGCTATAGGTGCAACGTCCGGATGCCACTGAGCACGGAGGACCCACCGACGGGGCCCTGTGTCCCACATGCCTAAAGTTTGACGGCTCCGCAATTATTGTGCACTCAGGTCGAGGTAGATATCAACTAACTATGCCACCATACTTGAATTCCTTGACTCAGGTAATTCAATGTTCAGCGGTAGAATCAACTAGGTATCATGCGTTCTCTATCATGGCTAGGCAGCATCGTTCCACCTTCCTGACGCACTTCGGCCCCTTCAGTAAAGGGACTTCAGAACACTCATCTGCTAATAATGGCGCCGGTGCCGTAGTGGTAGACAGCGTCGGGTACGGTTGTTCCGTTCAAAACGGCCTGTGCAGACCTATCCAGGATATTACCGGTGTTGGATTCACATAGTAACGAAGAATGCGCCATTGCCCTGCTTCCTACCGGACTGTCACGTCATTGCAGTGTATTGGGAGGGCATTAGAACATTGATAGGCGCGCGACCCTATTCGTGAAAATCGTGCGCATCACAACGCTCCTCAGCAGACAATTCATGATCACCAGCATTAAAACTTCGCTACTCTATCTGCTCCAGCCATCTCTTCGAATGAGTAAGCTGTGCCCAGGATCAACGGGGAGCGGCTCACACGGATCACCAGTGGGCTGCCTTGGGACACGGCCGAAACGGTGGGTCTGCAATTGTCATTGCTGGAAAAATAGGAAGCTCGTTATTAGAATCTACAGGCGACGTAATGAGGTTTCCTTTTCGGGCCATCTTCATCGAGACGAGCACAATTGTAAGATTACTGCTAGACGGGAGAGGCAGTGTGGCGGAAGGAAATCAGAAGTGATTGAGGGCATCTCGACTTGGAGAATTAGTCAGATGAAAAGCCAGCCATTCGAGATGACGGACAGAACTGGAAGAATACGTCAGAAAAAGACCCAAGTTGTACACCCGCTGTTTACGTACCGTGAAGGGAGCATAAATTACGTATGATGCTTTGCACTGGAAATCAGTAACCCCGTCCACGCCCCCTGCGGCAATCAATGAGCATGCTGTTCGATATGTTAGGAAATCGTAGAAGACTCACCTTCCTCGTCCCCGATAGTACGGAGAGTATCCAGGCGCATTGTACCCACGACCACCTCTATACGTACCCCTCCCTCGGCCCCGTCCTCGCAACATAAACGCAGGCAAGTTGGTTCTTTTTTCGGTGACCTTGACGCGAGCCCCTCAAAGTGAGTTGAAATAAACAAAAAAAATCATAGGCACATACTTTGATTTGTCGCCCGCGGAATGTGGAGTCATTCAAGACCAGTGCAGCTAGCACGTAAGTGGGATCAGCAAATTCCACGTATGCAAATCTAATACATACGTGACACAGACAGCGGTTAAAGATAAGCCTGATACACACAAAAACGGGACATACCCTTTTGGGTGCCCTGTGAACTTGTCGCAAAGAATGGTGATTCTATTGATGCTACCACAGCTTTGGAAATGCGCTTGAATCTCTTCGGGCGTGGCTCCGTAGTCGACCTGTGCAAGTGCCATTACATAAAGCGGTTAACTTGGCAAGACCTTGAATCGATACAGATCTGACCCACATTCCCCACATATACACTGCGGGCATCAACAATGGCAGGGTCCTCCTCCATTGTTGAATCTTCATTCGGTGCTTCAGCGCCAGCCAACAGGGATGTGGTAATTTGTGTGGTATTTGATGCTCCAGCGGGCGTTGGATCTACGCGAACCGCGGACTGTGCCTCAGATTCAGTCGTGAACTGCCTTAGTTTTTGCGCTTCTTCCTCCATTTCCTGGGCACCCTGGGTTAGAAAACTTCCTGAGCATCAGACTTTTACGTACTTTGACCCTCTGCCTCATCGCCTCGAGTTCCTTATTTAGGGAATGGCATGCGCGAGACGAGCGTGGTGCCAACAATCGCAGTTCAAACACGCGATAAGAGACGCCAGAAAAGGGTTCGAAACCAAAAAAGTTGGAGGCGGTGTCTGGAGATCAGTTACGGTTGTTCCTTCCTTCACATGGTGCGAGGTGAATGACTTGCCCTTTCGTCCGCATCATCATTCTGAGAAGTGCTCATTTTCTGTGACTTTTCGCCCCAAGTTCTCCTTCTGGTCGGTGGCGCTGACAACGGGGCAACTGAGGTCACGCTTCCGTCCGAGTCCAATTCAATTTTTTTAGCGCCTCAAGATCCGACAAACTCGAAGATGATGGTGTCGGCTCCTGGTCTGATCAGCCTTACCTCTAGGATGCTTGGCGGTGTTGGTATTTCCCCTCCCCCTGTTTGCGTATACGCGTCGAACATCTCGCGACGACTCCCTTATTGGGCTGCCTTCAGGATGGGCGCGGCACTGTCGCCAATGAGCGACGGGTGTTCACGGAGAGCCATTGGCGCATATCAAACAAGAGGCATACATTGCAGCTACGCGCGAACGTACCCCGTCGCTGGGAAGAAATCTATTGTGCCATCGCCGCAATCCTGGGTGTCACGCCTGCCATCCAATGTGCAACGGTACGCACTGCTCGCACGAATGGACAAACCGATAGGGACTTTGCTCCTTTTCTATCCATGCGGTAGGCATCCAGTATTCTCTTTGTGTCCAGACACCCTGCACCCCAATTTTTCGTATGTTTAGTGTGATGAAATGTTCACCGAAAAATGAACGTTACAGTGTGGTCTATCCTGATGGCGTCATACGCGCATCTGTCTCCGCCCACGGTCCCCTTGACATACATTGCCTTGTTTGGGACTGGTTCCTTAATTATGAGGAGTGCTGGCTGTACGATTAACGATATGTGGGATCGTGATTTGGATCGGGCTGTGGGTAGGGTATCGTTTGGCTTGCGGGGTTCATTACGTTTTGAATACAATGCTGCATATCAGACAGGACGAAGACCCGGCCAATTGCCAATGGAGACATTACTCGCGTGCAGGCATTGTGGTTTTTAGGAGGACAGCTCACGATGGGATTAGGTGTCTTATTGCAGTTGAATTGGTACAGGTACGCGCCTATCAAAGGTCGATTGTTAAAAATTCGTGTTTTACATTACATTCTTTTTCAGCATTGCCTTGGGAGCATCGTCCCTTTCGTTGGTAGTGATTTATCCGCTGATGAAGCGAATAACATATTGGCCGCAAGTTGTTCTAGGTGGAGTCGGCCCTGTTTGCTGTGATGGCTTGAAATTCAATCTAACTTTTCTTTATCCTTGATTATTAACGCTTCACCTCACTCGCTTCTACGATGCACAGGAATGGCCTTCAATTGGGGCGCGCTTCTTGGGTGGTCGGCGGTTGCGGGTGTCGTTGATTGGGGTGTGTGTCTTCCGCTTTATGCGGGGAGTATTTGCTGGACACTTGTCTACGACACAATTTACGCACACCAGGTTGGTGGATTTTGTTCCAAGACGCTCCCAGGCTCCATTTCATTCCCGCTCTATTCTTCGGCCTTCCTTCTTACTGGTTCCTAATGAATAACTGGGGGTGCACTCTTGCAGGACAAAACAGACGACGTCAAGGCGGGGATTGGATCTACTGCTCTTCTCTTCTCCGAAAATACTTTGCCTATCCTTGGAGCCTTTTCCGCCACTTCTCTGGGCTTGATTTCGTGCGCGGGATATATAAACGGACACGGGATTCCTTTCTACTTGGGTGTGGGTGCCAGTTCAATTCAACTAGCGCGCATCCTGAAAAGAACGAATTTCAATGATCGGGGGAGTTGTTGGAATGGATTTGTGAAGTGTGGGAACGTAGGCGTTTTCATCTCCTTGGCTCTCACGGGAGATTACTTGCTTGCGTATATGTGGTCAGATGACAAGACAGCGGAACCCCAAGCAAAGGAGTAGAAGTTGATAGTGTGGTCACAAATGCAGCATAGCGATATATCCATTATGAGTTCCAATTATGTACAGGGTGGGGGAGCATCTCTGGTAATGATGAAGAGTAGCAACACTAGTAGGGGTAGTAGCAGCAAACTAGGGTTCGATGCCCTGGGCCGTATGTAGCTTGGTGTCAGGAAATCTCCCCATGTGTGCATCGTCGATGTCGGCTACAGCCGCAATGATATAAGCCAGTCATGATGACTTGCGGCTTTGCAGGAGACCTCATACGTTTGGCTGCAACCTTGCACAGCATTGATTCCGCCGGAGCGCAGCTCCGGCTTGGAAGCATGTCAGGGAGCAACCAAAGGTGTGAGTTCCGTGATCGTCGGAGGGCTGAGTGAGGCAGGGCCAAGCCCCGAGGAGATATTCGCTTTTTGAATGTAGTACTCTTGCACAGCTTCCTAGATCGGGGATGCGTAACCACTGCCAGAACCGGGTCGAAACCAAACGAGAACGGCAATCTTCGTCCAAGTTTTTGATGTCCTCTCTGAGTCCAAAGAGCGTGGAGAAATGACGTTAACGTGGTGCTCATCATAAACTGTGGCCTGGAAACCTTGACCACCGGTACGCTCCTGTGCGATGGACAAATGCATACAACGGTTTGGTGGTGTAAAGAATAGTTTTTCAAAATCATCGGCATGTTCTTTGCCTTCATGCCAACCACTTCATTTGTGGCGGGAACATGACGGCGCCATGTGTGTGCATGCAATATATGCAAGCATTATGGGACTATGTAACACACCCTCCTGATTCGGTATTGTGTTATTGAGATGCTTACACATGTTTTTGATGATAGTTGTCTGGAGAGAAGGACGCCAACTGGGTGCAAGTGAATGTCGAGTCAGATGATCTCCAAATCAAAAGGAGGAGATTTTTGGTTATGGAACAGTCGAGATGAACACGAGTTGTGTGCCGTGCAAGGGTCAAACATGGCTATGTTCTTTTCTCAGCAGCTTCGAAAGTACCTTCCCGAGAATGGTTCGGTTGTGGACAGCGGGTGGAAAAAAGAAGAGGCAAATGGACTGTTTCATTTCAGTCGCGGTCAAGTTGCATGCTGGGATAGATTGATGTTACAACGTGAAGTAAGTAAATGATCATATTGGAAAGTGAGCAACCCGATCAGTGACGGTCGAAGCCTGAGGAACCGAAGCGGACAAGGCGCATATGTATTGAGGGGATGTCTTTGCAGCATGATCGCCTAGGGCGTTGATGTAAGCCGGTTACTGGCGTCCGTAGGGCCCCGGGCCCCGGTCCCCGAGCAGTCATCGAACTATCTTTGGAGTGGTCTGGGAAATGCGATTGGGTCGCCCTACGGCCGTCGTCAGGTATGCGGATCAGGATCATAAACCAAAGATGCATTGAACCAGCAGCACATGTGTAAACGGACGACTTGAATTGAGCTCCGCCTCCCGCAGCCCAAATAGGTAACACCAGTGGTGATCAGGCATGAGACATAGGGAGGATGGACAGACGCGCTGCTAGAGCTGTCAGTCGTCCGAGAAGGCTCGGGAAGGGGAAGGCAGTGGAGATCTGGGGGGGCTGTTACAAAATGCAGTGTCTTGCGGAGATCGTTAGATGGAGACGTAACAGATTTGAGTCGCGGCGTAGTCAATGGATACTGATAGGTTTGTGCTGTCGGGCCAAGACAGGCAAAGAACTTCTCCAGATTCATTTCTATAGTGTGTACTAGCGCCCGGATCGCTGTCACGAGAGCTACTAGTACGCCATGCGGACATTCTCCATCAAGATGAGATATGCATTTAGGTGCTCTCATTGGGCAAGTCTAATCGGGAAGAGAGACCTGATCTCGAGGCGATACGATGTTCACGGCTGGTTAGCAAAACACTACGAAATGCTGTGAGGGTGTTGTAGGTAGGCACATGAGGACGACAATGGGGAATTGGGTTGATATTTGATAAAAATAAAATATAACGAAATACATGACGCATCCAGGTTTGCAGCTGTCCCAGTGCGAGATGAAATGAGTTGTATTCACATGAGATAGTGTACAAGATGAGGAAGATGCATATGGAAGTTGAGCAAACACACTCACGATCATTCAGTAATAATACTAAAAATCAAAGATAAAACAGTAATCGTTACTAATTAAGCAGAGTCATTTCCTCGTTCATTTCTCAATGAATACGTATTCCCAATCAAGTGGAAATTTGCCAGATTGTGGGGGGACAGCCTTTGGGTGGAAGCGAGCTGGGATTCGAGGGATGGTGGTTGTCCATGACCGTATAGTGAGTTGGGTGGGATAACAATTTTAATTAGCCGTGGTAACGGACGTTGCGTATTTCCGTAGGCGGCGATGAATTCTCCTTGCCATATCTCAATTAAATTAAACTACACTTGGGATATTACTCAATCAATTCAATCCTTAGCGTCAAATACTGAATTGATTTGTTGTGTTGTTATCCCTTGAATCGGACCCCCCTCTTCTTTCAGGCACTTTATAGATAAATGCAGCAACAGATCCTCTCCTCCTCCCCCCCCTCCTCAGCTCTCACTCCTCTTCCTTTGCTACCACATCAGCCGTCGTACTCACCCTTGCAACTCACCCACCACATTTAACTTTTCCCATATCCACCCATCCACCCTAGTTCTCCTTGTTCCCCTCCTAGCTTCTTCCCAGCTTCCCCACACACCATCATGGCCGACCATCCGCCAAAGAAGCAGAAGACAACTCATCTTTCCCCTGTCGACATCGCCGATTTGACTTCCCGTCCTCTTCCCATCCAACGAAGGAGGGTGTGGCGCGCTTGCGAATCTTGCCGAAGAAAGAAAATAAAATGCGATGGTCATGAGCCTGTGTGCTCCCAGTGCACGCAGACTAATAGTACTTGCACTTGGATCCAAACAAAGGACCGCGCAGCCACAAGCAGACAGTAAGTGTTCCCATTACTATAACCAATCTTTTCGATTAACCTCCCTCTGCAGCTATGTGCAGGAATTGGAAGCGCGTCTCATACAAATGGAAGGTCTTCTCACTCAAGTGGGTGGTGCCACCGAGCTCCTCACTGCCGATAGTGCTCGACGATTTGCTCCGGCCAATGCTCCCACTCCGGCATCCTCCTCGCCCGCCTCAGCACACACCGCCTCTTACCCTACTCTCCAGGACAGTTCAACATACCTTACCGACCTGAATGTCAGGCAACCCCAATCTGATTCCGACCAGTTCGGCCAACTCGCTCTCGACGCCAACGGCCATCTTCGGTGGATTGGAGGCTCCTCCGCCATGACACTCGTCGATGCCTTCAAGAACATATCCACCGCAGCCATCTCAGGGTCTTCAACTCCCCAGGGTGACGTTAGTCATCCACGTTTCCTTGCAGGTGAAGGCAAGCATCCTGCAAACAACCTCTATTTCCCCCCGAATGTGCATTCAAATGCGAGGCCTCGTGCCCTCCCTGGTCCGGAAGAGGTGGAGTTCCCTCCCAGAGATCTTGCCGATAAATTAGTGCGTTCCCATTTGCCGCACTCAAGTGAACCAATTTCTTTGCTAATGGCTCTTTTCTTCGTAATGTGTTTGGCAGGTGGCCGCTTATTTCACCCACTTTCATCACACACTCCCTGTCGTTGACTCCACTGCCTTTCTGTCTCAATATCGGAGGCTCATGGACGATCACCGTATCCTCTCTCCCGCAGACACTGGCTTTCCCACCGTCGTCTTTTCTGTCTTCGCTTGCGCAGCTCGCTATGTGGAGGATCCCCGACTGGAGAATGCAGAACCAGATGCACATGAAGCCGGCATGGCACACGTATATTATGAACGGTTAGGGGTTTCCCATTCATTTTCATTCCATCGAAATGTATCGCCTTATTCTGTTCTCACAGGGCAATGATCCTATATTACACAGGCCACACGGCTACACAATTGGCACACGTTCAGGCGTTCGTTCTTCTGTCATCTTATTTAGCCTCCATCAACTCGTTACCCCAAAGTTGGCTGCTTTGTGGCCAAGCTGTTCGCATCGCTCAGGACCTTGGTCTTCATGTGAGTTATCATCAGCATTCACACCATGTTATGAATGCTATTTGAGCGGCCATCAACATCTGACTGAGCGGCTAATTCATTATCAGCGTTCCCCCCGACATTTATCCCTCACTCCTATCGACAAAGAGACTCGGAGAAAAGTGTGGTGGTGTGTTTATGGTCTCGACAGGATGCTTGCTGTCGCACTCGGTCGTCCCCTCGGTATCGATGACTCCGACTGTGATATTGAGCTTCCTCTCGATATCGATGATGTGGCTTTACCGACGTACTTTACTGCTGGCCAAAATACATCTGCCAGTCCAAGCAGCGAGGCAGACGCTGCTGCCAAACAACCGAATCTTCCCGAATCCCCTTCGCTCATGAAGGGTTTCAACGCCTTGACATGTTTGTTCAAAATTGCGGGACAAGTTTTGCGGCAAGTGTATGCGATCGATAAGTGTAAAGAGAACTTGGATCCAGAGAAGATGGCAGAATTACAGGCATCTGTCGACCGACTCGATCGTTTGTTGACGGAATGGTGTGACAAACTCCCCACACCGTTCAAATCAAATCCACAGACATCCCAGCAGGTTTCCTTGGGGGCAATTTTATGTTCTTGTCAGTTTATTCTACTGTCCATTGGCGCGGCGATGCAGGATCTCTCGTGCTAACTCGTCCTTCTCCTAGGCTACTATGCTGTAACCGTCACTCTCCATCGTAACTTTATCCCAACGTCTCTTGCGGCATCTTCCATGCCTCGGTCTTCATCCATTCCAAAAGCGGTCACTGCTTCTCGATCGTGTATTTTCCTAGCTCAGTCCATCAAGGACGTTATTCCCTCTTCACATTGGTTGGCTTTCTTCAGCCAATACTTGTTCAGCTCAGCGATCATCATACTCCTTTGTGTGATGCGTGCTACTGATCAAGGAGCTGTTACCACCGCCATGAATGAAGTTGGAACCGCAATCGAATGCCTCGCGTCTCTTGAGGCTTCATGGCCTGGTGCTAAAAAGTGCAAGGAGATCTTGAAAGAATTGGCCGACATAACTCTTTCCAAGGTCAGGGAGACAATTGCCCTGTCATCACCTGCCAAACGGGACCGCTTGACGATCGCAGCCGAGAACATTATGGCGCACTCCCCATCAGCTAAAACAGTCAACGGCGCTCCAAACGCTTCGTTCAACACTCAATCAGCCACAACGGGATCATTAGGTACGCGATGACCTTAACCTTGGCTTTATCAACTGTCAATTGAGCCAGCATTCATCTGTGATAGAGTTGCGGTCCGAAGCACGCCAGCCCACTGCGACGCCTCGAAAGCGCACACTGGGTGCGGCGAATGAGCCAGATGACAATGCGGCAACCCACTTGGCCGGGTACAGCTTGTCACCTTCATCGCCCGCATCCTCCATCCAGCCTCAACATCAGCACCTTTCGACACCCAGTCCTCTCGGTTACGGCCATCAAACTCTGTCATCAAACTTCTCTGATACCATTTCCCCTGATTTAAACGCACCAAAGCAGTACTCTTTCGGGCAGTCGCCGGTCTCTCCCACCACACCGCGATGGAGCACTCCCCACTCCTCTGGCGCAGCATTATGCGGTGACACGCTAGGCCCTGCCGATTACTCGGCGCAGCACAGCAGCTCCGATGGACTAGAAGCGGCTGCAACTCAGTCATATTCTTTCAATCCATCCTCTATCCCTAAACCACAGCATCTTGATTCTGCCTACCTTCCCTTCACTTTCCCTATTTATGAGGACTCTGCATCCAACAACGCTCCATCTCCCGCACACTTTGATCTTTCTGACCTCCCATTTTCGGGGATCGATTTCCTCCAAAGTTTTGCGTCCGTGCCAGATAGTACATCAGGCGTAAACGAGGGAGACCCACACGACTCATTATGGTCTCAGCTCAGTGCATCTCCATTCAAAATGGGCCCGGAACTGCCATTCACTTTGATAGAAGGGCAAAGTTTGTCATGAAAGAACTGCATTTCCAATTTCAAACACAGTAACCCCCCCTTAATCCGCATTCGTTACGAGTATTTTGTACCCACCTCTAAGGTGTTGTCCGTGGTTGATGGTGCCACCTTTCTTTCTGAGTTGTATATGTAATGGAATATTCACAACTTGTCACAACGAGGCATGTGTACTATGGGTGGAGTTGGGACCTCTGCTCTAATCTATGGCTGTTGGTGGGAAAGAGGATTAGAATAAAGGGCGGCAGCACTTCGCTCCATAAGATCGCGCAGGGGCCCGAGTAATCGTGTGAAGGCATCGGCGTCGAGGGCTGCAACCTTTAACGGCCCCTGCTTATTTGTGACCGCTGCTTTGACTGTTGCCGCCCTTGGTGTTCGGTGTAACAACGCCAACTCTAGGAAAACGAGGGCATGAGCCGAAAGAGTGGGATCATATTGTCCGCACTCACCACCAAAGTAGTCTCCTCGTTTGTACCGTTTCACTATCTCTTGAGTGATGCCACCGCTGGGACTTTTGATATTCTTTAGGGCTAGAGCTTCGCCCTCCTCCACAATGAAGAATTCGTTGCCAACATCCCCTTCTTTTACGACTATCTCTCCATCCCCGTACTCACGCGACTGAAGTACATCGGCCAGTTTGCCCCGCTCTGCATCGTTCAGGCTCTCCAGTAATGGGACAGAGGCCAGGAACGCCTCGTAAGATCGACGTGTCCTGGCAGAGATGTCAAGAAGGATAGTTTGAAATGTGACTCGGTCCAGGGCCCACAAAGTGCATGGAGAAGTGGTGATAACTGTGGCAGCACGTTTCGCATAGTACATGAGCGCTAGTTCGCCAAATGTTCCCCCACGCTCATATTGGAAAACTTTCTTCCCATAAACAGGATGCCAATCGGGGGACGTTGTCCCCTGTGATCCTTGGTCCCCATCATTCTTATAGACGTCAAGCGTGCCCGAGTCAACAACATAGAAGTAGTCACCATCATCACCCTGGGTGATGACTGGTTCGTTTGGGCCGAAATGCATTTCTTTCATTGCGCCGAGGACGGCATTCCGTTTCTTGGTATCTAGTTTGCGAAACAGAAAGGCATCGCGGATAGCATCCTCAAGGCGTTTCATTTGTTCCTTAGTCTTCAAGAAAAAGGGCGGGGGACGCTCAGGACCTGTTGAAGGAGAAATGGATTCCGCGGAGACGGAGACGCGTCGCCCAAGGGCAGATGGAGGAGGGCCTAGAAAACCATTGCTTAAACCCAGATTTGATTTTTTCTTGGTCAGAGGATTTAATGGCTTGGCTGGATGCTCGACAACTCCAGTACCGTCATCCTCCTCTTGAATCGTGAGAAATTGACGATGACTTGGTTCGGGTTCCCCTGACGATGGGGGTAATGCAGCATTCCCTGGCACATTTAGAGTACCAAAAGGACTTGCACTGGGGCGACGAGGCGGGTCAACGCGCAATGGAGGAATAGTTGGGGGTGATTTGGCCTCTGGACGTTGAGGCGATTGATCTGCGGCCATAACAAAATCAATTGAGTACAAAGCCTTGAAAGGGCTGAACATTGCATACCAATGGGTCCAACTGATCTAGATGGAAGGGAAAATGGTAGCACAGCGCCCGGAGGGCGTTGGGCAGGGAGTGATGTTGATTGGTGGTGCAGTCCGCCGGGAGCGGAATGTCCACGAGAACGGATTTGCACTGTTGGGGGGAGGAGCCTTGTTCGAGGATATCCCGCACCCGCGTTCGCTGCTCTTGTAGGCGCGCATTAAACCAATTGGCACAAAACTGGAGAGCATCACGAGGCTGCGCGCGATTCACGTCTCTCGTCAAGTCTGCAATAAGGTACTCATAGGTAGACCTAGACAAATTATCATTAAAATAGCCTAGCATCAAGACTGCTGGGGACATTACGTACATTATCGCAAGACGTGGTCCCACTATGAGGAGCAACAAGGGGCAAAAAGTGCTTGAAGTTAAGTTATCTGGAAACTTGCCGTCCACTCGACAAAGGCGGGACCTCCGGAAGCAAAGTTTGGATCTGAGCCACCACCTACTTACCTTGCCTAGGGATTGTGTCAAGCAGCAAGTGGAATAGCATTAGACTGGCGACATGGATGGGCTTAACTCGATCTCTGCATACTTCGCCATTCGGTACGGAAAGTCTAAAGCAATTGGTGAAGAAGTTTGACGGAATTTTATGTATTGTCAGCTTCCCCACATTCACGTATTTCGTTAAGGCGCTCTCCTGCACCATCGGTCGTCGCCCCAGTGCTGCGAATGCGCCAGACCTTATACCTGTTCATGTCGACATAGACCTGGGCCCACTGAAAAGCGTATCTAGGCTGCATGCCCGAATCGAATTTGATGAAGATTACGATGGCTTTGTCATGTATGTGCTTGGTCGTAACGGCGCTTGGGTTGATGGGGATTGGGTACGGAGCGGATCCCGTGTTTTGCTGCATTCAGAGTCCGTTGTTTCACGACCATGAGTTCGCTGTCTCTCTGTTCTCACTTTCCTGTTAATGCTCAAGGTCAAATGTTCAGATAGCCTCCCGATCCTTCCAGTTCCTCGTGGCCCCTCACGCTTCACAAACGCGTACCCAGTCTCCCACGCACGAATCGGCAGTAGATGTCGACGAGGAAATGAGCACGGTGTCATCGCAAGCGTCAGTCCCTGCCCCACCTGCGAGTACTCAGACCGCAGGCGAGCGAGCACACTCTATGGAAGATGCATGTTCTGCGGCCATCGCTACATATGGAGGCGAGGCCTCCATCAAACAAATCACTCAATGGTTGAACGATCAATATGACTGGTTTCGACGTCGGTCCGATAGTCAGGTTCGCATTGACCGAGTTTCTCTTCCCTGGAGCCTTGATCTTTTTTCTACAATTTTTCTACGATTAGGATTTGGTGAAGGAAACAATTATGCACAATCCGCTTTTTGTCAAGGTGAAGGGCATACGAGACAAGACGTCCAAGAGAAAAGCCGTCCTCTTCACCATTAATCAGCAATACTATTCGCAGCACCTCGCTGGGACGAAGGTTCCCTCATTTTGTAATCATCGCATAATAATCAGATCCACATCCATCAAGCAGGAGACCGAGGATGTTGATATAGATGGCGTTAGAGGTAGTCCACCTCTCATCATATCACATCCAACGCAATTCGCTGCAGCCGGGGTTGCTTCTCCAAGCGACGCTGACGAACCACTTCGCCCACAGCAGAATCCTGGGACGGTTTCGCATCCCCTACGTATCTCGATGGGCGATCGTCTGACAAAAGCTTTGGAGCGATACTCCCTGCCTTCCTCGGTCATCCCTCCTGCCCTGAATATCTCACTAGAACCATGCCATTTCTCGAAGAAGGTTCGACTCCCTATACGTGTTGGCGCAAACCTTAGTGGAGCCCCTGACGCTCCAACGTTCAAGGATCAACACATTATACTGCGAGAAGGTGAACTTATTCTCAATCCTAAGGTTTTCTCCGACATTCCAGAGGACATTCTTGCTCGTATGAGCGCGCTTGACACCGAAGCAGTCCTCGAGATCCTGCAAAGCGAAGTCAAGCTATATCTGAAAGAGCAATATCGTGCTGTGAACGGCCGCGGCTCAGGGAAATACTCACGGGCCCAGAGGCATGGACGTGGGCGTGGACGCGGGCGTGGGAGGGTAGATGGGCATGTGGAGGGGGCAGTTGTAGCCAGTCCTCTTTGAGAGAAGCAGAGAACTCTTGGTCGCAACCTGTTTGCCTCACTGAATAATAATAGTTCACTTCAATCACTACCACGGCTTCATATGATAATTTGACACCCAAAAACATTTATACACGAGCTTTCATTGTCCCCATGAAAGCAGCTTTCTCTTCAAAGGTTTGGAATGCACCGTGCTACGATGGACAATTAAGCCATGTACGTGTGAACGTAGAAAATGGATTGATCCACTTACACCAAACTTGGAGCTAGTATCGATGAACTTTAACTGAACCTTTTCGAGATCCCGACGGCTCGTGGGCACCATCAAGGATTTACGTATTGTGGTAACACGCTTCTTGGTGCCCGGGACAGCACCTTTCAACATGAGGAAATCGTTCTTGACAACTCCATAGTGAGGAAAGCCACCCATTGGCGTAATCGTTTTCTGGGTGACATCATGTTCAGTCGAAGCGTTCGCCTTATCATCACCGGAACCTATGCGGTAGATCTTTTTGTTCAGCTCAGTGCGGTGATGGTAACCGTCTACGTTTTGTCATATTGAGCACTTTTGTGATGACAAGTAGTGGGGAAATTGCTTACTTTGACCAGCGCGAGCCACAGAAAACATGACCTTACTGGGATGCCAGGCGCCAATACACGCTACCTTACGGAGCCCCTTGTGAGTTTTGCGGGGCAACTTTCGAGTCCCCCATCGATGGGTTACACCCTCAAAGCCATGTCCTTTTGTCACAGCAATGACGTCAACGACTTCATCTTGCTCGAAGATAGTGCTGATCTCGACGGGCTTCTCGAAAAGCCCATGGGCGAAGGCAACCTTATCAGCGACCGAACCGCCATTTACTTGGATCTCCATAAGATGGGCCTTTTTTTGTTTTAGGCCCGTTTTACGAATTTGAGTGTGGGCAAGGACACGGACAACGGTGCAGTATTTGCGGATGCGTTCTAAGTTAAGGGCAATCGATTTTCCACCATCTTCCGCGTGCTTCTTGGCATACTTAGTGAAAGCCTTTTTCTTGGCAGTGTACCATTTTTTGTAGAATCGGCGCTTCACCTCGTCTGACAAGTGGGTAGCCCAGACAGTGGCGAGAGTGCGGAGACCACGGGGTGTCTCAATGTAACCGACCACACCAACCACTACCATGGGAGGAGTTTCAATAATGGTGACCGCCTCAACGACTTCACGCTTGTGCAGTTCTGGGAGGAAAAGAGTCAATGTAGAGATGCTTAAGGATAATGGTACTCTTACTGGATCCGGGGCGATCCAAATCACGGACAATATGGGTCATCCCCGCCTTATAGCCCATAGCAGCTGTCAAGTGAACTGGTTTTCTGGGGTCATCCTGGGAAACATATTAGTCATTCAATTAGGACGCGATGAGGGGGAGAGGGCATTTGCCTTAGGAAAGGATTTGACCTTGCCACGGTGACGAGACGAGCGCTTTCGCGGAAGGAAGCCCAACGAGCCGTGGCGGGGAGCTTCGTACTAGACAAACGAGACAAATACGTGGGTGACCGAAAGAGATCACTGTTTGAAGCCTGCCAACCTTACGATGACTACAGAGTGACAAAGATTAAACCGTGATCAACGCGCTGACAGAGAGTGAGCTCACCTCATGGGACAGATGGAAATGGTTGAAGAGACTGTAACAGTTTTTCGGATGTTGCCTGCCCATATGTCACATGGTCAATAATTCGTGGGAATTATGTGACTATTGCAAATTCGACTTTAAATTCACATCACATGTATAAATTTACAATTTGACCTCGTGATGCTTGCTTCGATCGTTTGTTCACCCAGGTAACGAGGCCGCGGGGTAATAAAATAGATCCACCACCACCACCCACTTCCTTTGACCAACGGTAGCCTCAGGCGTTGAGCGTGGCCCTCGTCTCCTCCATGCACACTTCCTTTCCGATCTATGCCTACTGCCTGACATGGATAGCCGGTCGTGTTGATCGCGCTGCTGGTCCATTCCATGTAGGCAAGCCTCTATAAGTATAGACATTCCATGATCGGGACGCGATCTATGGTTGATGTCTGACCAAGGATACCGGTGGCGTTTAGCACACTGCTGGTCTATTCGATGACCGGCTTTGCTATATCCTGGTGCTTCGTTGTCTCCTTGTTCAGCTCTTCGAATAGTGAGTCTGCCTGCTTCAAAGCCTCACATACTGGCCGCGTGAACAGTGATTCGTCGAAATCTCGCAATAGGCGTATTATTTCCCTTCACAAGCTCCTCGATAACGCAACATGAGCACTGAATGGTGTCAGTGCGCCAGTAGGAGGTCGATCATTGCGTGCGCAATCGTTTGTCCCTGCGCAGGATAGTCAGTGAAAGCATACTATCATTAATGGGGAGCTGTCTCCGCTTCACTGATTTCGTTTTGCCTTCAGTTCGTCTGCTCCTCGGGGAAAATCGGTACAACACCTCCGGGTAAATCAGCCTGCACGAGAGGTGGATCCAGGCCGTGCAAGCGAACCAGTGCGAAAAGGCAATCTTGGATGGCACAAAGCTCGTCGATGTTGCACACTTTGCCATCGACGAAAAGGTTGTGATGACCTCAAATTAAACATGGATCTGATTGTTGCGAACGGTATTCGTGGTGAAGTTGTGGATCACCCTTGGTCCGAGGGAGGCTGAAACGGCTGGACAGAGGCTAATATGTTTGTTTACAGTGATTTTCCAAAGCCACTGTGTTCCATTCCTCATCTTTTGATGATAGAACAAGCTTCTTCAGTGAGGATAGATGCTGGCCATTTCAGGTTCCATAGCGACAGTGCCCAAGGGACTCGACCCATTCTGGATCCGAGATTCGCATCTGTTCCTTCAAATCACCGCGGTTTTAAATTTCTCGAATAGAATGCTCTGTAGTGCTACCTCAGGAGAATCCGGGGGTGGTGTGGGCCAATATAGTGGCGCAGTAGTTCCCTCACTAGCGGGAGGGAAGTCACAACAGAGAATGACATTTAAACCACCGAAAGGCTCGTCTCGGTGTACCTCATGATGAGGCAAAGAATTGATGAAATTTTCACCACAAATGTTCGTGAAATCATTGCAATGATAACAGCCGGCATTGCCCCGTTCGGAGGGAATTACCTTGCTTGCAAGGTCTAGTCTCAAGCTAATGCGCGAGAACTATAATATTACCTAATGCTAAAGCTATAAGGTAATATACAATGAGTTACAATGTATAAGAAATCAGAGTAAAAGAATATTGTAACTAACCTCAGTCTCAAGCTAATGCGCGAGAACTGAGGGAAAAAGGAAACTAATCCAAATGAATGAATATAGTTTGTGGACTTCGCGGATAAGTCCGAAGTGACCAAAATAAGTAAGAAGAAAAGGTGTTGTGACCAAGTAGTCACGCTACCGCGGGAATGTGGCTGTCTGGGCGAGTTCCTTGCTCGGGTGTGGGAATGTGGCTGTACGAAAACTCGTCCGGCCTCCCATAGCACATGGTTCCTCCAACAAGGTCACTTTCGAGTCCGGAATTCTTAGCATTTTTTCGACCCTCTTTATATTGTTTGTTTTTTCCACAGACCTCACATACTGGCAGCTGTTTCAGCTCTGCTCTTGCTATATCCCCTGTAATCTCTGGCTTGCTTGGATGCAACATGATCTCAATGATTGTGCCATGTGCCCCATTTTCAATATTTCTGACCCTGATGGTGGGTTCTGAAAATACCTACTCCACCCAACCTCTGAACTACTCCATCACTGTTCCGGTTCACTTCCGGTTTGTCCCCTCCCTCACCTCCACCTCCGATCTCCAGTACCTTCTCTGGTACCCCTTATCCTCATCATAGAAGTTTATTAATATTTATATCTACCCAACATTACTATGAACCTCCTAGGACCTCTGCCAACTGTCACAGCTGTGCATTCCAGCCTGTTCCCCACCTGTCCCGATGCTGCCTGAACCCATCCTGCTGTGTGAGTGTGAGCACAAGCCCTGACCCTCATCCCTATTCTCCTTGAGGACCCCCTGCTCACCCCCCTGCTTGCCCCTAGGCTCCCCTGCACCTGGCCGACTCCCCTCCAGCCACACCAGCCTTCCCACCCCGAGTCTGCCTGTTATAAAAATGGGGCCTAATTGGCCCATTGTCAGGGTTCAGCACCCTGCCCTGGGGTGCCCCAGACTCCCCAACCAATCCCTTCCTTCCATTCCTTCATTGTTGCCTTGTTGTTGCCTTTCTGTGTTGTGTATCCGCGCACATGGGATAGTGTGGGAACTTTCTGAGCAAGCAGCTCGCCCAGAATGTTCCCATGGGTCACAGCCACAGTTCTGGGTGAGCAACTTGCCCAGAACGTTCCCACGCTTACTGGGCACTGCCACCTGGATGTTCCCTCCGGGTCACACTACACAACTCTAGGAGCTGTATAGTTGTGGGCATGTGACCCATTCCTTTATATAGCAACCATGTGGGGAGATGAGACCTTTACCCTTCTTCTCATCTCATGCCCCGCATAGTGTGAGGACAGGCCAGATGGGGGTTGAGGTCAGGGAGCCTCCGAGTCCAAGGTTGGGCCCTGACACCCATTTCTATAGCGTCCAGGTGCAGGGAGTGGCCATGACATCAAAATAGTGTTACAGTTAATGTAACAGAGGTCTAACAGTTGTCTTTACAATGACATTAACAAGGTGTGGATTTTTGTGATTGTTGTTGGTTAAGTTGTTATTATTTACATGTTATGTGACATTGTACTGTACATGTTACGGATACGGAGTCTCCAACGACCATATCCGTCACATGGTCAAAGACCCCTCCTCACTATCGTTCCTCCTTTCTTTCTCCCTTTCATCCTCTATCCCGATACTCTATCCTCCTTACCCGTTCTACCCCTTTCCCCCCCCTCGTGCAAAGCTTTCCCCAACTGGGGTTTTGGTGCTGGCCGAGGTTATTTGTGTTTCGCGGGATTTCCCGCGACCTTACCATTTGTAGATAGTCACGCGTCATGTACGGAAACCGCCGAAGGCGGTTCCCGCTAACTAACAACTGCTCTACAACTGCTTCGTGTACCGTCTTCTGTAACAACCCTCCCTGTGACTCAACTGAACTCGTGTGACTGTACAACTCTCAATATGTCTTATAAGTCTGGGTATATCGAGTCCTCTAACGGCCCTCGCCGCGAGAACTCGAGGTCGAGAGTCGAAGACTCTCGACATGTGTATCGTCCTATTGAATCTGTACCCTATGGTTCTTCATCACTACGCTCTCCCCCCAGTACTCAACATACGACATCCCATCACGATCATAGTGATCGCGAACTCTATGAGGCCCCTCACCCGCGATGCCGGCACGTTCGCTACGCGAACGCCAAGTAGCCGCCCATCCGCCGTCTGTTACTTCCTTTGCCAGTCAACATGTGTCCCCGCCAACGGTACGTTCCCCTTGGGAACGCCAAGTCACCGAAGGCCCTAATAGTCAGTCCTCATTGCACGCCTATGATATCAACCCGCACCGGTACGTTCGCACTGCGAACGCCAAGTACCCGATGGCAACTACACGAGGTTCTCGTCCATCCCGCAAGTCGTAACCTCGCACACGGTACGCTCCATTGAGGAGCGCCAAGTACCCGTGGCTGGCCCATCTGTCCTGGTATCTCCGACTACATATCATCAACCCTTAATAGCTCACTACATCACCCATCACGATCGATGGGAATTCGATCGTCCACTCCCGGGCAAGACTCATCGATTACACTTCCAGTTATGGTACAAACTATACATGACCCTCGTCATCCCACTATAAGAACGGATCGAGGAATGGGGAATTTCCCCCATCCCCGTAACATTGGTGCCCCAACCCCGGTGCGAGAAACTCGCACCATGCCACCCAAGACGGTGTCCCTGTTGGGAGACGAACCAGTCACCCCGGCCCAAATGACGCACGAATTGTATCCTCCTTCCCGCCCCACGAGGATTAGTCAGTCAGATCGTAGATCCAATTCAAGAGATACATCGCCAGTAGGCGAAGACGTGCATTCCTCGCCTGGCGCATTCCTACGACAACAAGCTCTCAGGCAAGTCATCGAAGCTCTTGGAGAGTTTGAAGGTGGAATTTTTGAGGAGTCGAATAACTACATGAAACGTATACGAAATTGGCGTCGTCTCGCTCCCGCTGATCTCGAGAAAGAGTCTGTTGGAGCCGGTCTCGAAGGAGAGCCTTTGAGATATCGACTAGGGACCGTCTGGCGGGTCGAGCTAACCGACCTGCTCATGAAAATTACCGAGTTCACCCAGCTAGCCACCAAGGCCAACTTAGCCGCAGGTGATTTCGTAGTGGATCCCCGTGGCGACCTAGCCCTGATATTCACTGTAAGAGGATGGTCGTCGCCAAAGGAGTTCAGTATCGCATGGAACTTCCTAGACCAGCGTCTCAATTCCTTCGAAAAACATTTCGACGCCATCAAGAAAGCTGCTCGTCCTTCACGGGAATTTGACGAGTCGCGCATGAGTGGACTCAGGTTGGCGAACGTCTCGCCCGCCAAGTTTACGGATCCTGGGCAGGTCGAGGAGGCGTGGTCGACCGAAATGCGACCCACACGTCAACCTGAAGCCCTCCCGTCGGGATGGACTACTTTCGAAGATCTCATATCTCCCGCGGAAGAGACCACCTTCGTTCGTAAACGCACCCTACCGTCCAGGGCCTTCCCGGTGCCTAGACCAAGCATTAATGTCGCTGCAGGGATGTTACCCAGAGACGAACCCTCGATGCCATTCGTCACAGTTCGTCGAGAGACCAACGCTTTCGAGAACCCCAAGGAGAACGTGGGTTACACGGAATTTGTGAAAGGTCTGAGGGTCGGAAGGAAGACAGAGTTGGGACCTATCGAGGAGAGGCTCGATCCCGACAGCCGTCGACCCGAACCCCCTCGTGTCCCTCACCATCCGGCGAATGAAGGACCCATTGGGTCCAGAGATCCAGGTCATGATCCGAGACAACCGCCTCTCGACCCCTGGCAGCCGCCATCACGAGGTGCGGGTCCACCACCCCCATCAGGACCACCACCTCCACCTGGACCACCTCCTCCGCCCGGTGGGGCTCCATACCCGGGGTACATCCTACCCGTCAGATATGCTGGGGCACCGCCCCCTCCTCCGCCTCCCGGACCTGGAGCGTTGGCAGCGCCTCAGCAGAATCCTGGATACAGACCTCCTCCTCTCGACCGCACGCAACCTTACGTGGATCGCAAATATACTGCGTCAGACTTCCCGGAGTTCGATGGTTCGATCGACAGCTATATAACGTGGTGCAGCATATGTCGGAACCTGGCCAGGCACTCGCCTGAATTCGCCCAACAAATGACCCGCGTACTCCCTGATCGTTTCAAGGGTGCTCTGGCAGACTGGTGGTCGACTGTACTGGTCGCCGACAAATTGTATTTTACCACCAATTGGGAAGATCTACACGGATATGTGTTGCACTTCTTCTTAACACCCGCCTTCCTCGACAAGATTCGGGATCGATTCCACGCTTGTAGGTACCGTAAGGGTGAAAGGTACTCTAAGGAGTCCCCACACGACTTTGCGACACGCAAACTACGACTCTTGCGCATCCTATATCCGCTCGCCGATGTTCCCGGACCAGAGGTCTTGAGGGGAGAGGCCCGAAGACTTCTAGAAGACATCCCGAAGGGATGGTGGGCCCATCTCAACATCGATCAGGTCGACACAGCCGAAGAACTCTTACGGCTAACTAAACTTAAGCATGACGAATTAGTAGCTAGCGACGAATTCAGCATCGACGCTTTAGCAAACCGAGTCGCCCGCATTAATTTGGAGAGGAATAAACGCGGAGGAGACCGTATCGAGACCAGAAGTGTCGCCGTCGCGTCCGGAAGCCAGACCTACCCTACGAGCGACTTCAAGTCGCGGAAGAAACCGCCCAGACCGTGTCGGCACTGTGGAGGTGCGAACCATTGGGACAATGACTGTCCCCCCAGGAAGGCTGATCGAGCCAGGAACGACCGCAGGGAACGTGACAACTCGTCCAAGTTGGAAAGCACCTACCGACGGGCTTATGCTGCCTTAGTGGAAGGTCAAGAAGCAGAATTCGCAGTGGCCTACACAGAGTTTTGTACCCTGTCCGATTCCGAATCGTCGGACATACCTGACATAGATAATGCCGAAGAATCTTCCTTTTCTTACATTGCGGCCTGTACGTGGGAGGAGATCCTGCCTGATGAGAGACTCATTGGGGCCGCCCTGGTCCCGGGTGAGATATATGAAGCCCGTAAGATATTCGAGCGACCCCCAGGTCAGCAGTCCTTAGGATCTGACGCTTGTCGAGTCCGTTGTCGTATCAACGCAATAGACGGGATCGAGATAGAAGCGTTGGCCGACTCTGGGGCAGCCTGCACGCTAATATCGACTGACCTGTACGACCGAATTAAAGGAGAAGGCACCCGCATTAAGCAAGGATTGAAATTGAATTTGGTTCAACTAACGGGGAAGGCTAAATGTCAAGGCTATACGACGATTGACTTATACCTGCCCTCACAACGAGGTCACGTCCTGTTGAGGGTGTGGAAGCCTACGTGCTCAAAGGGATGACTATCCCTCTGTTGATAGCCGAAGATGTGCAGACAGCGTTCCAGCTGCATACCATGCGTCCACCTGAACGAGAATTCTGGCAAGTGGCAGACTCAGACCACCAAGTTCCCCTCAAGAGTCAGATCCATCACGCGTCCGTCTATCCAGTTATAGCCGGCCCTTCTTTCTCTCGAGAACCTAAACGAGTGAACGTCTCGGGTACGGGTCGGTTAAAAATCACGGAGGATGTGACCCTAGAACCGTACACGGTCCGCCTGGTTGGGGTTACTGGTAACTTCGACCACAACTCGGGAGTACGCCTCGTCGAAGGACGGAGGACGGGTGGAAGCAGGGTGACTATCTGCCACCTCCGACTATGCTCGTAAACACCGCCCATTCCTTTAGGCTGCCCTTGACCAATCCGAACCCATACCTGATCAAAGTCCAGAGCGGGACTACGATAGCATCCATGCGCAATCCCAACGAGGATCTAGATGGCGCCGAACAACTAAGCGAGCCTCAGATCCGTGAGTTCCAGAGCAAAGGACTATTAATACAGGCTGTCGCAGCGGAAGCCAATGTCCTGGGACCACCCGAGGAAGTCCATGATGTCGACGGAGCCTTGGCCGGACCAAAGACAGCGGAGACAATACCTGGAGACGAGGTCCTTCCTGAAACCTTGGTAGATGTGGTAGACGTAAACCCAGAGTTATCGCCCGAAGAAAAGGAACAGCTCCGAGCCTTGGTGCAGAAGCACAGGAGGGCCTTCGCTACGGCTGGGAACCTGGGACGATATGATGCCCGCGTGCACATATCACTAAAAGAAGGAGCGAAACCCATCTCGCTTCCGCCATACCACGCCTCCCCTCTGAAAAGAGAGATCATCGATAAACAGCTAGACGCCTGGTTAGAGATGGGAGTAATCGAGCCGTCCCAGAGTCCCTGGGGCGCCCCGGTTATAATCGTCAGCCAAAGAGGGAAGAATAGGCTCTGCGTGGATTGGCGAAAACTGAATGAGGTCACTATCCCGGACGAGTTCCCCATTCCAAGACAAACGGATATTCTACAGGCCCTTTCCGGCTCCCAATACATGTCAACCTTCGACGCGCTATCAGGGTTTACACAATTGGAGTTCGATCAGGAATCGAGAGACAAGACGGCTTTTCGCACCCATCGCGGACTGTTTCAATTTACGAGGATGCCCTTCGGGTGGCGAAACGGCCCACCCGTTTTCCAAAGAGTCATGCAGGAAGTCTTAGCTCCTTTCCTGTGGCAATTCGCCCTAGTGTACATCGACGACATCGTAGTATACTCCACGTCATTCGCCCAACACTTGGCACATATAGATCGAGTTCTCGATGCTATAAAGAGGGCTAACCTCACGCTTTCGCCGCCCAAGTGCCACTTAGGGTACCAGAGTTGTTGCTACTAGGTCAAAAGGTATCCCGCCTGGGACTCTCCACTCACAGGGAAAAGGTGCAAGCCTTACTGGAGATCGAAGAACCCCAAAACAGGAAGGCGCTGCGCACCTTCCTTGGAATAGCGGTTTACTTCTCCTCGTTCATACCTCAATATTCACTCATTGCCAGACCCCTCTTCGACTTATTGAAAGATGGGGCTCCCTGGATCTGGCACGAGCCGTGCAAACAGGCCTTCTCATTGTTGAAATACGCCCTAGCTACGGCTCCGGTCAGGGGACACCCCATGAAGGGGTTGGGTTATAGGCTCTATACCGATGCGTCTGATGTAGCTTTGGCGGGTACGTTACAGCAGATACAGCCAATGACTATTAAGGACCTCAAGGGAACGCGCACCTACGAGAAGTTGAAACTCGCATATGATCGGCAGGAGCAGATCCCTGAGTTAGTAAAGAAGTTGAACGCCGGGCGAGACGACCGCCCCCTACCTGCACAGTGGGCGCCCGCTTTCGAAGAATCTACCGTCCAGGTGGAAAGGGTTATCGCCTATTGGAGTCGAACGTGCAAGGGTCCCGAGACCCGATACTCGGCTACAGAGAGAGAAGCCTTAGCAGCTAAGGAATCGTTAGTCAGGTTCACGCCGTTCATCGAGGGCGAGGACCTGCTCCTAATCACGGATCACGCGGCACTGCAATGGGCGAGGACCTTCGAAAACTACAACCGTCGCCTAGCGGCATGGGGTCTAGTCTTCGCAGCATTCCCGAAGATGACCATAGTCCACCGTCCAGGACTTGCACATTCTAACGTAGACCCCTTATCTCGCTTGGCCCGTACCCCGGAAACTATATCCCCGAACGTGGAAAAGCTACTCAGTCTAGAAACCAGCCTGGCTCAAGAGGACCTTATCCAAAGTTGGAGCACGTATCTGCGCAAGGACCCAGCGAAAGGAACCTTTGTGGTTACCAGGGCATGGTCCCGCGTCGTAGATAGGTTAGACCTATCGCGTAGCATGGACATCGTAGACGAAGATCAGGTGGAAAAGAGCACGACAAGTCTATGGTTAGGTTTAGCCCCGAGAACAGCCGAAGAATTCCGTCTGGCCTACTACATGGACGAAGAATTCGGGGACATATACCGCAAAACTCTTGACGGCGGTGTAGCAGGAGGTGCCTACCAAGTGTCGGAGGGAGGGTTATTACTTTGGGACGACCCGCAAACCAACCGACGCCTATGTGTCCCGAGAAGTCTGAGGACCACGATCCTCAAGGAAATTCACGACACCCCTCACGAGGCCGCCCATGCAGGTATAGAAAGAACGCTCAAGCGCCTGAAATCTAAGTGTTATTGGAAGGACCTCGGAAAGGATGCTCGACAATATGTGGAGACTTGCGACGTCTGTCAGAAGATCAAGCATGACAGAGGCAAAACGCCGGGTCTGCTGATACCCTTGCCTGTCCCAGACATGCCTTACCACACGATAACCTTGGATTTCGTGACTGGATTACCCCCTCCTAAAGGAACCACGCAGCCAGATGCCATCTTGGTAGTGGTAGACAAGTTCACGAAATATGGGCATTTTATCCCATGCTCTTCTACCACAGACGCGACGGGCGCTGCAGACTTATTATGGCGCCATGTGATTAAACATGTGGGGTTACCCGCAGTTATAGTCAGCGACCGGGACCCTCGTTTTCTCTCGACGTTCTGGTCATCCTTAGCGCATCACTTTAACACTAAGCTGGCGATGTCTTCAGCTGCGCACCCGCAAACGGACGGACAGACGGAAATAATGAACCAGCAATTGGAAGTCATGCTACGAGCTTATGTCAATAAGGATAGGGACGACTGGCATGAATTCTTGGACGTTCTGATGTTAGCGTACAATAATAGTCCTCACACTACTACGGGAGAAGCTCCTGCTACGCTACTGATGGGTTTCCGGCCCCGTCTGCCCAGCTCATTCCTGATTCCTGAGGAGTCCCTCAACGTCAGGGCGGAGGAAAGAGTGGACGCGTTGAACGTACGCAGAAGATGGGCACGAGAAGCGATCCATCTGGCACAATCGCGTCAAGTTAGAGCGCACAATGCTAAGCACAGGAGAGTAACGTACGAAGTGGGAGATTTGGTGCTGATCGATCCTCATAAACTCAACCTCCTGGAAGTAAAGGGTACAGGGAGGAAGCTAATGCAGAGACGCATTGGACCATTCGAGGTGACGGAGGTGATAAACGAGAACGCCTACCGATTAAAACTTCCCGACTCCTACCCTATGCATAACGTGGTGAATGTAGCGCACCTGAGGCCTTACCGTTCACCCGGTGACGTCTCAAGACCGCTACTGTCCAACCCCAGGGACGATATGAAGGCCTCGGAAGAGTTTGAGGTAGAAGAGGTGGTGGGGCACAGGAAGCGGAAAGGGAAACTCCTGTACAGAGTGAGATGGAAAGGATATGGGGCGCAAGAAGACACCTGGGCAACCGAAAGAGACCTCAGAAACGCCCCCGAGATCCTCGGAAGGTATAGATCGAAGGCGGGCCTGAGCAGACGTGAATAAGCGCCCACTCCCGATCGGGTATTCACACGAAGTCGATTAACGGCACGTGATCAGAATACACTTCGATCACCTTCCACCTCCATCGTTTTCCCTCTCGCGATCCCATCAACGAACCTAACTGACAATGTCTCTCGGATTGGCAAGTATGAGCTGCAGGCCCACCCCACGTAACTCGGTTGCGATCACGGACGATCACAGACGGGACTGCCCAGGTCTCGAAGCAGCCGAAGTGTCGTCCGAGCCCTTCAAGAGAGCCCCATCCGATCCTATGTGGTTAAATGGGCAGCTGGGACCTCTCGACCCTACTTTCTCGTACGTCGCTCTGCACCACATAAGACCAGGTGCTCGATCTCTTGATCGATTGTGGCTCTTACTACCGGAATATAACCACCTCAACGAGGCCGAAGTGCTGAGAGAAAACGGGAACCAGAACGTTCCGCCTTGAGCTCTGACCCCATTGTTGGAACGCTGGGAGTCCTCAAAGGCCGCCGCGCTCAGAGCTGAGGCCCTCACGAAATTACGATTGCCTAACGAATTAAGGGAAGTAATATACAAGGTCGAGTCCAAGTCGGGCGGCGAGCACGAGTTGGACAGTCACATCTTCGCCTTCCAGTTCGCTCCTTGGCAACACCCCTTCACCATAATATCTCGCTACACCTACATACTCCGAATCATTTCCCTCCTTACCGCCTTCGTCAATTACACCCGTATCCATGAACACCTGATGGAAGTAGACGTCCAAGAGGGACGCAAGATATCCTGGTTGGAACCCCCGAAGGGAATTTTTCTCGAAGAAAGTTCGACTGATGATCGATTGGCGGCAAATTCACCCGAGCTCGCTATATACCTAGCTTGTCAGCTGCCATGTCGCGTAATCAAGAATGGATTGTTCGAAGAGCTGGACCTGAGCGGACACGCCGAGGCTGCTCGTAATTATCGACTCCCGTTGGCTCAAGGGACTGAAGTTCCCTGGTTCCTCGACTGGCCCAGATGGGAAGATGCGCCCGAACCATTGCCTGGTGCTGAAGACAGGGAGGCCTACGAATTCCGACTCGTGTGGCCTGGTCCACCCCCATCCAACAAGGACCCGTCCACCCTCAAGTTGGTGGAGAAACGTCGTCAGAGCCGGACCTTCTACTACCCGGATACCGGACGCTTCATGACCCGTGCCGAGGCACAAGAGGTGGTCATGGATGACGCTGAGCGACAACTGGCACAGCCAGACTCACCGACTCCTCTCGACGAGGGCCCGGACGAGCTGACGTCAGGAACGTTGGGCTTGAACCTAGGAGCGGCTTCCGTACCGCCTCCATCTCCCAACTGGCCGGGTGCTGGGAGCTCAGCCTTCCTACCTCTTCCGAATGTGGCGGTGCCGCAACCAAGCGTTCATCCTACCAACACCCCATCTGCCCTTTCCACTGACAACTCTTCCGCCTCATCCTCTCCCTCGGGTTCGTCGAACCAAAACCGCTGGAGGAAATTGCCTCGTGAAGAGAGAAGATCCCATCCGTATCCCGGCCGAAGAGAAGGATCAGCCTCGGGTCACTTGGGACAGGCTCGTTGGCAAATGGGGAACGAATCCCGTCGAACTCGGATGGACTCTTATCGCCCTGAACCTAGTCGATCCGACTACGACAGAGATGTCGATAGAAGGTGGTCTTCTCGACCTACGTCCCGAGAATCGATTGCTCGAAGGGATAGCCGCCCTATCCCGAGAGATTCGAGTCCCGATCCTTCCCCTTCTAGTATGGTACCGTACAGCGCCGGAAGGCCACAGTCAATCCCGCGGACGCCAACTTTCGCGATGCCAGTCAATCCTACATGGGTGGTGGACAGCAACACCAACACCGCCGTGCCCGCCTTCGTCGTCAACCTGGCAGCTCCTCCTACGACTGTTCATCCTCCTCCTGTGGGCCGGCCCTACCCCCCGCCCGTGCAGTACCCGGGATCGGATCCGCACCCATCCTCCTCTGGTGGAGCTCAATACGATTCCCTCCATCCGGATTCCTATCACGAGCGCTGTTAGAGATGGGCGGAAACGGACGACTCCGGAGTGGAATCGGAGACTTAGCGTGGAGGGACCTTGGCCTCAGCGACTCAAGCGGAGCGCTGTGCCATTGCTGTTTGTCCATTTGGTCCTTAATTTCACAGTAGGTGAGCAGGAAGTCTCTTGGGGGCATTTCAGGTCGATTTCGGACTGAAAACAGACGAGTATGTACAAGCGCCGATATATAAGGAAGGGGCAAAAGCACAAGGAGAAACAAAGGGTGACCGAATCGGAACGAAGACGTCCGAACGGGAACAAAGGGTTAGAGGGAGCGGAGCGGTACCGAAGGTCATAAGGCAAGACCTGTGATACATCCGAAAGGAGGTAGAGTGGGCGAGGCCCAGAGGGGCAGGAGGATGAGGGGAAGTGGGGGTGATGACTAACTGGCTAGAATAGAAAGAAGCAGTAGTCCAAATAGGGATGAGGGGGAATTGCGAGAAATACATTACAAACGGCGAGAGTGCCGGAGGCGGTCCGCGAAGCTCGGGGGTTGCGGAGCTTACGGAGGTTACGGAGGCGGGGTTGGAAGTCCGAGGAATATTGGCAATGGTGTTCACGTAGTATGAGGTCACCAATGCAATGGACTAAGACCGAGGTGGAGTCAAAGTCCGAGGTATGGACTATGACGGAGGCTCGGAGTAAGGTACGAACGGTGTCCGAGTGTGAAGTACGGAACAGCGGTGGATGGTCGTAACTTGGCGGAAGGGTGGCGGAGGAATGAGAGAGGGGAAGGTAAGGAAGAGTAGTCAGGTCCGAAGGTGGATATCGGAACGGACGGAGATGGCGTAGGAGAGGTAAGAGGAGGGGTGTGTTGCCGAGACCGAAGGTGGGTATCGGAAAGGCAGCGGTAGGTTATGACTCCGGAGGTGAAGAGGGTGGAGGTCCGGAAGTCGGGTCGGGGTCGGGTATGCACGGATATGACAATGCGCAGGTACTGCTCGAGCGTCTGGTTCATCCGTTCAGTCTGACCATCTCCTTCTGGATGATAACTGGAGGTGAAGTGGAGGCAGATGTCGAGGGCCTTACCAAGTGAACGGAAAAAATGAGAGACAAACTCCGGACCCCTGTCGGAGGTGACATGGGAAGGAACTCCGTGCTTGGAGAACACATGGAGGAGGAAGAGCTTGGCCAGTTCTGGAGAGGTGATGGTGTCGTGGGTAGGGATGAAGATGCACTGTTGGACAGGCGGTCCACGATGACCAAGATGGAAGTGAATCTGGAAGAGGAGGGTAGCTGTTCAATGAAATCCATGGAGATGGAGTTCCAAGGACGTTTGGGGATGGGGAGTTGTTTGAGCAAGCCGTAAGGCTTATGATGGGGAACTTTGGCACGGGCACAAGAAGTGCAGGAGGATACATAACTCTTGACAAAGTTACGGATGCCCGGCCAGGTATACTCACAACGTACTAGATCCAGAGTCTGGTTTTGACCAAAGTGTCCAGAAAGTTGGTGGTCATGTTTGTCTCACAAGACACGGAGACGGAGATTGTTAGAATCCGGAACATAAATGCGGTTGTCCAGCCTTAAAAGGCCTTCGGCATCAACGGACCAGCCGGAATTGGGGAGGTTGGGGGAAGCGAGATGAGAAGAGATTGTGGTGTCAGAGGAGAGGGAGGCTAAAATGTCTCGATGAAGAGCCTCTGTGTTGACGAGTATGGCTGCTCGGATTACTGTGGCAGCTAGGAATGTAGCCTGTAAGGATGCAGTGAGCTGCTCCGAAGTGAAGACCGGTCGGAAGTTCTGCGGATTGACGCGAGCGTAGTCCATATCCCCTTCTTTGGGATAGATGTCCCAGCGTCTAGTCAACGCATCTGGTTTTACTCCGAGTCTTCCGGGATGGAATCGGACAGTCATGTGGAATTGGGAGAGGAACTCCGACCAGCGGGCTTGCTGCCGGGTCAAGAGTTTGGTGGTGGAAAAATACTCGAGGTTCTTGTGGTCGGTAACGACGTCGATTGGGGTTCCTGAACCTTCAAGGTAATGACGCCACAATTGGAATGCATCATGGATGGCGAGCAGTTCCTTATCATGGGTGTCGTAGTTGAGCTCCAGCACTGAGAGTGTTCTAGAGTGGAAAGCGACGGGGCGAATCTCTCCATCATCACAGCGGATGGACAGGATTCCGGAGATTGCGTAGTCGGAGGTGTCGGTTTCTACAATGAGGGGGGCATCAGGTAGCCAATGTGTGAGGATAGGAGCAGAAGTGAAGGCTTCTTTCAAGGTGTTGAAAGCAGAGCAACAATCGTCAGAGAATAACCAGGGGGCTCCTTTACGTGTGAGATGCATCAAGGGGACCACAATGTCGGAGTATTGGTGGATGAAACGCTGATAGAAGTTAGTGAAGCCAAGGAAGGATTGGACATCCTTGACTTTACGGGGCTCAGGCCAATCTTGGACAGCTTTGACCTTCTTGATGGACATGGTGAGTCTGGAAGGAGAGAGGCAGTATCCGAGATATTCCATAGTGTCCATATGAAACTCGCATTTCTTTGGATTGGCATATAGGCCGTGTTTGCGGAGTCTCCTAAGAACTTCTCGGACATGCTCCTGATGTGAAGCCATGTCTTCCGAGTAGGTAAGGATGTCATCTAGGTAGACTACCACAGAAATGTCCAAGAGGTCGGCAAAGATCATGTTGACGAATCGCTGGAAGGCCACAGGTGCATTTGTGAGACCGAATGGCATGACAAGCCACTCATAGGAACCATAGCACGTGCGGAAGGAGGTCTTCCATTTGTCGCCTGCTGCAATGCGAACCAGGTGGTAAGCATGCCGGAGGTCGAGTCTGGTGTAGACCATGGCACGGCTAGGTGCATCAAGGAGGTCGGAGATGCGGGGGAGTGGGTAGCGATCCTTTTGGTGATCTTGTTCAGCCCTCGGAAGTCAACGCAAAGACAGAGGGATCCGTCCTTCTTGTGGACGAAGAGGACTGGTGCCGCATGAGCGGAAGTAGTGGGGCAAATGAACCCGGAGGCCAGGTGTTCATCTAAGAATGCCCGGAGGGCCTCGAGTTCCGAAGTAGAGAGAGAGTACATAGTACTCAAGGGTGGGGAAGTGCCTTCCTCAAGGTTGATCTTTAGGTCGTGCTCACGGTGCGGTGCCAGCGTCGAGGCTTTGCTCTTACTGAACACACCTGCGAACTTGTGATACTCCTTTGGAACGGCCGAGAGGTCAACGGAATCAGTGTGGGATGAGGCAGCCCTCAAGCAGCTTTCCTCAGAAGGGATGGTTAGGCTGAAGGATACTGATCCTTCAAGTCGACAAGCCTTCGTGAATGCGGAACAGCTGACGAACTCGATAGATGGTAACGGAGGAGTGGGAGCCTGTGACTGAGGTGCTGGCGAAACATCAGATGGTTGGATGTCAGACGACGGCAGTAGTGCTGGAGACGACGGGGGAGAGCTCGGAGTAACTGTCTTGGTAGGTTCGGAAGCTCGGAACGTAATACTGCTTGAGACCCAGTCAATCAACGGATTGTAGCGGGTAAGCCAGTTGTGTCCTAGGACTAGGGAACATGATCCATCCAGGGATGTGACAAAGAAAGTCATGGGGGTGATGTTTCCGGAAGCGAAGTGGAGGGGAATATCAACGGCGTGGGCTATGATTGAGTTGGTGCTACCATCGAATAGGCGTAGTTGTAGGGGTTTAATCTGGTATGTTTTTAAGGCCAACTTCCTTACAAATGTGTCGTCGATGAAGCAGTCTGAAGACCCAGAGTCTATGAGTGTGGGTACGTTCTCATAGGAGCGGAAAAGTTTATTTTGTGTCCTATCATTGGATGGAGGAGAAACAGGAGAAGAGAAAGAAGAGAAGTGGAGAGAGGTGGATTGATCTACGGAAGTAGTCGGAGGGGGCGGAGGAGAGAGTGGTACATCAGCAACACTATCTACAACGGGTAGAACATTAACCGAAGGGTCAACATTGAGAGGAGAAAATAGACCATTTGAAAGAGAAAAAGAAACGGGAATATGGAGGGAGGATAAGTCGGAGATGGAAGACACATTTAAACGCACTTCTTTGAGTGCACGGAAGGAAGGATCGCAACCCCCGGTCCGTGCAGAGTCCACAGGGGTGTGGACTAATTTTTTGCTTCTGCGGAAGCGGATCCTTGCTCCTCGGTCTGGGCCGAACGGGCCTTAGATGCACGAGAAGAAGACTTGGGACAGTCCTTGACCATGTGGCCAGACTGACCGCAGAACATACAAAGTTTCTCGTTGAGATGACGCTTACGCTCTTGTGGCGTGAGCTTGCCGTTGTCTCCGAGTTTAGACGAAAGGTCTGGCTTAGTGGAGCTGGCCTCAGACTTCTTATTGTCCTTCGGAGGCCTACTACCGGAAGCGGAGTTGAAAGAGGAGGAGGAAGGGATGGGGTTGGAACGAGAAGCGGCAGTGGGCTTGTCGAAAACATTAGAGGAGGAGGGTTTTGCATGACGTGTAACTTCAGATTTACACTCCCAATAGCGCACATCGAGAGTTTGTGACAAGGTGCGAAGTTCCGAAAGAGTAGAGGGTTTACCTACTCTGGCAATATCATCCTTGATACGTTCCGGCAATCCATTATAGAAAAAACGACAAAGCGCGGCTTCTCTGTAACCATGAAGTTGAGAGGCATGTCGGTTGAACTCGACAATGTATTTATTGATGTGGTGCCCGTCCTTCATGTCCAGGGTCATTAGTTGAACTTCAGCGTCGCCCACAGGATCGTGAGGGCCGAAGTTAGTTTGAAGTTCATTAATGAACTCTTGATAGTCATTCATCCATCGCGGACGATGTTGGAGTAACAACAACCTGTGACTTACCAACCAACACCACATGATCCCTCTTACATCCGTATTTGCCTCGTGACACAATGTATATAATTGTATATACTGTTTTCGCTCTACTTTCCTTTTCTCCTCAGTTCTTCATTTACGGAGACTGAGGTTAGTATCATTGCTTTTAGTTAATTGTTACATTACTTACTCTGTACTCTTCTGTACTATAGCTCCCGCTTTAGGTTAGTACTAAACGTAGTAATTCAGTTCTTCATTTACGGAGACTGAGCTCCCACTTTAGCCCTCCTATTAGACGAAGCATAGAATTTTGATCGAATAATAGATCCGGCTCGAACCAATCGAGGGCCATTCCCTTGAGGTAGGACTGCACAAAGATGACCTTAGTGCGGTTGCTAGCAAAGGCGAGGGGACGGTCCTGGAAATTGAGTTCGCATTGGACCAGAAATACTCGGAGTTCTCGGGGATCCTTCCCGTCGAACTGTTCGGGCTCACGGACCTTGGTCCGGAGAGCAGAGGATGGTGGTGGTGGTGGACGTCTGGTGTGACGAGCCAGGCTGGCAATGGCTTGGGCTAATTGTGCAATAGCCACGTTGGGGTGGGTTTGGCATCGTCAGCAGTTGGGACAGTGGGGATGGGAGGATCAGCAGGAGGAGGATTGACGAAGTTGGGGACCTCGGAACCGAGTCCAAAGAAGTGGACGGGGTCTATGGGTCGTTGTTGTGGGGACAAGTCCGTGCAGGTCAAACCAACCCTTATCACGCATTTCACCCCCTACTGCATCAGGGACTAGGATTGGTGAGTCGTGGTAATAGTAGGAGTTGTAGAGACTGTGGAGGTGGTTCTGACGAGTCCAAGATCGTCGGATTTGGTGGAGTGGTTGAGGAGATTTGACCTTTTCTTTATTTTCCTTACTATTTTCATTCATTCACGCATGTGATTTTCCTTTTATATTTGTATCGGACTCTTCCGTGACAACTGTACAGACAGTTAGTTAGAGGTTAGAGACAGAGTATCAGCACCGTACTCCCAAGGACCATCCTACCTGAGAGATAGAGAGAGACCTACCCCCCCCAGACCTGGGTTGCGAGTCTAGATTGATAGACCCGTTACATCGTTCCGTGGTGTCTCCGAAGTCGGAATCTGCAACTGGTGATCAATTCCTAACAGGGCGCATGATTGGAGTGGATGGGAGAGGGGTTTCAAGGTTAGAAAAGCTTCGAAACTCAACTGGGTTTCTTGCCAATCAACTAGGACCAGGCTGTGAGGGTTCTGGGGACGGTGAGGCAGAGTTGGGAACTAATGTGCATAGTTGCAAACTAGTGCGAGGGGCTTTTGGTGCCATACAAGACATGTACTAGTCAGGGAGTAATAAAATACTGTCAGAGACCAGGTTGAGATGAGGGAGTGTCTCCGTGGCGGAGGGCTTCGGCCTCAGCAACTTGTGCCAGGAGCGCTGTGCCAAGTAACACGTCCGTGCCCTAACTTACTAACTGGCAACCAGAACTGAAAGGGGGTAAACTCTAGTCGATTTTATTACTGAAGTGTAACCTATGTACAAGTTGGATATATATAGTTACAGCGAAGACAGGTCCGCATATGGCAGAGCCGAGCTAACGGGGTTAAACATTAGCCGACTGAATATTACCAACAACTCGGGTTATGGGGTTAACGGAAAGGCAGGCGATAACCCAGAAATGGAAAGGAGGGATAGGCCCAAAGGTGGGCTCTGCAGGGCAAGCGAGTGTATTGCCCAGCGGAGGCGGGAGTACGCTAGCGGACATTGGAGCTGTCCGGAAGCCTTCGGGGCTCTGTACTTAGGGAGGCATAGGTAATAAATTGAAAGGAGGGGGTGGTGACCATCGAGGGGTACCGAGGGGATTGCGGAATACAGGAGCTCCGAGGTTTAGTGAAGAAGGAGCGGAGGTAGACTGGAGGGATCGGAGGGATCGGAGGGATCGGAAGTCGATGGCTGGGGATGGATATGACACACAGTGTGCATCCATCCATCAGGCAATCACCATTGAGATCGTCAGCCCGGCTGTGTTTGCCCAGACCACCTGACTCGATGGATCCGTCACTTTCTGCCTGGAAAATCTGTCCACATTAGCAGAGTTGCGCTCGACATCCATCTCATCTGACCCTGTTGATCTCTCAACTGTTCCTAAGGCTTATCACGAGTTTGCAGATGTTTTCAGTAAGAGTAAAGCCAATACTCTCACGCCACACCGTGAATATGACCTGAAGATCGAGTTGGAGGAAGGCTCCCATCCTCCCCTTGGCACCCTATATTCCCTTTCCCAGTCTGAGCTTGAGGCTCTCCATACATTCCTTGACAAGCATTTGGTGTCCAGTTTCATCCGTCCTTCGTCTTCAACCCACGCCGTGCCAGTGCTCTTCGTCCACAAGAAAGACGGTTCTCTACATCTTTGTGTGGACTTCAGGGGCCTCAACAAGATCACAAAGAAAGATAGGTATCCGCTGCCACTGTCATATCCATACAATTCCGACCTCCGCTCCGGGCTCCCGGAACTCCGAACTCCGACTTCCGGAGTCCTACTTCCCTTCTGTCACCTTCTCCTTGCTGAGTCCCAAGAGGCTATCCCACCTCTGGCTCTGACACCACCTTCAGTCCAACTCTGGAACATTCCGGGTCCGACCCCAACCTCAACACCTTCCAGGCAAGTATGCAACACCTATGCTCCTGACTCCGGGCCTCCGCTCCGGAATCCCGTTCGCATCGCCGTCTCCGGAACCTCCGGTCTTAGCTCCGACCTCGGACTTTGACCCCACCTCCGCTTATACCCATTGTATTGGTTAGCTCATTCCATTTAATTATGTTTGCCAATGTTCCGGAGTTTAACTTCCGAGTTCGGACTTTCCGGACTTACCTCGGACCTTGCAACTATTGCATTGTCCTATTCAATACCGCTATTCTCCCTCATTCCTATTTGGGCTGCTGCTTCCTTTCTATTCAGTCAGCTAGCCATTCCCCACTCCCAACCTCCTTCCTTCCTCCTTGGGCCTTGGCCCTTCATTCCTCCTTTGGGAAACACCATTGAGTCAAACCCTTGACCCTCAGTGTTGTTCCTCTTTCCATCTCCCTTTGTCTCCTTTCGTCCTACCCTTGTTCCTTTTGATTCCGGACCCCTCCTTATATACAATGTACCTAGTAACTTGTAACCTCAGTCCGAAATCGACCTGAATTCCCCCCAAGAGACTTTCCCTCTGCTAGATCTGAAACCTAGGACAACCAGCAATGGCACAGCGCTCCGCCTGAGTCGCTGAGGCCAAGGTCCTTCCATGCTAAGTCTCCGATTCCACTCCGGAGTCGTCCGAATCCGCCCATTCTAACAGCCACGTATCTCTGATCTCCTAGACGTTCCTAGCCGTGCGAAGATCTACACCAAGCTTGACCTCTGCCATGTGTACCATTTGGTGCAGATAGCAGTGGGCGATGAGTGGAAGACTTCCTTCCGCACGTGCTATGGATCCTACAAGTGGCTCGTCATGCCATTCGGTTTGACCAATGCACCTGCAGCCTTTCAGCACTTCGTCAATACCATCTTTGCTGATCTTCTTGACACTCGCATGGTAGTCTACTTGGACGACATCCTGGTCTATTTGGAAGATGAGACTCAGCATGAAGATCACGTCCGGGAAGTCCTAAGTAGGCTATGCAAGCATGGGTTATTTGCCAATCCGCAGAAGTGCAAATTCTCAACTGACACTACAGAGTATTTGGGCTACATCCTTTCGCTGACTGGTTTGTCCATGTCACCCGAAAAGATTCAATCCATTCAGGATTGGCCTGAGCCCCGTAAGGTCAAGGACATCCAGTCCTTTTTGGGATTTGCAAACTTCTATCACCGTTTCATCCATGATTATTCCAGTATAGTTCTTCTGCTGACCAGACTCACCCGTAAAAATGTGGCTTGGTCTTTCTCTGATGAGTGTCATTCCGCCTTCCTTCACCTCAAAGAAGCTTTCACATCCACCCCCATCCTTACTGACTGGGTACCCAATCGTCCGCTAATAGTTGAAACTGACGTGTCTGACTATGCAATCTCAGGTATTCTCTCCATCCGTTGTGAGGATGATGAGATTCACCTGGTTGCTTTTCGCTCGAGAACACTGACAGTGCCTGAACTCAACTACAATACCCATGATAAGGAGCTCCTGGCTATTTTTGAAGCTTTCCGCTCTTGGAGACACTATCTTGAAGGCTCTGGCACTCCTATTGACGTTGTCACAGATCACAAGAACTTGGAATATTTCACCACTACCAAACTCTTGACCCGCAGGCAGGCGTGCTGGTCAGAGTTTCTCTCGCAGTTTAACATGGTTGTCCGTTTTTGTCTGGGAAGACTTGGCGTGAAGCTTGATGCGTTGACTAGACGCTGGGATGTCTACCCCAAAGAAGGGGATAGGGACTACGCCCATGTCAATCCGCAGAATTTTCACCCTGTCTTTACCACAGAACAGCTCTCGGCCTCCCTACGAGCCACCTGTTTAGCCACCCCAGTCCTCCGGGCCAGCTCTATGGTTGATGTCAGAGACCAGATTTGAGACGAGGGAGAGTCTCCATGGCGGAGGGCTTTGGCCTCAGCGACTTATGCCAAGAGCGCTGTGCCTAGTGACATGTCCGTGCCCTAACTTACTGACTGGCAATCAGAACTGAAGGGGGTAACTCTAGTCGATTTTATTACTGGACTGTAACCTATGTACAAGTTGGATATATATATGGTTACAGCGAAGATGGGTCCGCAATTGGCGGAGCCGAACAGAGCGGAGCTAACGGGGTTAAACATTAGCCGACTGAATATTACTGACGAGTCGGGTCGTGGGGTTAGCGGAAAGGCAGGCGATAACCCAGAAACGGAAAGGAGGGATAGGCCCGAAGGTGGGCCCTGCAGGGCAGGCGAGTGTATTGCCCAGCGGAGGCGGGAGTGTGCTAGCAGACATCGGAGCTGTCCGGAAGTCTTCAGGGCTCCGTACTTAGGGAGGCGTTGGTAATAAATTGAAAGGAGGGGGTGGTGACCATTGAGGGGTACCGAGAGGATTGCGGAATACGGGAGCTCCGAGGTTAGTGAGGAAGGAGCAGAGGTAGACTGGAGGGATCGGAGGGAATGGAAGTCGATGGCCGGGGATGGATATGACAGTTGACGTCGAAGCTATCCACAAGGACATTCTCACTGCCCTGCCATCTGACTCCTCTGTTGCTGAATATCTCTCTGGTCCTATCCCTGCAGACTCTCATTGGTCCTTAAACGTGGACGGCCTATTAAGGCTTGACAAGCGTATCTACATACCGGACGCAAACAATCTTCGTCTCAGGATCTTGAGATACAAGCACGACCATCCACTCTCCGGACACTTTGGTCCGAACCGCACATTGGATCTGGTCCGTCGAGAGTATACTTGGCTGGGTATCCGTTCATTCATCAAGGACTATGTTTCGTCCTGTACTGCCTGCGCCCATGCCAAGGTCCCTTGTCACAAGCCCTATGGCTTGCTAAAACAACTCCCCATCCCTGGTCGCCTGTGGAACTCGATATCCATGGATTTCATTGAACAGCTTCCCCCGTCCTCTGGCTTCACGGCCATCTTGGTAGTCGTTGATCGTCTTTCAAAGCAATGTGTCTTTATTCCTATGCACGATACCATTGATGCGCCCGGTCTCGCCAAGTTGTTCCTCCATGTATTCTCAAAGCACGGCATACCCTCCCACATCACTTCGGATCGAAGATCCAAGTTCATATCCCATATCTTCCGCTCTCTAGGTAAGGCTCTTGACATCCGCCTTCACTTCACTTCGGGTTATCACCCAGAAGGGGATGGTCAGACCGAGCAGATGAACCAGACGTTAGAACAGTATCTTCGGGTGTACTGCAACTACCAGCGGGACAATTGGGCTGAGTTATTGCCCTTGGCTGAGTTCGCATACAACAATGCCCCCAATGCTACTACTGGCGTCTCTCCGTTCTTTGCCAACAAGGGATACCATCTGACCCTCTCCGACCATCCGGAACGAGATCTGACTTCAGTACGTGCCCAAGAGTACTCGGTTGATCTCAATTCCTTACATCAGTTCCTACGTGAGGAAATGTCCTCAGCGCAACGATGTTATCAGGGCCCTGCAGACGCTAGATGTTCACCCACACCCGACTTTGAGGTTGGTACTATGGTCTTTGTTAAGGCTAAGTATTTTAGATCCACTCGACCCTCAAAGAAACTCTCAGAAAAGAACCTCGGGCCCTTTGAGATCGTCGCTGCGCCAGGAACCCATTCCCACACCATCCACCTCCCTGAGACTATGAGAGCCGTGCACCCGGTCTTTCATGTGTCCCAACTCGAACCGGCCGTCCCCAACACCATCCCCAACCGCGTACAACCTCTGCCTCTGCCCATTGAGATTGACAGTGAACCTGAGTATGAGATTGCTGAAATACTAGATTCAAAGTTGGATCGTAGGCGTCGTAACTGTAAGTTACTGTACCTGGTACGTTGGCTTGGGTATGATGGGACGGATGAGGAGACTTCTTGGTTGCCGGCCACAGAGCTTGGCCATGCCTCTGACTTGGTTTCTGACGTCCACGTGCTGTATCCTGACAAGCCAGGCCCTCACTTTTCTTAGAGTGCTCACATGTCAACTGGCCATGTTTTGACTAGGGTATGGCATAATGGAGGTATATACAAAAATGAAAAAGAAAAAGAGAACTTCAGGGCGATGCGCCCACACCACGGGAAGTATATGTGGGCGGGTCACCTGCTCCCCCACCCTCCGACTTCTCCTTCTTCTTCCTTGACCTCTCCTCCCGCGTAATCTTGGCGACCTCGCTGGGCAACTGCCTCACAGCGTCAGTCAGCTCCTTGATGGTGTCAACAATCGCCTCACCCCACTTCTCCACATCACCTGTCAGGGTCATGCATGCTCGCAACAAAGGATGCCCCAGAAACCTAATTGATATCAAAGCTGGGGGACATGCCCATCCCAGCACATGGTCATATATACATGGTAGAGGCAGTAACTAGTCAACTAGCTAATAACCGGTAGTATCAGATCAAGAATGATAGAAGATCATGCGGTGTCATAACTGACAGCTGCAGATCGGATCAGATCGGAGATGAAGAAGAAGAAAAGAAGTAGAAGCTGATGGAGATACGGGTCATGTGGCAATGCGCTACTTATGCTAGCAACCTGAAGGCGTGCCCTGACATCACCCCCATCCTCATCCCAATCATCCTCCTTGTCCTCCATATCGTCTCCCCCATCCTCAGATGCGTGTACTGGCGCTTCGCCTCTGCCTCCCGCTCCCTGGCTTCCTCTTCCTCACGTCTTTTCTTCTCTTCAGCCACCTGCCCAGCTGCCTCGGCCGCTTTTTTGACCGCTTTGCGCCTCACCTGCTCATTCAGCTTCGCCTGCATCATGGCAGGCTTGTCATCCGTCGCCTCCTGGATGTCCTCCTTGTCAGGGCCCAGCCTCGGACTCGGAGGCTCCCTGACCTCAGCCCCCATCTAACCTGTCCTCACACTATGCAGGGCATGAGATGTATAGTAAAAGGAAGGAGAATATATACACTTGCCTATGCGGGGCATGAGATGAGAAGAAGGGTAAAGGTCTCATCTCCCCGCATGGTTGCTATATAAAGGAATGGGTCACATGCCCACAACTATACAGCTCTTAGAGTTGTGTAGTGTGACCCGGAGGGAACATCCAGGTGGCAGTGCCAAGCGTGGGAACGTTCTGGGCGAGTTGCTCGCCCAGAACTGTGGCTGTGACCCGTGGGAACATTCTGGGCGAGCTGCTCGCTCAGAAAGTTCCCGCGCTATCCCGTGCACGCGCGTGTACACAACACACAAAGGCAACAACAAGGCAACAGTCGAAGAATAAAATAGGTGGGGAGTCCGGGGCACCCTAAGGCAGGGTGCTGAACCCTGACACTCCTCCTCCCAGGACGCGATGTTGTGTAGTTCGAGATTCTTGGACATGAGGGCGGGGTATTGAGTAAGTGTGCTGGGTAATGACTGGACTTGATCAGAGGATGTTTGTTTTCACACATGGATTCAAAATTCGGAATTGGCCGAACGATTCCCATGTGCACCAATTGGGCCTCCAGGGGCATTGGCCCTAAGAAGGGGATACTGTCACGACCCGACATATCCATCACTTCCCTCTACATGTCCTAGTGCCACTTGGTCTGTCCCTCCCGCTACCATCATCATCCGTCCACCCATCCGTCCACCCGTCACCCTCATCCGCACTTCCTCCCTTGTGTGCATACCTACCAACCTGGTTGCCCGCTCCATTGTTGTCCGCCCCCAGCCAGACGGCTTGCTAGACGGCTGGATGGCCTTTTCTCTTTTGTCCGCTTGCGGACTATTGTGTTCCTTGCTTGCCTTTTGTTGACCAAGTTTGCCGATATTGATTATTTGTTCCTTCCTTCATTCATTAATATTGCGCTTGATCCGCCACTCCTTCCGGGCCAGTCTCATTTAGTTACTTGTGGTGATAACGTGTGTAGGTTACACCAGATGTACCTCAGTTCGTATATCGACTTGGATTCCCCCTCTAGACTCTTATCCTCATCGTAAGGCTTCTGTCTGAAATTGGGACACCAACGTAAGAACAAAGCGCAGCGCTCCACCCGAGTCGCTGAAGCTAAAGTCCCACCCCTCCGACCTTACAAGTCCGGACGACTTCGCGTGCCTTGCAGGTCACCCGGATATGTGTCTGGCACATTCCTGACACTGGCCAAGGTTGTTTGTATTTTGCAACTACCATGGCTTGCTACAAACTACCTTGTGCATTGTCCTTTGTAACAACCCCCTCTGTGACTCAGCTGAACCCGTGTGTGTGTGTGTACTACTCTCAACATGTCCTATATGCCTGGTTACATCAAGTCTTCTGGCGGTTCTAGCCATGAGAACTCAAAGTTGCGAGTCGAAGACTCATGACTTGTGTATCATCTGTTACAGGCCTCACAGGGCTAAGGCACAAGAGATGCGGACAAGGTCGGAAGCAAGGGCTCAGATCACAAGGGAACAAGACAAGAGAGAGGCTAGACGCTGAGATCAATTGAGGCATGTAACCTGTGTTGATCAGCTGAGGGTAACCTTAGCTGATCAACAGTCTATATATACATCGAGAGTTACAGTTTTAGGCTAACCATAACATCATCCACTGGAACCCATATCCTATAGGATGTCATGCTATGATATTCGTGATTGTGACTGCTCTGAGGTTGATATTCCTGTGAGGCCAGCATGCTTGTTACATGAGCACCAAGTATACCATCCATCAACCATCTAGTTTCTCCCTTGCCAGTCATTGCACCTCACCACCAATGGTACGTTCCCTTTGGGAACACCAAGTCACCAAAGGCCCCACTAGTCACCCCTTACTGGACACTCATGATAATAATCCACTACCAGTACATTTGTACTACGAATGCCAAGTAACCGATAGCAACGATACAGGATCTTCACACATCGTACAAGTTGCGACTGTGCACATGGTATGCTCCACTGAGGAGTGCCAAGTACCTGTGGCTGACCTATCTATCCTGGCATCTCTGACTACATGCAACATTCTGTTAAGGTACAAACAAGATCTTATGATCATCTTCCAACTATAAGAATGGGTCGAGAAGGGATCCCCATCCTCATATCACATGATATTCGACACCATGTCAAAGGTATATGGCAGGCATGAAACTTGGATTGCTTGACAACTACAGATTCATTTGAATGAGTCAACTCCATTTTTGAGACAGTAACTGGCTCAGAGCTTTCCCATGGCATGTTATAGGAATGGAGTCTCTCACGACCATGTTGACTGAATGTCAACCACAGTGGGTCCTCCTTGTCCACATCCTCCCATCTCTTTCTTACATTCTCCCTGTTCCCCCCTTTCTTATACACCCACTCCACGCTAAGCTTTCCCTTATTGGGTTTTGGTGCTGGCCGGATTATTTATTCCATTTCGCGAGACTTCTTGTGATCATTCACATTCAATAGTTGGCATCACATTCATGTACAGCTACAGCCGAGAAAGATGGAACTTAATGAATTACACACTCCCACCTTCTGTGCAACAACTGTAAACCTCCTTGTACCAACATTGTAACATCTGTGTAAGGTTGTATATGTCTCGGACACCATCTATATGGGTCATCCCTGCTGAGGTTGGCGACTCTAGCCATGGATCGTCAAGTTCATGCACGATGTTGTGGGGACAAGTCCGTGCAGGTCAAACCAACCCTTATCACGCATTTCACCCCCTACTGCATCAGGGACTAGGATTGGTGAGTCATGGTAATAGTAGGAGTTGTAGAGGTGGTAGAGGTTGTTCTGACGAGCCCAAGATCGTCGGATTTGGTGGAGTTGTTGAGGAGATATGGCATTTTCTTTATTATCTTTACTATTTTCATTCATTCACGCATGTGACTTTCCTTTTCTATTTGTATCGGACTCTTCCGTGACAACTGTACAGACAGTTAGTTAGAGGTTAGAGAGAGTATCAGCACCGTACTCGCAGGACCCACATCTACCCTGAGAGATAGAGAGATACCTACCCCCCCTAGACCTGAGCCTCGACTCTAGATTGATAGACCCGTTACAACGACTCAACTCAGGTATGCATGAACATCTTCTGTTACGACTCATGTCGCTTGCCCAGGTATCAGGCTCTTGTCTGTCTCACCACACAGTGAGAATCTGGTTAACTTTATAGATGGATTAGTACTCGACACAAGCCTGTTCCCCTTGTCACTGGTACACTCTCGCGAGCGCCAAGTAGCCACCAATCCCACAATGTGTCATTTGACCTATGAACGACTACCCCCTCCATCACTGGTATGCTGGTATGAGCGCCAAGTACCCATTGACATGAACACAGACTGTTTGCCCAACAAACGGTCTTATACCCCATTGCCAGTACACCCATCTGGGTGCCAAGTACCCATCAACCCAACCTCAGGAAGCTCCCTCAAGGAGCTGTTGTATCACTCACTACCAGTACGCTCCCTTGAGCGCCAAGTACCTGTTAGCCCCCTGCCCTTGACTGGTCCAGCTTGGGATATCCCCTTTACTTGTGATCCTATACATACGCACATGGTATGCTCACGTAATGAGTGCCAAGTACCCATCACAGCAGACTCCCATTCACCACGAGGTCCCAGCTTTCTGTCAAAGGCTCTAAGGTTACCAGATGATGCTCATTACACGATAAGGCCACCCTCAGTACACGAGGTTGATGATTCCAAGTCATCTATAAGGACAGAAAGAAATGGATTACCCAGAACCCATTTCTTTAACATCCAGGCATAGCATAAGTGGTGGCACATAGCTGTCATATCCATACATACCCGATCCTGAACCGACTCCTGGACCCTCATCCTCATCACTTCCAGAGTCCCACTCTTGCCACACCTCCCTTCATCCCTCTCTTACCCTACCTCTGTCCCCTCTGATATTCACCTTTGGACTGAACATCACTCCTCTCACCACCCTCCTCCTTACTCCTCCTCACGACACCTCCACCCTTCCGTCACTCTCCTACCCTACTTCCGTCCGCTCCGATACTCACCTTCGGACCTGACACCATTCTTCCTCCTCCACTCCTCTCATCACCCTCCACCCTCCTCCCCTCTTCCACCAAACCTCTGGCAAGTTACAACCTTCTGCCACTGCCCTGTACTCTGTACTCAGACACCGCTCATACCTTTGCTCCAAGATTCCATCATAGTTCTGACCTCGGACTTTCAACCCCACCTCCATAACCTCTGTAAGCTCTGCAACCTCCAAGCTCCACAGATCATACTTGGCACTCCCACCGCTTATAATGTATCTTTTGGGCTTTCCCCTCATCCTTATTTGGACTGCTGCTTCTCTCCATTTTAGCCAGTTAGTCATCATCCTCACTTCACCTCATCCTTCTGGGCTTTGCCCTCCCTATCTCCTTTTGGATGTACCACAGGTTCTAACCTATGACCTTTGGTGCTGCTCCACTTCTGTCATCCCTTTGTTCCCATTTGGATGCTTCGTTCCGCTTCAGACCCCCTTTGATTTCCTTGTGCTTTCATCTCCCTATTATATACAGGCACTTGTACATACTCGTTTTGGACCTTCAGTCTAAAATCGACCTGAAATGCCCCCTAGAGACTTCCTGCTCGCTCCCTCTGAAATTAAGGACCAAATGGACAAACAGCAATGGCACAGTGCTCCGCATGAGTCACTGAGGCCAAGGTCCCTCCTTGCTAAGTCTCTGGTTCCCCTCTGGAATCGTCCACCCTTGCCCAGTTCTAACAGTAGCATGAAATGAGATGCAGGGGCAAGGTAGCGTAAATGAATGGAGTGGTTCTGTTGTTGTCAGTTGATCGGTTGGTGGCCATGATGATGACAATGACAGTTAAAGAAAATAGGGGGAAAGCCAGAATGAAGCACCTTGTCATATCCATCCCCGGCCATCGACTTCCAGTCCCTCCGATCCCTCCGGTCTAACTCCGCTCCTTCCTCACTAACCTTGGAGCCCCCGTATTCCGCAATCCTCTCGGTACCCCTCGATGGTCACCACCCCCTCATTTCAATTTATTACCTACGCCTCCCTAAGTACGGAGCCCCGAAGACTTCCAGACAGCTCCGACGTCCGCTAGCGCACTCCCACCTCCGCTGGACAATACACTCGCCTGCCCTGCAGAGCCCACCTTCAGGCCTATCCCTCCTTTCCGTTTCTGGGTTATCACCTGCCTTCCCGCTAACCCCGCGACCTGACTCGTCGGTAATATTCAGTCGGCTAATGTTTAAACCCCGTTAGCTCCGCTCCGTTTGGCTCCGCCAATTGCGGACCCGTCTTCGCTGTAACCATATATATATCCCACTTGTACATAGGTTACACCCCAGTAATAAAATCAACTAGAGTTACCCCCCCTTCGGTTCTGATTGCCAGTCAGTAAGTTAGGGCACGGACGTGTCACTAGGGACAGCGCTCTTGGCAGAAGTCGCTGAGGCCAAAGCCCTCCATCACGGAGACTCTCCCTCGTCTCGAATCTGGTCTCTGACACACCTAATAAAACGAAGATGGATACAAACTCGAGAGCATGGCAATTCATTGAAATAAAGTTGCAATTTCTGAATTGGAGCCATCATCAAAATCCAGTCCCAATCCAAGTCAAGAAGAAGCCACTGTTAGACTGTTGAGTGAGTCAGATGATTGAAAGCCAGACAGCAAAAGAGAGAATGGTGCAAGCATTGAAGTAGTGCTGACTTTATAAGCGGACATGTGAGGTCGAGTGAGGGTCGAAAGTCAGACGTATCAGGGGCACAACCTCCTGTATCGTTTAGTAGTATTGTTTAGTAGTCAAATGAAAACCAGGATGTCTGGTGAAGGAACACATCAGCGTCTGCATTGCCATTATGTCGTTGCAACAGGGAGACACTGAAAATGGGAGCTTAACAATGGGTACAGAGTGTCAGGGATCAGCCCCTGACCCCACTGTCAGGGCACCCAACCACACCCCAGAACCACCCTCCCAGACTTCCCCCACTTCCCTGACCTCCCCATCCCTACATATCTCTCACAACTTCAGCCCGCATGTGAGCCCGTGGGAAAAATCACGTGGGTCAAGGCGAGCAACTCGCCTTAACCCATGTGACACCTTTTCCGAGTCACAGGAACATGCCTGGCTTCTACCCAGAGTCATGTTACAAACTGTACAGTACACTTCCCTTTTATAGTAGCCAAGCAGGGAATAGGGAAACTTACCCTTCTTCTCAACTCAGTCCCCACTTAGGCAAGTTGTAGTTACCCTCTGTAATACATGACAACTCAGTCCCCGCTTAGTCCCTTCAGTGAGTTTGAGGAGCTGAGGACAGGGTCTAGTGCCCAGCCACCTGGAACACCGCACACACCTAGGGCCGAGGTCAGGCTGTCCCCAATCAAGGACCGAGCCCTGACACAGAGTTTGCTGATGGTTTAAGGTAAGTGGCAGCAATTTATCGAGTTATTTAACCTATTCAACATGGGAGAATCCAAAAGCAGCTGCAAATTTAACCACCCATTCAATTTATTATCCATATCGAGGGATGCTCATGTCAAAATGCAATGTTTAACCATGTTGTGAATAGATAAATTTTTGTCAAATGGTTAAATCATTGGGTCTCCATTCAAGGTTTCTAGAAAGGTGGTTAGATCAAGAGATCCCCACCACTTAGAGGCCTGAGGCTTCTGCACAAGGTAGCAGCACTACAGGTGTGCATCTCCACCCCAGTACAGCCCCCCTGCTCAACTCCATGACTCCTGGCAATGTTTCAACAGTTTTTGCGCTCCTGCATTGCCTCTGTGGAACTAATTCAATGCTTCTCAGGGTTGTCATGAATTTGGCAATAACGGACTCAGTGAAAAATCAAATTGGTTCAAATTTTTTTCCTCCCAAATTCATTCTTGTTATTGATAATCAACTATGCATTAATTATTTATATACAACAAAAGAATAAAATAAAATGGGGGGGATGGAGGGGTGGGGGTTGATAGTTTTAGGTGGGAGACGGTGTTGAAGGATGAGGGATGGGTGTCAGGGCTCGGTCCTCGATCGGGGACAGCCTGACCTCAGTCCTAGGTGTGTGCGGTGTCCCGGGTGGTTGGGCGCTAGACCCTGTCCTCAGCTCCTCAAACTCACTGAAGGGACTAAGCGGGGATTGAGTTGAGAAGAAGGGTAAGTTTCCCTATTCCCCGTTTGGCTATTATAAAAAGGAAGTGTACTGTACAGTTCATAACGTGACTCCGGGTAGAAGCCGAGCATGTTCCCGCGACTCGGAAAAGGTGTCACATGGGTTAAGGCGAGTTGCTCGCCTTAACCCACGTGATTTTTCCCGCGGGCTCACATGCGGGCTGAAGTTGTGAGAGGTATGTAGGGATGGGGAGGTCTGGGAAGTGGGGGAAGTTTGGGAAGGTGGTTCTGGGGTGTGGTTGGGTGCCCTGACAGCGGGGTCAGGGGTCGATCCCTGACAATGGGTGAGGGGGGTGGTGATGTGGCATGACAGCGATGAAGGGGTGGCAGACTCCTCGGCATTTGTGTCTGCAGAGCGGATTGTGAAATGTAAATGAATGAAGATTAGTTATTGAACAAAAGGAAGAGGTTGAACAGGGGAAGGAGGGAGTCCCCCTTGTCATTGAGCTGGAGATGCACCTGCAAGGGGATCCTTCAGACGATCATGGAGGGTGCCCAATCAGACTCTGAGTTGGGGATGACATGTAGGGAACACATACAGCATGCATTGGGGGCCATAGCGCAGGTGTGCAAGCATGTGTCATTGATATGGCATCTACAACAGAAATAGAGTGTAGGAATTCCTGACACACTCACACTAACTCTGACACGTCCTAGCGCCTTAGAGAAATTGGGGGATGGGAGAACTTGATTTTTCAATCCTGGTATGTACAGGAATATAAGGAATAAACATTTTTTGAAATAATTGATGGGGATTCTTGGTGCCATATGGCTCCTGAACCCCATCATAAGCAAAATATTTGAAAAGGGCATCAGCAGAATAAAAGAATATCATCCAATATATCAAATGGTAAAAATGTGAAAATATGAGGAAAATCGGGAATTTATCAATGATTTCACAAAATTAGTAGCTGAAACTGGAAATGTGGCTGGGAATAACCTTTACGCGGCTAAAGAACATTTTTCCCAATTTATTTGATGCCTTGGGATTGTGTGAAGCATGCTTTTCTGACTTGCCACTTGCCTAAATTGAACTTCCCATGCCCACACATGACCAGATCAATGGATATCGGAGCCAGCTCTGCATGTGGGCAATTATCCCGCCTACAGCACTTCCATTTCATGCCTTGCACTGCCCATGCAAGACCAAAGCCTGTTGCATGCACATCGAAAACCAAGCACCAGGAGCCTATTTGGGATGCCCAGGTCATGCTGGAGTGTGGTTGAACTGGTTTGGGGGCTGGCCACATGACCCCTTGCCAGGTCTGTCCTGTTTCCTGGTTTTCCAAACAAAGGCTGGGGCACAAAAGCTCCCAGCGACAAATGCGGTAGGCATGTGAGGCAGTGAGGGATTTTTGTTTTTAATCATTTTGCATTGTGGAACTGAATGGAAGAAAAAAACGAAAGAGACCCAGAATCAGATTGCAAGTTGGGCATGAGAATGACCCAGTTAAGTCAATTCAACCATTCAATTGTTAAAACGTAGGAGATATTGTGACTTAATAGAAGCCCTCCCTCCTGGGGAAAAAATTACCATACATGGAAATTTCTATAAAGAGAAATTTCCTAAAAGGGAAACTCCATAAAAGGAGATTTTCCATAGAGGGAATTCCCTCTATGGAAATTTCCTATTATGGATGGAACATCCCAAATCAGGAATTACCCAATATAGAAATTTCCTTTGATGCTACCATTTTTGGAGAAAACATATGCCTTGGATAAGTATGTTCCCAAGTGTTAGAATGGGGCAAGTGCAGATGATCCTGGAGTGGAACCAGAGACTTAGCAAGGAGGGACCTTGGCCCCAGCAACTCAAGGGGAGTGCTGTGCCATTGCTGGTTGTCTGTTTGGTCCTTAATTTCAGACATAGCTAGTAGTCTCTGGGGGGCATTCTAGTCGATTTTAGACTGAGGGTCAATTGAGTATGTACAAGCACCTACATATATGTAATAGAGAGACGAAAGCACAGGAAAACAAAGGTGGTCTGAAATGGAACAAAGGCATCCAAAAGGAGTTACAGAAGTGGAGTGGTACTGAGGGTCAAGGGTTAGACTCTATGTGTCATGACCCAACATATCCGTCACTTCCGTCTACACGTCCTAGTGCCACTTGGCCTGTCCCTCCCGCTATCATCATCATCCATCCACCCATCCGTCCACCCGTCACCCTCATCCGCACTTCCTCCCTCACATGCGTACCTTCCAACCTAGGTTGCCCACTTCATTGTTGTCCGCTCGCCAGCCAGACGGTTTGCTAGACGGCTGGATGGCCTTTTCTCTTTTGTCCACTTGCGGACTATTGTTCCTCCTTTTGTTCCTTGCTTACCTTGTTGACCAAGTTTGCTGATATTAACTATTTGTTTCTTTCCTCATTCATTAATATTGCGCTTGATCCGCCACTCCTTCCAGGCCAGTCCTATTTAGTTACTTGTGTTTATAACGTGTGTAGGTTACACCAGATGTACCTCAGTTCGTATATCGACTTGGATTCCCCCTCTAGACTCCTCTCTTCATCGTAAGGCTCCTGTCTGAAATTGGGACCCTGTCAGGGGACGGAACCCGGGTCACCATGACCCCTCTCTATGACCCACAGGCTAACCTGTAACAGCAGCCCATCCCAGGGCATAACACTACTGTGGGTAAGAAAGTGTATAGCTAAATAGAAAGTAGGCTACACTTGCCTACTGTGGGTAAGAAAGTGAGAAGAAGGTTAACTTCTCACCTTCCCACAGTGGCCCCAATATGGCGAAAACTTCTGGGGATACCCAGAAGTCACATGAGGTGGGATCCGGGGTCGGATCATGCGGCGCGCAGAACGTGCGGTGCAGGAAGTGCGCGGGAAGTGGAGCAGGTCCGGACGCTGCAAGAGAGCTAGCGGCTCTCTATGCCGACTAAGCTCGTGGGGCCAAACTCTCCTAAACTCTCTACTTTCTCTCTAAACTTCGCTTGACTCTCGATCCTTAAACTCCGTGTGGGTTCTCCGGGATTTCCGCAAGGTCCGGGCTCAGCGTCCACTACTCACTCGTTGTGAGCTAGACAGCTGCCCTTATTCCTACTGTTGGAATTCCACACACTCACACCCTCTCTAGCGCGTCCTAGCACCTTAGAGAATTTGGGGGAGGGGAGAACTTCTTTTCCAAAATCCGGTATGTACAGGATATAAGGAATAATTATTTTTAGAAATAATAGATGGCAAATATTGGTGCCATATGGCACCTGGGTACCTTATTAGGCAAAATAATAAAAAGAGTAACAGTAACAATAAAAGAATATCAATCAATATCTGAAATGATGGCAAAATATGAAAATATAAGAAAATAAGCGATATCTCAACGGATTTACGGAATTAAGAGCCGAAATTGGGCATGAAGCCGGAGATAACTCTCACGCAGCCGATGAGCATTTTCACCAATTTATTAGACGCCGTGGGAACGAGTGAGGCTGGAATTCTGGGTTGCCGCTTGAGATTCCCACGCCCGCACATACTCGTGACCTGCTGTGCCTAACTCCTCCAACACGGAACTCCGTCAAATCTCCACCGATTGGGACGTTCTTGATATCGTCGGAATCGTACGAATTAGTACTATTTTTAGATACCGAATCCGTATCGAGTTGTCGCGTGAATGAAAGTTGTTTTCTGATCGTGGAAGTGGGTATCCGAGCCGAGTCTGTGCATGGGCGATTATCCCGCCTACAACGCGGGTCCGGGTCCGGGCTAAGTCAGGGTATGTGCCCTGACAGACCCCAACATAAGAACGAAGCACAGCGCTCCACCCGAGTCGCTGAAGCTAAAGTCCCTCCCCTCCGACCTTACGAGTCCAGATGACTTCACATGCCTTGCAGGTCACCCAGATACGCATCTGGCATGTTCCTGACACTATGGTACATCTGAAAGGAGGTAAGGAGGGTGAAGCCCAGAGGGGCAGTGTCAGGGCACACACCCTGACTAGCCCAGACCCAGACCTGCATGTGCACTTCCACCCTGCACGCTCCATGCACCACATGCTCTGGGCCCAGTTCCCATTCTTCATGTGACTTCCAGGTATCCCCAGAAGTTTTCGCCATATTGGGGCCACTGTGGGAAAGTGAGAAGTTAACCTTCTTCTCACTTTCTTACCCACAGTAGCATTGTGCCCTGAGATGGGCTGTTACAGGTCAGGTTGTGGGTTATAGAGAGAGGGGTCATGGGGACCTGGGGTCATCCCCTGACAGGCAGGAGGGTGAGGTGAAGTGGGGTTGATGACTAACTGGCTAAATGTAAAGAAGCAGTAGTCCAAATAGGGGTGAGGGAGAAGTGTGAGATATACAATACTGATGGCAAAAGGTGCTGAGGTAGGTCCATGAGGCTCAGAGGTAATGGAGCTTATGGAGGCGGGGTTGAAAGTCTGAGGAATATTGGCAATGGTGTTTATGTAAAATGAGGTCACCAATAGCTGAGGTGGAGTCAAAGTCTGAGGTCAGGAGCATGATGGGATCTCAGAGTGGAGGTACGAGTGGTGTCTGAGTACAGGGTACAGGATGGCAGCAGGAGGTCATACCTTAGCAGAGGTTAGTCAGGAGAGAGGAGGTGGTGTTGGGTCCAAAGGTGGAGATTGGAGTGGATGGGGATAGGGTAGGACTCCAGAGGTGGTGAAGAGGAGGGTCTGGAAGCCGAGTTAGGATTGGGTATGCATGGATATGACACCTATCAGATGTACTGATCCTCCAAGTCCTTCTGTCATGAGATTTCAGGATGGTGAAGGGCCACTCTCCCAGGTCATGGAGCAAGAGAAATCTCCTGTCCTGGGTTGGAGGTGAAGGCTTCTTTTTGACTTGCACAACTCTGATTGTGATCTCCTACTGAGTAAGAAAAGAGTGTCTAACTTAAGAGACCACCAACTCCTGGAGAAGATGTGTCCTAGCATCACATTCAGAGGCACATGGTGACCTAGCTGAAGACATGGATACATGGGGATGCTAGTCTGAAAGGGTATGGGGTAGTATAAAGTTGTAGGCCTTGGGGGAAACAAAACTGTCAGGGCAATAGCCCTGAACCCTGAGTCTTATGCAACAAAGGTGTACTTAAAGTCACATGGTTAAGCGGCAACTTCCAGTTACCACTTAACACTACCATAAAATACACACCATTGTAACACTTACAGACTAGTGTGCCGAGCGACCCACAAGACCTCACAAAAACCCACCCCACCCAAGACCCAAACACCTAATACAACCACCAAACAGTTAGTTACTATATTGGGTCATAATATATCCTTTATATATACATTATATAAGTTTATATTTGTCTTTGGTGCATGCTTATTAAGCTTTCCATTGCTTATTTAAGTGTGTTGGGATGTTTCCCTTAAAAACATCCCACTGTCCCTGTGCACAGACTGTCCTCAGAAAATATAAATACCTTAAGGGCAAAAAGCTGATGAGTCTCAGACAAAAGTACATGAATCTCCTGTGGGATAAGGTCCTCCCTTTTGCTCTGTGCCCCTCATCTTCTAAAATACTCGATTACTAAAAACACATGATTTGTCTTCAACAACCCAACCCAACCCAACCCATTTCCCAATCTATCTACTCATTATATCCCACTCCAGAAGACCCCACATTTTTCCATCCTGTCACAGCCATGCATTCTGTTAGAACCAGGCAGATTCGGACGACTCTGGAGTGGAATCAGTGACTCAGGTGGAGCGCTGTGCCATTGCTGGTTGTCCTGGGGGTCCCTAATTTCGGATCTAGCAGAGGGGAAGTCTCTTGGGGGGAATTCAGGTTGATTTCGGACTGAGGTTACAAGTTACTATGTACATTGTATATAAGGAGGGTCCGGAATCAAAAGGAGCGAGGGTACTCCGAAAGGAGACAAAGGGAGCTGGAAAGAGGAACAACACCGAGGGTCAAGGGTTTGACTCAATGGTGTTTCTCAAAGGAGGAATGAAGGGCCAAGACCCAAGGAGGAAGGAAGGAGGATGGGAGTGGGGAATGGCCAGCTGACTGAATAGAAAGGAAGCAGCAGCCCAAATAGGAATGAGGGAGTATAGCGGAATTGAATGGAGCAATGCAATAGTTGCAAGGTCCGACATAAGTCCGGAAAGTCCGAACTCGGAAGTTAAACTCCAGAATATTGGCAAACATAATTAAATGGAATGAGCTAACCAATACAATGGGTATAAGCGGAGGTGGGGTCAAAGTCCAAGGTCGGAGCTAAGACCGGAGGTTCTGGAGACGGAGATGTGAATGGGATTCCAGAGTCGGGAGCATAGGTTTTGCGTACTCGTCTGGAAGGTGTCGAGGTTGGGGTCGGACCCGGAATGTTCTGGAGTCGGACCGAAGGTGGTGTCCAAGCCAGAGGTGGGATAACCTCTTGGGAGTCGGCAAGGAGAAGGTGATGGAAGGGAAGTAGGGCTCCAGAAGTCAGAGTTCGGAGTTCCGGGAGCCCAGAGCAGAGGTCGGGATTGTATGGATATGACACATTCCAGCCACCAGCCACCTGTCCCAATGCTGCCCAAGCCCATTCCCGCTGCGCAAGTGTGAGTGCAAGCCCTGACCTCATCCCTATCTTCCCTGAGGACTCCCTGCTCACCCCCCCACTTGCCCCTAGGCTCCCCTACACTTAGCTAACTCCCCCACAACCACACCAACCTCCCCACCCTGAATCCACCTCTGGCACTGTGCCTAGCATGACTCCATGACATTGCCTACTCCACCTGCTTGGCCCTCACCAGGCCACTACCATTCCCATGCCAGACTCCAGCCCAACTCTGAGTCCAGCACCGCTACCATTACCATCGCTGCTATCACAACCTATGCTCCTTTGTTTATTATCTGTTATTGTTTGTTTTGACCCACAGTCATTGCCAGCCATTATGTGGCCAACCCTGCTCTTTACTTCTGTTTATAAAGCAAAAAAGATAGGCTGTCCTAAGAATAGTTAATCTTGAGTTTCAACAAGACTGGGTCCATTATTTCATAAAATAGTGGGAAAACTACTTGCCTTGGATATAAAAGGCTCCATTACATTCTAGAGCATTGTAGCTTTCTGTTGCATATTTTATCATATTTCTAAGATAACTACAAAGTATGATAAATCTGATTTCCACCCAAAATCAACCAAGATTAATAGGATTTCAGATGTGGGAATAGGAGCAAGGGTCTCCTCTTTCTACCTGAAACTTCAGCCCAGGACAATTACTATCTTTGACAACCCAACCCCACATTGCTCTGAACCCTGGACTTTTTCCATATGCCCTCTGGAGAGACTTCCATGAAAAGGTATGTTGTAGTACTGTGAGGTTAGGAATGAGATTCAATTTTTGTGCAGTATCCCAACAAATCACCAGCTACCTACTCTCATCACCACCAAAAATTCCATGACAATTTTTCCCAAACAGTAAGCAAGTACCTCAGGGAATGTAGAAACCTTCCAGTGAGACTGGAGGTGACACTGACAAGGAGGCCAGAGGGTTGCTCCAAGGAGCACCCAGCTTTCTCAAATGATGAATGGGCTGCAGCAGTATGATGGGTTCTGACCAGGGAGGCCCCATCAAGTGTGGATGAAAATGTGGAGAGTTGGCAAGAATTTAGCATGGAGGTATGCATGGATGGCTGGTAAGCTGCAAATGAACCCTGACACAACCACAGAATCCATCCCATAATGAACTTGAGTGGATTGGGCTCTACTATCCACAATATGACCTCTTCCAGGACATAGAACATCAAGTCCATTGTTCAAGGTACTTGCATTGAAGGGATTTCTGGTACCATCACCCCAACATGCACTGTGGGAAGCCCCTCACTGTTCACCTCACTATTCTTCCCCTGCCATCTCCCCACCATCTACATCAAGTATACTTCTATCTCTCTGAGACCCACTCATGCTTGGGACCTATGACCCCTGCAACGGCTTTCCCCTGTATTTATGCACTGAGAAAAGTAAATCCATGGTAATATTGCATCTGCCACATGACAGAGGTTTTACCATAAAACATGATTTTCTCCTGGCCTGGTACATGTGATGAGTCCCACCTTTTTCACGAATTTGACCAAAATCCTGTCATGAAATCCTGACTTGCAGGAGGATCTAATCAGTTTCTCCTGTGAAAATTCACAATATATTTGGGACCAATTCTGCTTCACACTGAGATCTAATCAGTTCTGAACAACGTAGTGGACATGGCCCATGTTGGGCCATGGAGAATGCTGATTTGCAGGATACAAAGGGCAAGGGTGAGCTGCAGACCAAGTACAGTTTAAGAAAGCAGGAAAAATTTAACAGCCAAAGGAGGAGTTGGGGGGGTGGAGGGTGGTGGAGGGTAGACAACAAAAAGCAGCATGGACAGGAGCTAAGGACAAATAATGGTGAACAAGGGGTTAAAAGGGAAACAGTGACAAATGAAATATAAAGCAATAACCACATGATAAACCAGAGGTAAATGGCAAGTGAGCATGAGTTAGAAGCTCTGCTGCATGTCAGGGATGGTGCAGGAGGTGGGGGTAGCCGTATAGCACCCAGCACTAGCAGCCTGGGTGGCAGCAGAGTGGTGGGAGTGTATAGTGGACAGCCCTCACTTGGGCTTGCATCCCTGTGTGGCTTCTCAGACTGAAGCAGGAATGAGAAGAAGGCTGCTTCTTTGGTTCTGCTTTGGCTCATTTTATATGCAAGTGGGAACAGGTCATGTTACAGGAATGGGTTCCAGGGAACCCAACCTGAGCCATTATGCTCATGGGCAGAGGTGGCTGTGTAACCATCAGAGGGAGAGTAGAAAGTGAAGGGTGTCTGAAAGTATAACCTGTAGGTTGGCCAACAGTAACTTGGCACTCCTGCGAGCTTACTGGTAGTGGTCAGCTAGCAGTGACTTGGCACTCAATGGAGCATACCAGTAGTGCGTAATTCTGGTCATCCAGTTGGTGGCTATCAGTGACTTGGTGCTCATGGGAGCATACCAGTAGCAGGGGTTGTTGGGATATGTGGGTTGGTGGACCGGCACACAGTAATGGGTGACCATGGGAAGTTGGACCCATGGGTGCATGGCCAGGCCTCCTGGGGGAACATGGCTGGTTGCCATCACCATTGACAACCTCAACTGATTTGTCAGGGCCATCACCAGGCCCTGGAGCTTCACCTGCTCAGGGGAACCAGGTGTGAACTGATTAGGTTCTACTGGTGTGTTGGGTGGGTCCTCCTCAGGGAGGAGGCATGACCACAGCAGGTACATAAGATCAACATTCCTTGATCATGAAACAAAGGTAACCATAAATCATGGACATTTGCACCCAACCCTGTTGAGAACCACCCTGGGACTGCTTTGCAAACTGCTGTGCATTGTGCTGCCTAATGCAAACTACCTGTCAGGGTTCAGCACCCTGCCTTAGGGTGCCCCAGACTCCCCACCTACTTTACTCCCTTCTGTTCTTTGATTGTTGCCTTGTTGTTGTCTTTGTGTGTTGTGTGCACACATGCATGGGATAGTGTGGGAACTTTCTGAGCGAGCAGCTCACCCAGAATGTTCCCACGCTTACTGGGCACTGCCACCTGGATGTTCCCTCTGGGTCACAATACACAACTCTAGGAGCTGTATAGTTGTGGGCATGTGACCCATTCCTTTATATAGCAACCATGTGGGGAGATGAGACCTTTACCCTTCTTCTTATCTTATGCCCTGCATAGGCAAATGTACATTCTCTTCCTTTTACTATACATCTCATGCCCTGCATAGTGTGAGGACAGGCCAGATGGGGGTTGAGGTCAGGGAGCCTCCAAGTCTGAGGCCGGGCCCTGACACTAGCCCCAGTTTCTCGCATGGGCCCCCACCACCCCTAGCCAACATGCTAACCCTCACTTTGCTGTGCACTGTGTCAGCTGACTCAGACTTTCTGGAATTTGATGGTGCTGTTATGTCTTCTGGTGTTAGAACCGGGCGGATACAGATGACTCCGGAGCGGAACCGGAGACTTAGCGTGGAGGGACCTTGGCCTCAGCGACTCAAGCGGAGCGCTGTGCCATTGCTGTTTGTCCATTTGGTCCTTAATTTCACAGTAGGTGAGCAGGAAGTCTCTAGGGGGCATTTCAGGTCGATTTCGGACTGAACCAAAACGAGTATGTACAAGCGCCGATATATGTAATGGAGGGGGCAAAAGCACAAGGAAACAAAGGGAAACCGAATCGGAACGAAGACGTCCGAACAGGAACAAAGGGTAAACAGAAGTGGAGCGGTACCGAAGGTCACAAGGCAGGACCTGTGATACATCCGAAAGGAGGTAGGGAGGGCAAGGCCCAGAGGGGCAGGAGGATGAGGAGAAGTGGGGATGATGACTAACTGGCTAGAATGGGAAGAAGCAGTAGTCCAAATAGGGATGAGGGGAAAACGCGAGAGATACATTACAAGCAGCGAAAGTGCCGAAGGCGATCCACGAAGCTCGGAGGTTGCGGAGGTTACAGAGGTTACGGAGGCGGGGTTGAAAGTCCAAGGGATATTGGCAATGGTGTTTACGTAGTATGAGGTCACCAATGCAATGGACTAAGACCGAGGTGGAGTCAAAGTCTGAGGTAGGGACTATGATGGAGACTCAGAGCAAAGGTACGAGCGGTGTCCGAGTACAAAGTACGGGACAGCGGTGGAAGGTCGTAACTTGGTGGGAGGCCGGTGGAGGAGTACCAGTGGGAGGAGAGAGGAGAAAGGTAAGGGAGAAGGAGTGGCGGAAAGGAGAGTTGTCAGGTCCGAAGGTGAGTATCGGAGCGGACAGGGGAAGCGTAGGAGGGTGACAGGAGGGTGGAGGTTGGGTGAAGGAGGAGCAGAGTAGGAGGAGGGGAAGTAGTAGGAGGGTGGCGAGAGGGGCGGTGTTTGGTCCGAGGTGAGTATCGGAGCGGACGGAGATAGGGGAGGAGAGGGAAGGAGGAGTAGAGGTGGTGTGGGGGGTAGAAGGAGGTGTGTTGCCAGGACCGAAGGTGAGTATCGGAACGGCAGCGGTAGGGTATGACTCTGGAGGTGAAGAGGGTGGAGGTCTGGAAGTTGGGTCAGGGTCGGGTATGCACGGATATGACATCTGGCCACAATCTCACCCAACACTCGCATGTCTTCTTGGGTGCAAACCACAATGCAAACTGCAATGTCATCTTTGGATTGGGTCCCTGGCCCAATGGATAGTCTAAGACAGTCTCTGAGTGTCTATGATCAGCCAGATGTTGCATCACCACACAACCAAATAGCTAGTCAACTCTTGGCCCAATGTGATACAGATCTATGGGAGTGGAATGACCATATTGCACATATGACACACACAGGCAAACAAACAGATAGTTGGGAATAATGGACTTGACAACAGAGTTCTGTTATTCATCTTTTAATGCCAGAAAATTGGCTTTGGCAATGATACTGGGTGTTATTGTCACAGACTGTTCCTGGAAGCCATCCAAGTGCTTCCAAGGCAGGTGTCATGTGGAGCTCAGGGTTCTGGGCTGTCTGATGGTAGGGTGGAGGCCAGCCAGAGATGGGGTGGAGCTCCAGGGGTGATGAGGGTGTTGAAGGGACTTGGCTTCAGTGACTTGGAGCGGAGTGCTGCACCCATTATGTTACTGCATCCCCAATTTGTCAGGGGGGTTGGCAATGAAGGAACTGGGTCACCAGGGAGGAGGGGCCAACTGGCCACACTTTACTACTTAATGGCAGAGGCATTAGCAAGGGTCAATCACTTGTCATGCGATTCATTGGTTATCATACCAAGTGCCTTAAGTGCATGTGTCACTCAGGACTGGTTTGGCATTGATGAGAGTGACTTAGGCGGGCTGGAAGATGGGGGGGTCAATGGACTTAATATTATATCTGGTTCTATTCACTAGGAGGTTTACAAGAGTATATTTGAGTCTGATGGTAAACAAACATTACCAAGGGGAAGTGGAAGTGAATAATCAATGACTCCACAGGACAAATGGGTTTTAGGTGAACAAGTAAATAACAGAGGTTAAGTTTGTTCATAAGCAAGCAGGGGTACCATGAGGAAAATGTCTGGAAATGTCTGAAACTCTGAAGTTGTACTCCAGGATATTGGGTGCAGGGAAATATAATATTAGGAGTAATTAAAGAATATGATGAGTGGAGGTAGGGTAGTGCCATGCACTCTAGCTTAGGTGGATAAGGGTTCTTTGCTTGTGCATGTTCTTCTACTATTTTGGTTTTTGCAGTAAAGCTATCCTCAACAGTGTCCATTAACATGGACTCCAAAAATGGAAATATTGGGCAGGAAATGTCGGTGTGCAAGATATATATATCATCTCCAGGACAATTAGCAGTCCACAGTGTACAAATCAAGGGCCTTCAACACTCCCATCGCTCCCAGAGAGGAAGGCAACCACCTTGGACATTGGTGGATGGTCCACAATATTTATTGAACAACAAGAGGACAGCAGTTGCTGAAGGGGCACCTTGGACCAGGTGCAAGGAGGATGGAGTTTGGCTGTCCTCATGACTGTCAAATCATTATTTATCCAGTAATAAGGAGGGTGGTGAAAGAGGATCTTTTTGACCCAATACTAAGTCCCAATCACCCTAATCATTTGGGCACTCCCACTCACTTGTACACATGTACACCCAAAAGCATAACCATTGCTATTGATGGTAGGGTGCTGCTTTCCCAAAATAATTCCAGTGCAGTGAACTGAACTGAACCTCCTAAAATGGAGGTTGTTTGCCCTGTCAGAAGACCATCAAGGATACCAGATACTCCAATGCTGCACAACTGTGCTTGATGTGAACCATTGATTAGGATGTTGGACTAGCCAACTCTGGTCAGGAGTGTCTGTGCAAGCAATTTCTCAGTCTGACACATACTGGATTAAGATCTGCATGGATGATAGTAGGATTGTGTCTGTGGAGGTACAGCAGTCCCTAAGCTCCAACTGATATCTGTATTTATGCTGGAGGATCAACCAAAGCATGAGATTGATTCTATTGAAACACTCACCAGCATCCCACAATCAGCAGCAGGATTCTGGGCCAAATATTGGACAACAGGGCTGTTTATGCACCAATGTGACACCAGAGCAGCAGAACCTGCCACATTACTGATGAAACACAATGTTGGGATGTTTAAGGTCTTCCAGATCCTCACTTCTCTGATTAGGTGCTGGAAAACAGTGATGCCAATAAGGATAATGGATCATGACTCCCAAAGAGATAAATAAGGCATCACCTTTATGACTTTCCTGGTGTTCTCAAGTGTATTCCTGAGATGGTCAATTGAACTAAGTGGTTTATAGCATACTTAGAGAAATCATGGATTGAGTCAGCCAGGAGTGATATATAATGGCAACATACAGGGATTTCAGCTCCAGTGCAAGGACCCCAGCATGCACAGAATGCATCTGAGTGCCCCCCTCTAACATTGGGGTTGTAATACATATCCTCAAGCTGACCAGTGAGATCCTGAACATTGTAGGCCTGCTTAAGTTCCTCAAAAAAAAACAGACATGGAATCCACTTGTTAGATATCAGTGAGTTCAATGAGTGCATGGTTGCCATAGGAGCACCATTGTGCATCCAATGATCCAAAACATCCCCTCTGCATCTCCTGGAGATGTGGAGGGTCCAGACTTAGCAAATGGGGCCATTTGCAGTACCTCCCAAACAAGGGGAAATTCCAGGCATCATAGAGCATCATTTGGATAGTGTGTATTGAACTGGATCCATGAATCCCAATTCCAAGGAGGCTTGTTTCCCAGGGTCCCTGAAATTATCTGGTGGTTTTTCATGCTGACAAAGGGTTACAGGTTGAGAAATATCTATCAGATTAGCATCACCAAATCCATAACACCATCAGTAAGGCTGGATGTTTAGTTCAGATGTTTGGCCCACTGTAAGGCATGTACATGCAAATGAATAGATTTTGCTTTCAATGCACTTGTCCCCTTGTCCTGATATTAGCTCTGGAGACACATGGCTAAGGAGGATTGGCCAGAAAGCTCATTGTTGAAGTGAGACAATCCAAAGTCACATATCACTCACTGCCCTGTGGTCATTGTGATGAGAATGTTGAGCTTTGGTATGAGTGAGCAAATGAACTGATGAATAAAGGGAGTTTGCTGATGGGCTTAAGATCCCCATGAATAACTGGTGGCTTCCAATGGTGTAAATTTTACAAAAATGGGGCCAGAGACACCCATTTCCATCCATTCTTGCACAGGAAGAGGGAAAGTGTCAGGGCACGCCTGCCTGACCTGGCTCCACCCACCCTGACCTGGTATCCCACTCACCTCCATTCTTCACCCTTCACCACTGTTCCTCATTTCTTGTTCTCCCTTTTGTCCTTCTGTTCTTTTACTCCTTTGTTCTTTGTTCTATCTTTATCTGCATGGACGACCTTTCCCCATATCTATGTATTATTGACCTGCCCATGATGCACACACAACACACCCAGCCCTGGACAACCCGGACAGCCTCACAGTGCAACTGTCATGGCTGTGCATTCCGGCCCATTAGCCGCCCGTCCCAATGCTGCCCGAGCCCATTCCGCTGTGCAAGCATGAGCACAAGCCCTGACCTCAGCCCTATCCTCCATGAGGACTCCCTGCTCACTCCCCTGCTTGCCCCTAGGCTCCCCTGCACCTGGCTGAATCCCCCACAGCCACACCAACCTTCCCACCCTGAGTCCACCTCCAGCACCCGACTCCTCTACCCCGCCCACTTGGCCCCTACAGGGCCACTACCATTCCCGCGCCTGACTCTGGCCCAACTCCGAGTCCAGCGCCGCTACGATACCATCACCCGCTATCGCAGCCCTATGCTCCCTCCTTTATTTATCTGTTATTGTTTGTTTTGACCCATGGTCATTGCTGGCCGCTATGCAGCCAACCCTGCTCCTTATTCCCTTTTGCTTCTGGACCCTTTGGCCTTCGGCCCAGGTCTGCTTCCATTCATTCTTCCTCCCTATATATATCCTGTGTGATACTTTATTGTACCTTAACTCTAATATCGATTTGACCATGACCCCAAGTCCTGACCCCAGCAAAGCAACCCCAGTAAGTCTGAAATGAGGGCCAAGAGACAGCTAGGGGCACAGTGCTCCTTTAGAGTTGCTGAGGCCAAATGCCCTACCCTCGGGCCTTGTTCACAGCATCATGGCCATCACGGCCTACAGTGGCCCACTAACAGCGACCCTCGTGCCAACCCCGGACCAGTGTCTAACAGCAACCCAGCACACGTGCATTGAAGGAGAGAACGAAGGAAGGTCAGTTGGGAGGTTCAAAAGAGACCACCACCAAGCTGTTCCCTGGTTCTTTAGTTAGGATGGGGAAGTGTACTAGTAATGTTTGTTGTAATTATAGTACCAATCTGAGTGTTTTGGCTAATTCTATTTTATGGGTTAGTCTAAAGGTTTCTGAGAATTGACTTACAGATAAACAAGCCCTGTGGAGCTGTTCCTCTATTGTAATTTCTCAATTTGTCTGGGTGTAATTCTGTGTAGGATTGTTTAATTTGGATTTTAACTTGAATTAAATCTTCTACTTGGTGAAGTTTCAAAGATTCTACTCAGTTAATGGATTTAGATTGTGTCTGGAGTGTCCCTTGAGTTTGTTTTTTTTTTTATTTTATTGCTTGTTTTAACAGTAGCAAAATAACTGTTTTGTGTTTACACTTTGAAATCTGGAGTGTTAACCAGCTCTCCTGTTGAAATATCTACTTAATATTTCTCTCCTTAATTGCTGCCTTTTACTACAGTGGCAATCTTAACTGTATATCACTTTTTTCGCACTGGAGTGACAACCAGAAATGCTTGAGAAAAATAATACTCTATTTTCTTACTTCTCTGAGGGGGGAAAAGTCGCAGAAAGGGTCTCCCTTTTATACTCCTTGGGTTGCCTTCCTTTTTCACGCTCTACCTCATATTTACAGGATTTATTTACAGTGTATTTTCCTCAAACTGAATAAAAATGAAATTTTCACGCTATAGTTCTACTGCTGCTGCAGCTTGCTGCTGCGCTGAACTGTGGTCTACTGCGGTCAGACTGCCTAGAATCCTTATTGTCCTTCCTCCTAAGCTATTTTAATGGTTAATTAGAACTTGACTGTGCTGCATTGTTGCAGTTTCTATTTCAAATTCCTCATATTTACCATTAAGTTTGCTATGACTGGTCATTCTGAATTCAAACTTCGCATTACTATGTAGGCTGCCTGAGACCTTCAGCTGATTTATTCTATTTTTATCCAGTGACATTTAGTTAAAATGAGACTTGAAATGATAAATGAGTGAATTATTCAGGTTTAGAACTGAAAGAAAAAGTTGCTAGTAGTCAAGAATTGCTCAAACGAATGTGTTATAGCTCTGCTTCATTAGTATATCGTTCCCTAAAATTCCTGCCATGGTCCGTCGTAGTTTAGTGGTTTTCTGGATTTCGTCCATCTCCCCTGATTCCCCTTTGTATTATTGCATCCTAGTCCTCCATATGTATTGTTCGTTGTTATAGTAGGTCGTCCTCGAAGATATCATATTTTTATGTATTTTATTTGGGGCTCTGGACCTCTTGAAGCTGTCTTCCCACGTGTTTTCAGGTTTCTAACTTCATGTCCTTGTATCTCATTCATTTCTGAATGGTTTTTCACGTTCTTGGTATCATAAATTTTCATTTATTCCCACCTTTCCAATGGTACTAAAGTTGTTTCTATTTCTGGTATTCTCGAGTTAGCAAAAGTTCATGCACATTGGTAATCACATGTGTTGTTCCCATAGTTTCGTATGCGGGCGCTGTTTCTGTTTAATTGTTGGGATTTATGTATGCGCAGGTGTTTGTATCCTCAATATGGGCTTCCATGATTTATTTCAGATTTTTCCCTCATTCTAAGGTTGTTTTGTACTTTCCGTGCTTTGTTTTGACCGGGTCTTCCTTATTTGGAGGAAATTGGTCTTCGCAATCTGCTGAAGTGCGGATCTCGGTTCCGACAGCCGGTTCCCTTTCGCATCGCCACCCTCACGTGTCTTTAAACATGATGCAGATTTCTATATTCCGTCGTTGGTATAACTTCACAACGGCTGGACCGTTTGGGCTGAAAATTTGCATAACTATAGTTTCCTATTTATCATAATTTCCGTGTAAATTTCGTTGTGTATGTTTTAATTATGGATCCTATGTAAACATCGTCTTTTCCCTGAGCCATGACTTTTGATGTCACTATCCCGTTATTGGATATCTCATTGATGTGTGACCTTTTATTATGAAAATTTGGGTGGATTAAGATTAGATCCCTTCCTTTCTAATGGGCTATCAAGCTCGTCTCGGTTGTTACTGCTTGTTCTTCGCGCTTGCCTTTTAAACATTGTCCTCGTTTCCCCAGAGTTTTGGTCATATCTCCGTCGTTTATGGGTAGTCTTCCCTGAAATTACTTTCATTGGGTCCGTTTGGGAGACATCTACATTCCCTATTATAAACACGACTTTGAATTTTGCATTGGTTACTAAGGAATCCTTGTTCCATGGTACTTCCAGCCTCAGCTACATGTGTGGGCATGGGAAGGTAGTTTCCCTGGAGGTTCTCTGGTTGATTTTATAGTCAAATCTTGCTCGATTGTCCTAGTTCCTTGTTTAATATTGCTATAAATTTCCCTGAGCATTCTGTCTTGTTTCGTGCCAAGCTTGAAGTATTTTTATTAATTTTCTTTCTTCTGATTTATTGTATGTGGTCGTAATAATTTGTAATAATTTGTTAGAATTCAGGTTCTTCTATTTTCTGATATCTACTTGTCATATGGGGTTTTTGTGATTTATCTGGCATATTTTCCATAATGAGTTTTCATAGGGTGACCGTTATTTCTCCTACAGTGTGCAGCACACACCCTTGGGATCCCCATGGGGACACCTGGATGACTGGTGGCTGTATGCAGGGTGACATGGCAAACCTCATGTGACCCAAGCTGCATGTACATAAAAGCACCTGGGTGGGAACCGAAGAAGCTACCTTCTTCTCACAATTCCCACAGGTAAGTAGCATAGCTTCCCCTTGTAATAATAACTCATGATTCTGTCAGGGCACACCCGCCTGACCCAGCTCCACCCACCCTGACCCGGTATCCTGCTCACCTCCACCCCCCACCCTTCATCACCTTTCTCAACTCTGGCTCTTCTTTCTATCCCTTTGTTCTTTTTATTCTTTTGTTCTTTGTTCTATCTTTATCTACACGGATGACCTTTCCTCATACCTATGTATTATTGACCCACCCACGATGTGCACATGACACACCCAGCCCCAGACAACCCAGACGGCCTCACGGTGCAACCCAGCATGCACGCGTGCAGCACATGCCCTTGGGATCCCCACAGGGACACCTGGATGACTGCGGCTGTATGCGGGGTGATGTGGCAAACCTCATGTGACCCAAGCCGCATGTACATAAAGGTACCTGGGGTGGGAACCGAAAGAAGTAACCTTCTTCTCACAGTTCCCACTTCAGGTAAGTAGCATAGCCCCCTTTTTTAATAACAACTCACAGTTCCCACTTCAGTCTGAGTGGCCAGGGACCATCGTCCCGGACCAGGCTCACCAGTATGCATGCCCGCTCCACACCCTGCAACAGCCTCAGTGCTGGGCATTACCCTTGGGCCACCTCGACCCCGGACGTGTCCCTGACAGATTCCCACTTCAGTCTGAGTGGCCAGGGATCATCGTCCTGGATTGGGCCCATCACTACACACACCCACTCCACACCCCATGATGGCCTCAGTGCTGGGTGTTTACACCCAGGCCCCCTCGACCCCGGACATGTCCCTGACAGAAAGGAGAAGGGAAGTGGTTCATAATGTTGTACAGGTGACTTCACAGATGTTTAGACATGAGATTTAACAGATGTTATCACAGCAAGTTTTTTGGTTGTAATTGATTGGTTAAAGCTAATTTATTTACAAATCATGTGGTATGGGTGTTGTGCAGGGCCATAAGAGTCTAAATGGGAAATTTCCATTTCCATAACATAAATACTCTAGCCCTTTGGCAACCAACCCCTTACCTATAGACTCATTGTGTTCAGAAAGTGAGTCAGGGATCAAAGGTACTCACTAAGTTAAGCTTTTCTGCATCTGGGTTTTTCTCTAGATATTGAAGTATGTTTCCATTGGAGCACCAGGGAGAAATCAATGTGCCCTTCATGTCATTCCCACCCCGATACATTGTTTCACAGTGCAAGTGGGGCAATTTACACACATTCTGACTGCAGGACAGGAAGAACAAGTTGAATAATTGGTGGAAAAGTGGACAGACATAGCAGAGATGAGTGGCTGCTGTTGTTCACTGTTTTTTTGGACACATGTATCCAGCTGACTCCAGATGGTGGCATGAGGCAAGGTGAGTTATGGCCAAATTTATTTGTTCATTACAGCTGACATGGAAAAAATCTGCACATCTAATCAAAACTCATGTGAATGACAAGGTGGGGAAGAAATGAGTGCTCATTATCAGGTCCCAATGGGACTGCCAAAAATGGAAATTGGACATTTCCCTGAGTTGGGATGCCCATGATTTAGTGAGGTTGTGGGCAAACATCTTACGATCACAATGTGCAACACAATGAGAGATCTTAGTAGCCACTCTTCTCATAATCCTGGTTAAAATGGTGAAAAGAACATGGGTTCCAAGGCCTCTTCAGCACTCCAAGTGCTGAAACCTGCATATGTTTTCTCCCATCATGGTAGCTTTATATGTTTCCATAAAAGAAAATTTCTATGTTGGGTAATTCCTGATTTGAAAAGTTCTATGAAATTTCCATGTATGGTATTTTTTCCCCAGAGGGAGGGCTTTTTTTTTAAGTAAAATTTATTTTGCAAGTCAGGTAGTCCAAGGTAGTCAGTCAGTCAGTCAGTTTATTTTTATTTTTATGTACATTATGATCACATGTACAACTCAAGTACATTGGCTTACATTGTCATATCCATCCTCACCACCACCTTCTGTCACCTCCAGCCATCCCAGATTACCTCTGCTCTGCTCATACCAACCTCAGAGCCCCCAGATCCTATCTTCCCCTCCAAGTCCCCCAATGGTCACCACCCCCCATTTCCATATATTACTTATGCCTCCCTAAATACAGAACCCTGAAGACCTCCAGACAGCTCTGATGTTGTCAAAGGGCAACCACCCCAACTATGCCACTTGAGCTCATAGGGGGGGGATGTCTCCCAGAATGTCTTACACTAAGAACCCTAGGTATCCTCAAGGTCCAGGCCCAGACCAGTTGCTACCCACTCTCTGTGTGAGCCAACTATCTGCCCTTTTGGACTGCCCTCAGGTGTTCTCACTTGTCTGAGTTTCTCTAGACTTCTGCAACTCTCTTGTTTGTGGCTGTGCAGTCACAGGATTCATGAGCTGTGACTTGTATGTACATCAATAAATGTGAAGGAATGGGGGCCCAGGCTAGGGTGTGAAACCCACAAAGGCTGGTGGTTTGCAGTACACAGGGTTATTGCTCATGACTTAAGTGGTTCCAGGCAGGTTTTACATGCCTGGATATGAAGTGTCATGAGCCTTCATAAAGGATCATGGACCCTCATGGACCTTCATGAATCACTATGAGTCTTCCCAAGAATCATTGTGATTGATCATAAGTTAGGATTCTTGGTACAACAATGACAATTGGGGCCATAATGGTTAATTACATGTTACCCTTAAGTTGAAAGTGGTATGAAAGCATCACACAAGAGGTGGGTTGCTCTAGTTGATTTCAGACTAAGGTCCCTGAAAGTATTTACAAGGTATAAATAAGGGAGAGAAATCATGGGAAGGGCCAGTTGGTCCAGTGCAGAAATAAGTGGGGATTGTTAAATTGAATCAAAGACAAGAACCCAGGTGAAGAATGAATAAGTAAAATATTGACACTTGATCTGCTACTATATTGGCACCCAGGTTGTCACTTGCCTCCCTACTTTGCCTCTTTGTTTAATTGTTCATTCCACTCTCATTCATTCTCTCACTCTCTGGCTCCCTGGTTCTTGTCCCTCATCTAGTTTGTCACATTCACCACTCTGCCTCCCATTCAGGTGCCAGACTGACCAGTCCCTCTTCTGTTCTCCCTTTGTGTCAAGGCAATAGCCCCGAACCCCAAGCCACATGTAATTAAGATACATATAGTCACATGGGTAAGTGGGAACCTCCAGCTAACTGCTTACACACTACTGTAAAATACACACCCTTGTATCACTTACAGCTCTGTGTGCTGAGCTACCCTGGGACCTCACACTTTTTTAAGTGTATGAGGTGTGTTTTACAACACAACCCACAAAAACTTAACATCTTAACAATCCGACTTGGTAGCGCCAATGGTGCCTAAACATGCCCACAAGGGCAAGGTTGTGTCTGCAGTGACACCAAAAAGAAACGAGCAGTTCATTAAGAAACCGCAATCTCCCATCATGGGAGATTCAAATCAACAGCCGTTGTCAGATGACAACAAGGATCAACATGATCTGGTAAAAGCAACCACCTCAGGGCTGGCCCCTGAAGGTTTTAGAAACTTACGTGGAGTAAGTGCGGGGCCCAATACCCCTAGAACTCCATGACATACCGATCTAACCCAAGCTGGGGAAGATCCCTCACCTCCTCAGGAGGTGATCGACTTGCATGATAAACACATAAGTGCTGAACGATCAGCCCAAAAAGCTGATCGGATAGAGTCGCAGGAAACTCCAGGGCCCAACTATCCCCTGGAGTCCTCCCCCATGTCCCCAAGTCAAGCCCCAAAGTGTGAGGTCTCTGGGTAGCTCAGCACACAGGGCCGTAAGTGATACAAGTGTGTGTATTTTACGGTAGTGTGTAAGCAGTTACCCGGAGGTTCCCACTTACCCATGTGACTATATACATGTGGCTCAGGGTTTGGGGCTATTGCCCTGACATTCTCCCCCCTTGCATTGCATTTGCGATGCATACAAGGTTGATGGTGAAGAAAACAAAGTTTTAATAATTGATTTACATTGAGTTTGAAATTATCAATGAGTGTTTTGTTGTCGCCACTTTAAAGTGGGTGATTTTTGTACATGTCGGTGAAGGAGAGAGAAAGGGTTTAGGGAATAAGTGAGTGTGGGCCGTTACTTTGAAGTGAACAGTGATACATGGGTATCACAGGGAGAAAAGTAGTGGAGTTTGTCGAAAATGAATTTCGACCCAAAGGTTGTATGTCTTTGGTGTTCCTCACTTGTTGTCAGGGCACACCCCACCCGACCCCGCGCTGCGCTGCCCTACTCCGCTCCCCCGCTATCACTCCCTGTTTCTTCTTTCCCCTTTCCTTCTTTCTTTCTATTTCCATTCCATGGTCGACTTCCCCTTCTCTATGTATTACTACACACTCAACCCCACTCCCCCGATCGCCACGCCTGCCACGCACATTCCCGCTCACAGAGCGGCACACCTCTGGGATCTCCCACGGAGATACCCAGGGGAGTGTGGCTGTGTGCAGGCATGACGCGGCTCCTCCCACGTGACCCCAGCTGCATGTATATAATAGCACCTGGGGTGGGAACAGAAGAAGCAGCCTTCTTCTCAACTTCCCACTTCAGGTAAGTACTGTAGCTTCCCCTTTTAATGATAATACAACTTCCCACTTCAGACTAAGTGGTCGGGGACGCTCACCCCGCAACGGGACCGCCGCTACGCATAGCCGACATCTGTACCATCGAGTCCCTTGCGCTGGGACCTCGCCGCTTTCGGAGCTGTCCCTGACACTTGTTCCATGAGGGTTCGTGTGTAAGTGGTGTTTACACACAAGCGGTGGTGGATGTGGGTCATTTGATGGAGTAGAGATTTCTGCAATTGTTACTTGCGGTTCCTTGCATACAGTATTGTGTGCAGGGCCTCGAGTTGGGGGAAGGTGTTTTCACAGGCACCTCAATGGGGTATTACCATGTCACTTTCCCTTTCCTCAAGGGTGGAGTCATTGCCCCGGAGGAGGGTTTTCCTCCGGGTTGTTCATCTGGACATCCAATTGCTGCGTTGGATGCGATGACATAGCCTGGGCTACATTGTTGGGCTGTGGGCTCGACGAAGTGGGCGCTCCCTGGGTGGGAGCAGGTTGTTGTGTTCCTGAGCTACTTGGCTCAGGTGTGGAGTACAGTAGGTCTACCGTTCTTCACGTGGGGAAGGGTGGTCATTAGGCTGGTTGTCCAGCATGGAGACTTGCATCTCTTTCCCGGTATTTGGAAGCTTTCACTTCCTGCTCTGCAGTTCTTGTGGCACGTTCCTCAGGAGTCCTGAGTGGTTTGAACTGGGACTTTAGATAGGTGGCTTTGCCTAGACTTTCCCAGGAGATTTTCCCTTGTTCTCCAGGGAATTATATTCCTCCACGAGTCTTGCAATACTTGGGAGTCCCAAGAAGTATTTCTCGGTTTCCTTCGCTTTTTTGCGAAGGATTCTGTGTACCTTGCCGCTTTTGAAGGCGGCTTCGGCCTGTTCGTACCAGTGTATGAATTCTTTCCTACTCACGCTTGTTCACCAAGCGTATGTGGCATCATGCACCACTTCTGACCCCACTATTCTCCTCATGGGGAAGTTGGGGCCGATTGTTATGTTGACTGGAGCTTCGACTTTGCCGAACTCGTTGAGTTTGGCGGTCTCATATAGCATGTGGACACTTCCCTGCAGGGTAGCTTGCCCATAGGGTGCTGAGGTACTCAGTGGCCCGCCACCTCTGGCAGTGGTCCCCATTTTTTAGGGTCTGCCATCGGTTGCCTACCACTCTCCCTCTTCCCCTCGACATGGGTTTGCCCTTCTGAGGGCGGGCCCTTATGCGACCCGGACAGGGTCGCCTGCCCACGGGGTGGTGGGATAGTCGGTGCCCCACCCTTGGTGCTCTAGGCCCCATGTGGGGTCACGCCTCATGAGGCCCGGAACCATATCCCCTCCCCCTGACCTGGGAGGCCCCCATCATAATGGGTTTGGCAGCGAGGTCTGCCAGTGCGCATGCCTCTCTGAGCTCGTGTTTCAGTAATTCAATCTCCCTTTTTTGGAGATCAACCTCTCTCTCTGTGTCTTTCAGAGAGTCAAAGATGCCCTCGGCATCTCTTCATGCTCTGTTGTATTCGTGCCTCCAGTGGGCACAATGGTCGCAGGCGTCTTCTGACACCCTCGAGTTATCAGACTGTGCCCGTTTGGACGGTCTGGACGAGGAGCCGCTGCCACTCCCTCATCTCCCTCCTATGAGGGACTTCATCTCTTTCAGCTCCTCGCAGAGCTGACCTGTCTGAGCAGCTACCGCTGATGTGATGGCTGATTCCCAGCCTGCATTTGGCTGGGGTATTGTTGGACCTGGGCCGAATTGGCCAATCCAGGGGTTGATCTGGCCAGGGAAGTTCCCTGGGGAGTATGCCTGGGGCTGCAGCAGCAAATGCTGCCCCTGGAATGGCGCTTGTTGTGCATTGTCAGGGCACACCCACCTGACCCGGGCCCACCCGGGCCCACCTCACCCGCTCCCCACTACCCATCCTCCCTTTCCTCCCTTTTCCCTCTTTCCTCTTCCTCCTTTATTTCATTCTCCCTTTCTGTTTATTCTTTCTATTTACACGGACCACCTTTCCTTGTATCATTGTACCATTGACCCATCCGGCTCAGACACCCTGGACGACTTCCCACTATGCATAGCACGCGCGCCTGCAGCGGATGCCCTCAGGATCCCCCGCAGGGATACCCGGATGGCTGCAGCTCCCCCCGCAGATGATGTGGCACTCGTCATGTGACCCAAGCTGCATGTACATAAATGTACCTGAAGTGGGAACTGAAGAAGTAACCTTCTTCTCACGTTTTCCACTTCAGGTAAGGAGTGTAGTTCTTCCTTTTAATGACAATTCACGTTTTCCACTTCAGTCTAAGTGGCCAGGGACTACAGTCCCAGATCGGGCCCGTCAGTACATGCACCTGCTCTGCCCCCCGAGAGGGTCCCTCTGCCGTGCGCTACATCCGGGCCCCCTCCACCCCAGACGCGTCCCTGACAGCCATCAGTGCAGTTTGCACCGTGTATGGTTGGAAGCCCCTCTGAGGACGCTGAGGTGTCAGGCCAAGGAGGGCGGAGTTGGAGGCCGGAAAATGAATGGGGACGACAAATGGGTAAAGGGGGTTAGCCGACTGAATGGTAGGAAGAAGGTAGTTGTGCTAAGAGTGGAAGGTGACTAATAAGTGATAACGTGAGGGAGATCACCGAAGGATGCAGGTAGCTCCGAAAGCGGAGTTGCGTATCCAAAGGATGTTAGGTGACTCAAATAAATGAAATGGGTGGAGGGATGGTTTAAGGGCATGTCACGGGATGTCGGAGGTCCGTTGGGATATCGGAGCAAATCTGGGGTCTCCGAATGTTCCGACTCGGGACCGAGCTTCCGGGATGGGAGTGGCCAAGGTTTGGTGTGCTGCAACCAGACCGGAGCTGAGACAGTCAGGAGGGAAGGTGACTTGGGGAGTGGGGAGGCATGGTGTAGGGGATGGTGAGGTTGTTAGGAAGGTGTGGTGTGGTGGGAGTGCGCGGGGTCGGGATTCCGGGATATGACAACCTGGCAGTGAACGACTTCGCCCAAAAAGCGAAGGAAAACCTCATGGCAGCACACGACATGATAATACACAATCACACTGCTCAAACAATCCAGGCGAATAAGAAAAGACGCCCGGACCCACCTTCGAGAAAAGGCGAGCTTGCATACTTATCCACGGATAAGCTGAACCTACCCAAAGGAAGGGCAGGAAAACTAAAGCCCTTATACATAGGGCCTTACAAAATTCTGGAAACATTTCCAGAGACGTCAAACTACATCCTCAAGTTGCCACCACAACTTGAACAACGCAGAATCTGTCATATCCATCCCCGGCCATCGACTTCCGGTCCCTCCGATCCCTCCAGTCTAACTCCGCTCCTTCCTCACTAACCTCGGAGCCCCCGTATTCCGCAATCCTCTCAGTACCCCTCGATGGTCACCACCCCCTCATTTCAATTTATTCCCTACGCCTCCCTAAGTACGGAGCCCCAAAGACTTCCGGACAGCCCCGACGTCCGCTAGCACACTCCCGCCTCCGCTGGACAATACACTCGCCTGCCCTGCAGAGCCCACCTTCGGGCCTATCCCTCCTTTCCGTTTCTGGGTTATCGCCTGCCTTCCCGCTAACCCTGCGACCCAACTCATCGGTAATATTCAGTCGGCTAATGTTTAAACCCCATTAGCTCCGCTCCGTTCGGCTCCGCCAATTGCGGACCCATCTTCGCTGTAACCATATATATATCCCACTTGTACATAGGTTACACCCCAGTAATAAAATCAACTAGAGTTACCCCCCCTTCGGTTCTGATTGCCAGTCAGTAAGTTAGGGCACGGACGGGTCACTAGGCACAGCGCTCTTGGCAGAAGTCGCTGAGGCCAAAGCCCTCCGTCACGGAGACTCTCCCTCGTCTCGAATCTGGTCTCTGACAGAATCCACCCAAGATTCCACATATCCCGGCTCGTACCTCACGAGCCGAATGACCAAGAAATCTTCCCAAATAGGGAAGTAAACATATTGTACGATTTCAGGGAAGACCCTGATCGCGAAGCAGTAGTTCGCGAAATCTTAAACCACGCGTGGGTTCACAACGAACTCTGGTTTAAGGTCAAATGGGAACTAGCGGACACCACATGGGAACCCCTAGAAAATTGCAACAACCTCGTCCACCTGGACAAGTACCTCACTTTACAAAATGTAAGGGAACCAGAAAAACTTCCAATCAAAGAAGACAGGGAACTCTCGGCATCACTATGCCCCCAAAAATGGAGGTGGAGGAAGTAAAGCTGAGGGACGATGGCCCACAGCCAAGAGCGTGGGAAAGTTCTGGGCAAGTAACTCGCCCGGACAGCCACACCATGTACTAGAGATCACATAGGCCAGGCGAGTAACTCGCCTAGACCACGTGAACCACAGGCTCACATGTAAAAGAACACACAACTGCGGCGAATCCCATGCATGCAAGAACGAAAACCCCTCCCACCACCATGAGAAATATAATGACGAAATGTCGTTCTCTGGGGGAGGCAACCCTCGGTTCGATCCAAACAAGCCACCGGACATCAAAATACGACAACCTGGGGAGCAAGGCTCCCCGGAACAACAACAACACCAGGTGCAGATAAGCGCCATTGTTAGAGATGGGCGGAAACGGACGACTCCGGAGTGGAATCGGAGACTTAGCGTGGAGGGACCTTGGCCTCAGCGACTCAAGCGGAGCGCTGTGCCATTGCTGTTTGTCCATTTGGTCCTTAATTTCACAGTAGGTGAGCAGGAAGTCTCTTGGGGGCATTTCAGGTCGATTTCGGACTGAAAACAGACGAGTATGTACAAGCGCCGATATATAAGGAAGGGGCAAAAGCACAAGGAGAAACAAAGGGTGACCGAATCGGAACGAAGACGTCCGAACGGGAACAAAGGGTTAGAGGGAGCGGAGCGGTACCGAAGGTCATAGGGCAAGACCTGTGATACATCCGAAAGGAGGTAGAGTGGGCGAGGCCCAGAGGGGCAGGAGGATGAGGGGAAGTGGGGGTGATGACTAACTGGCTAGAATAGAAAGAAGCAGTAGTCCAAATAGGGATGAGGGGGAATTGCGAGAAATACATTACAAACGGCGAGAGTGCCAGAGGCGGTCCGCGAAGCTCGGGGGTTGCGGAGCTTACGGAGGTTACGGAGGTTACGGAGGCGGGGTTGGAAGTCCGGGGAATATTGGCAATGGTGTTCACGTAGTATGAGGTCACCAATGCAATGGACTAAGACCGAGGTGGAGTCAAAGTCCGAGGTATGGACTATGACGGAGGCTCGGAGTAAGGTACGAACGGTGCCCGAGTGTGAAGTACGGAACAGCGGTGGATGGTCGTAACTTGGCGGAAGGGTGGCGGAGGAATGAGAGAGGGGAAGGTAAGGAAGAGTAGTCAGGTCCGAAGGTGGATATCGGAACGGACGGAGATAGCGTAGGGGATGATGGGAGGGTGGAGGTGTGGTGAGGGGGGAGCGGAGTTGTAGGAAGGGTGGCGAGTAGGGCGATGTTCGGTCCGAGATGAGTATCGGAACGGATGGAGAAGGGGTCGGAGAGGTAAGAGGAGGGGTGTGTTGCCGAGACCGAAGGTGAGTATCGGAAAGGCAGCGGTAGGTTATGACTCCGGAGGTGAAGAGGGTGGAGGTCCGGAAGTCGGGTCGGGGTCGGGTATGCACGGATATGACAGCCATGGACTACACGACACACACAGCACAAATGAGTGCCGCAAACCAACAACCATCCACGTTGCTAACAGGCACCACATACCCCCAGTTCCCCGTTTAAGATATCGTTCGGGACCTTTCGGTACCTCTCGGTATCATTCGGCACCTTTCGGTGTTGTCCCATTTGTCATTTCGGACTTTGACTAAGTCCTTCCCATTCTCCTTTATAAATACCTGTAGATTAGAACCTGTAGTTCCTCAGTTCTAATCTCGACTAAAATGCCACCCAAAGTCCCTCTGAGTGAATCCCGTTCCTGTTCTACAAGATACCTCAGACATAAGAAATACAAGGACTAACTGAGACGTAACAGAGGCACAGCGCTCCCTCCAAGTCGCTGAGGCCGCGTCCTTCTTAGAGCCTCTTGTACCACCCAGCAGAACCGGGCTCCCTGAGAAGCTTCGGTTCACTACCGGAGCCCTCGGACCCCCCTCTAGTTGAGCCCCGCCTGCATTTGAACTCACGCATTTACCCCTGGGATCCGGGTTTTTGACACAGGTAGTCCAAGAGTGGTGCTGTTAGGCACATCTTTGGCATATGGCCGTAGATTAATTCGAACGGGGCAAATCCTGTCGATGTGTTCGAGCTTGCATTGATCGTGAATTCCACCATCAACAGTTTCGCTGCCCAATCGCATTGATCTGGTCTAACCATTGTGCATAGTATTTGTACTACTTTTTGTATCATTCTTTCCGCTTGGCCGTCACCTTGCGGGTGGAATGCAGCTGTGAATTTTAACTGCACACCGAGTATTTGGTGTAGTTTGCACCAAAATTTTGACGTGAATTTCGAGTCTCGATCTGATATGATCGAGTGTGGTAGACCGTGGAGTCTTACAACTTCACGAAGAAATACAAATGCTAGTTCTAGTGCGTTTGTTGTTGTCTTTATTGGAATTAGGTGAACGTTGGACATCAACCTACAAATGATTACCCTGAGGTAATCATATCCCAAGCTTGTTGGGAATGGACCTGTGAAGTCCATAGCTATTGACGACCATGGTGTCTCCAGGGTCGGGAGTGGGTGAAGCAGTCCAGGATTTCTCCTGGTGCTTTTCTTTGTTGTTTGACAAGTTCTGCAAGACCTGCAGAACTTGTGGGTATCCTTCCTCATCGACTTCCACCAGAAGTGTCGATGGAGGGTTTCCACTGTTTTCTTGGATCCTAAGTGTCCAAGTGTTTCGTGGATGTTTTCGAGGATTATTCCTCAAATGGACTTCCTTTCGTAGTTCCCTTTTGGGACTACTATTTGGGTCGTTCCTCCTCCAAGTCAGGTTATCAGCCCATCTTTTACGGAGAAGTTTTTGAAGTTCCCTGGGCTCTCTAGGATTTCCCAGTGGATCTGGCTTTGCAAGTATCCAGATTTTATTGCCTCGATGAGGTCTTTCTCTTCAAATTGTTTTCGAAGGTTCTCTTCTGGAATTATGATTTCTTCCAGATTTTGGGTGCTCCCCCCTAGAGCTTCCTCTAGGGTATTTCTTGTACGTATCGCTGCAAGTCTCGTTTTCTCTCTGAGTTTTTACTCAGGGTACTGCTTAGTAGCAGCTCTTTGTATTCCTCGATTCTGTCGGGGATAGTATCTTCTGCATTTTTGTCCAGATGGATGTCTGCTGACACATAGTCGTCGAAATCCAGATCCTCGTCCGTTGACGAGTCGTAGTACCGTGAGAGTGCATCTGCCACTTTGGTCTTGTGGCCTTCCACATATTTTATTTCGCAATTGAAGCTTGCAAAGAAGGCTTGCCATCTCAGGTGTCTACCTGAGTTGTGGTTTTTTGCTTTGAAATATTCCAAAGCTTTGTGGTCCGTGATTACTGGGAATTCATGGCCTCCCATGAGATCGTCTTGCCATCTCATGAGTGCTTCGAGGACACCCAGTGCCTCGAGCTTGTAGGCGAAGTACCTACATTGTGTGTTGGTGAACTTTTTGGACATGAATGCGGCCAGGCAGCAAGTCTGCCACTTTTTGCCTTGTCCAATTAGTGCGCCCATGCCCGCTCGGCATGCATCTGTTATGACCCAGACGTGGAGTTTGGTCCTCTCTTCTTCTGAGAGGCTTTCCGGTGGATTCCACTGGACGGGCTTCAGGATCGGAGCCCTGCATGCTAGACGTTTGATCTCGTCAAAGCATTTCTGGTGGAGTGGTGTCCACCTGAATGTCTGCTTGTTTGAGCAGATTGTTTGCAGTGGTCCTGTGTAGCCACTGACGTTTGGCATGAATACCGATTGTTAGAACCGGGCGGGAACAGACGACTCCGGAGTGGAATCGGAGACTTAGCGTGGAGGGACCTTGGCCTCAGCAACTCAAGCGGAGCGCTGTGCCATTGCTGTTTGTCCATTTGGTCCTTAATTTCACAGTAGGTGAGCAGGAAGTCTCTTGGGGGCATTTCAGGTCGATTTCGGACTAAACCAAAACGAGTATGTACAAGCGCCGATATATATAATGGAAGGGGCAAAAGCACAAGGAGGACAAAGGGTAACCGAATTGGAACGAAGACGTCCGAACGGGAACAAAGGGTAGAAGAAGCGGAGAGGTACCGAAGGTCATAAGGCAGGACCTGTGATACATCCGAAAGGAGGTAGGGAGGGCGAGGCCCAGAGGGGCAGGAGGATGAGGGGAAGTGGGGATGATGACTAACTGGCTAGAATAGAAAGAAGCAGTAGTCCAAATAGGGATGAGGGGAAAACGCGAGAAATACATTACAAGCGGCAAGAGGGCCGAAGGTGATCCGTGAAGCTCGGGGGTTGTGGAGCTTACGGAGGTTACAGAGGCGGGGTTGAAAGTCCGAGGGATATTGGCAATGGTGTTTACGTAGTATGAGGTCACCAATGCAATGGACTAAGACCGAGGTGGAGTCAAAGTCCGAGGTAGGGACTATGACGGAGACTCGGAGTAAGGTATGAGCGGTGTCCGAGTGCGAAGTACGGAACAACAGTAAAAGGTCGTAACTTGGCGGAAGGGTGGCGGAGGAGTAGCAGAGGGAGGAGAGAGGGGAAAGGTAAGGGAGAAGGAGTGGCGGAAAGAAGAGTAGTCAGGTCCGAAGGTGAGTATCGGAGCGGACGGAGATAGGGTCGGGGATGTAAGGAGGAGGTGTGTTGCCAGGACCGAGGGTGAGTATCGGAACGGCAGCGGTAGGTTATGACTCCGGAGGTGAAGAGGGTGGAGGTCCGGAAGTCGGGTCGGGGTCGGGGTCGGGTATGCATGGATATGACACCGATAGATATTCTACCATTCCCAGCAATCTTAGGACTCCTGTGTGGTCTACTGACTCTCGCCAGTTGCGGATTTTTTCCATTTTATCCACTTGAGCGTGGATGCCTTGTTCATCCACACGGCTTCCTAGAACATCTAGGATTGGGGCAAATGGCTGGAATTTTTTCCAGCTTATGTAGAATTTCGCCCCCTTTAGGTGAGTGAACAATGCAATAATGCTTTATTGTGGTTCTCCACCGAGCTTGTGCTGGTGAATATATCGTCGAACCAGATGTGTAGGCGTCTGCCTACTTCTCCTTGTAGTTCTCAGGTCAGTGCACGATGGAAGGTGCAGGGAGCGTTGCAGTCTCCTTGCTGCATCGTGTTCGAGTTGTACGTCCCGTGGGGTGTAGAGAATGTCGTCCTATGGACGTTGTCTGGATCCACGCGTATTTGTTCGTATGCATCCGACATATCGATCTTGGATCGGTATGTTGCTCTGGCAACTGATTCTTGGATCATTCGCATGTCTGGCATTGGTGTTTGAGTTACGATTCCTCGCACCTATTACTGTGCACAAAGATCCATCTGCTTTGTGGATACACAGTAGCAGGCATGCTCGCTCACTATTCGCGGGATACCACCATCCTGCTTTTACATAGCAATCTATTTTGGTCGCTAGTGCTTCCTGCAGTGCTGCAGGACATCTCAGGGTGTTTTCCCGAAATTTCTTGTTTGGATCCTTTAACAGGATTCAATGGTTCACCTCCCTCAAGGGAGGCATTTCTAATGGCGCTGGCACCATTATGGTTTCGAATTTCTCTCTCCACCACTCCCTGAGTATTTCGAACTCGGGGTTGTTCATGGAGAGACCTTCCAGATGTGGTACGTCTGGAAGTTCTAGTCCTTCCGGACTAGGATTGGGCCAACCTTCAGGGTACTTTCTTGTGATTACCCTGAGGTGTGTTTCAATCCCACCTCGCTGTCAGGGGGGCTTCTTTTTTGGTTGTTCTTGGGCTCTTGCTTGAGTTTTCCATCCATGTGAATGTTAAAAGCAATATCTCGTGTAGACAAGATAATCGACAGGCTGAAGATGTCTTCAGCCTACAAATCAGGATACTATACCTGAACAACTACCATGGCAACCATGAGCCGCGGTAGAGCCCTCCCATCAGGAAAGAAGGCTGAAGAGCTGAAACCCAGATGGAAAGAGGATACATCCTCGAAAAACTCGAGGAAAACTGACCAAAAGTCAGTTCCAATTTGTGGCAAATGCAGCAAAATAGGGCAAACGAAAGATTGCCCAAGACACAATGTAATGAGCAATGAAAAACCAAGGTGCATAGCCGCCATGGAGATCGTGATCACAACAGAAGAAGAGTCGAAAGACTCATCAGATGAGAAACCAGAGAACAACTCTGGTAACTCCGAAGCATCAAGCTTCGAAGTAGAGGACCCATACGAAGGACCTCAATACTCACCTGACTCAGAGGGTGAGGAAGTCAATGTTGGGACCATAAGGATGGGCCCAATGTCAGTTGTCGATCACGACGACATCAATTACAAAATCAAACTGGCTGTAGCATGCCAGTTAGAAAACACAGCAGACGAAAAAGTTGCCGAAGCCTTAATAGAAACACCAAAAAAAGATGCCTTGGGGAAATACACCAAAGTACCCAAGGAAAACAAGGAAAAAGGGAAGAAGGACCAAAAGTCCATCGAAACCCAGTTGTCAGGGGACGACTCCCGGGTCCCCATGACCCTCCCCTATGGTCCACAGCCTCTGGTCTGGCCAGCCCTATCCAGGGCACAATCCTACTGTGGGTAAGGAGATGAGAAGGAAGCTAACTTCTCATCTTCCCACAGTGGCCACAATATCAGCAAAACTTCCGGGGATACCTGGAAGTCACATGAAGGGGTAGAAACCGGGTCCGGAGCATGCGGCGTGCGGAGCGTGTGTGCATGCGGGAAGCGCAGCGGGTGGAAGTGGGTCCGGACGTGGGTCCGGGTCCGGGCTAGTCAGGGTGTGTGCCCTGACACCAGTCCCCCTTGTTTGATGCAAAATTCCACATCTCAAAAGATGCAGGAAAATACCCCACAAACAGACCACTCTCAACAAAGAGAACGCTGACCACTCACATAAAAATAGCAGGCATAAAAGCCTATGTGCTATTCGATAGTGGAGCCGAAACAGACACTTTATCGCCGGACTTTGTGCAGTCCACATCCCAATTCTCCAATTGGAGAACCCAGTCGTCCTTCAAATGGGGACGAAAGGAACAAGATCACAGATCCTGTTCGGAACAAATGTGGACGTTGAGATTAACAGCCACATAGAAAAACACTACTTCGATGTAATTAACATCGATAGATACGATGCCATATTTGGTGCCCCCTGGTTAAACAAAAACCAGATAAGCTTAGACTTCCGGTCCCACAAAGTGAGAATGGTTAACAAGGGCAACATAGACACCCTTGGAGTAAGCAAAGACCATGTGATGAGATCACACGGATGGAAAACTCGAGCAAGAGCTCAAGAACAACCAAAAAAGAAGCCCCCCTGACAGCGAGGTGGGATTGAAACACACCTCAGGGTAATCGAAAGAAAGTACCCTGAAGGTTGGCCCAATCCTAGTCCAGAAGGACTAGAACTTCCAGACGTACCACATCTGGAAGGTCTCTCCATGAACAACCCCAAGTTCGAAATACTCAGGGAGTGGTGGAGAGAGAAATTCGAAACCGTAATGGTGCCAGCACCATTAGAAATGCCCCCCTTGAGGGAGGTGAACCATCGAATCCCGTTGAAGGATCCGAACAAGAAATTTCGGGAAAACACCCTGAGATGTCCTGCAGCACTGCAGGAAGCACTAGCGACCAAAATAGATTGCTATGTAAAAGCAGGATGGTGGTATCCCGCGAACAGTGAGCGAGCATGCCTGCTACTGTGTATCCACAAAGCAGATGGATCTTTGTGCACAGTAATAGGTGCGAGGAATCGTAACTCAAACACCAATGCCAGACATGCGAATGATCCAAGAATCAGTTGCCAGAGCAACATACCGATCCAAGATCGATATGTCGGATGCGTACGAACAAATACATGTGGATCCAGACAACGTCCATAGGACGACATTCTCTACACCCCATGGGACGTACAACTCGAACACGATGCAGCAAGGAGACTGCAACGCTCCCTGCACCTTCCATCGTGCACTGACCTGAGAACTACAAGGAGAAGTAGGCAGACGCCTACACATCTGGTTCAACGATATATTCACCAGCACAAGCTCAGTGGAGAACCACAATAAAGCATTATTGTGGTTGTTCACTCACCTCAAGGGGGCGAAGTTCTACATAAACCAGAAAAAAGCCATTTGCCCCAATCCTAGATGCTCTAGGAAGCCATGTGGAAGGCATCCACACTCAAGCAGATAAAATGGAAAAAATCTGCAACTGGCGAGAGCCAGTAGACCACACAGGAGTCCTAAGATTCCTGTGAATGGTAGAATATCTATCGATATTCATGCCAAATGTCAGTGGCTACACAGGGCCACTGCAAACAATCTCCTCAAACAAGCAGACATTCAGGTGGACACCACTCCACCAGAAATGCTTTGATGAGATCAAACGTCTAGCATGCAGGGCTCCGATCCTGAAGCCTGTCCAGTGGAATCCACTGGAAAGCCTCTCAGAAGAAGAGAGGAGCAAACTCCACATCTGGGTCATAACAGATGCATGCCCAGTGGGCATGGGCACACTAATTGGACAACGCAAAAAGTGGCAGACTTGCTGCCTGGCCGCATTCATGTCCAAAAAGTTCACCAACACACAATGTAGGTACTTCGCCTACAAGCTCAAGGCACTGGGCGTCCTTGAAGCACTCATGAGATGGCAAGACAATCTCATGGGAGGCTGTGAGTTCACAGTAATCACAGACCACAAAGCTTTGGAATATTTCAAAGTGAAAAACCACAACTCAGGTAGACACCTGAGATGGCAAGCCTTCTTTTTTAATTGCGAAATAAAATATGTGGAAGGCCACAAGAACAAAGTGGCAGATGCACTTTCACGGTACTACGACTTGTCAACTGACAAGGATCTGCATTTCGATGACTACATGTTGGCAGACATCCATCTGGACAAAAATGCAGAAGATACTATCCCCAACAGAATCAAGGAATATGAAGAACTGCTGCTAAGCAGTACCCTGAGTAAAAACTCATAGAAAAAGAGACTTGCAGCAATACATGTGAGAAATACCCTAGAGGAAGCTCTAGGGGGAGCACCCAAAACCTGGAAGAAATCACAATTCCAGAAGAGAACCTTCGAAAACAATTCGAAGGAAAAGACCTCATTGAGGCAATAAAATCTGGATACTCGCAAAGCCAGATCCACTGGGAAATCCTAGAGAACCCAGGGAATATCAAAAACTTCTCCATAAAAGATGGGCTGATAACCCGACTTGGAGAAGGAGGAACAACCCAAATAGTAGTCCTGAAAGGGAACTACGAAAGGAAGTCCATTCAAGGAATAATCCTCGAAAACATCCAGGAAACACTTGGACACTTAGGATCCAAGAAAACAGTGGAAACCCTCCATTGATACTTCTGGTGGAAGTCGATGAGGAAGGATACCCACAAGTTCTGCAGGTCTTGTGGAACTTGTCAAACAACAAAGAAAAGCACCAGGAGAAATCCCGGACTGCTTCACCCTCTCCTGACCCCAGAGACACTGTGGTTGTCAATAGCCATGGACTTCACAGGTCCATGCTTGGGATATGATTACCTCTGGGTAATCATCTGCAGGTTGATGTCCAACGTCCACCTAATTCCAATAAAAACAACAATGAACACATCAGAACTAGCATTCGTATTCCTTCGCAAAGTTGTAAGACTTCATGGTCTACCACTGTCAGAGACCAGACTCGAGACGAAAGAATGTCTCCGTAACAGAGGGCTTCGGCCTCAGCGACTTCTGCCAAGAGCGCTGTGCCTAGTGACACGTCCGTGCCCTAACTTACTGACTGGCAATTAGAACCTAGGGGGGTAACTCTAGTTGATTTTTCTACTGGGGCGTAACCTATGTACAAGTGGGATATATATATGGTTACAGCGGAGACGGTTCCGCAATTGGCGGAGCCGAACGGAGCGGAGCTAACGGGGTTTAACCATTAGCCGACTGAATATTACCGACGAGTCAGTTCACGGGGTTAGCGGAAAGGCAGGCGATAACCCAGAAATGGAAAGGAGGGATAGGCCCGAAGGTGGGCTCTGCAGGGCAGGCGAGTGTATTGCCCAGCGGAGGCGGGGGTGCGCTAGCGGACGTCGGAGCTGTCCGGAAGTCTTCGGGGCTCCATACTTAGGGAGGCGTAGGTAATAAATTGAAATGAGGGGGTGGTGACCATCGAGGGGCACCGAGAGGATTGCGGAATACGGGGGCTCCGAGGTTAGTGAGGGAGGAGCGGAGTTGGAACGGAGGGATTGGAAGTCGATGGCCGGGGATGGATATGACAACCACACTCAATCATATCAGATCAAGACTCGAAATTCATGTCAAAATTTTGGTGCGAACTACACCGAATACTCGGTGTGCAGTTGAAATTCACAACTGCATTCCACCCGCAAGGCGACAGCCAAGTGGAAAGGATGTAGTACAGATACTACATGTGATGGTCAGACCAGATCAACGTGACTGGGCAGTGATGGCGGAATTCATGATCAATGCAAGCTTGAACACATCGACAGGATTTGCCCTGTTTGAATTAATCTATGGCCACATGCCAAAGATGTGCCTAACAGCACCACCCTCGGACTACCGGGGAGTAAACAACTTTGCCCAAAAGGCGAAGGAAAACCTCATGGCAGCACATGATGTGATAATACACAATCACACCACTCAAACAATCCAGGCAAATAAGAAAAGATGCCCGGACCTGCCTTTGAGAAAAGGCAAGCTTGCATACTTATCCACGGATAAGCTGAACCTACCCAAAGGCAGGGCAGGTAAACTAAAGCCCTTATACATAGGGCCTTACAACATTCTGGAAACATTTCCAGAGACGTCAAACTACATCCTCAAGTTGCCACCACAACTTGAACAATGCGGAATCCACCCAAGATTCCACATATCCTGGCTTGTACCTCACGAGCCGAATGACCAAGAAATCTTCCCGAATAGGGAAGTAAACATATTCTACGATTTCAGGGAAGACCCTGATCGCAAAGCAGTATTTCGTGAAATCTTAAACCATGTGTGGGTTCACAATGAACTCTGGTTTAAGGTTAAATGGGAGCTAGGGGACACCACATGGGAACCCCTAGGAAATTGCAATGACCTTGTCCACCTGGACGAGTACCTCACACTACAAAATGTGAGGGAACCAGAAAACCTCCCTATCAAAGAAGACAGGGAACTCTCGGCATCACTACACCCCCAAAAATGGAGGTGGAGGAAGTAAAGCCAAGGGATGATTGCCCACAGCCAAGAGCATGGGAAAGTTCTGGGTGAGCAACTGGCCCGGACAGCCACACCATGTGCTAGAGATCACATGGGCCAGGCAAGTAACTTGCCTAGACCATGTGAACCACAGGCTCATGTGTAAAAGCACACACAACTGCGGTGAATCCCATGCATGCAAGAACTAAAACCCCTCCCACCACCATGAGAAACTTAATGACGAAATGTCGTTCTCTGGGGGAGGTAACCCTTGATTTGATCCAAACAAGCCACTGGACATCAAGATATGACAACCTGGGGAGCAAGGCTCCCCGGAACAACAACAACACCAGGCACAGATAAGTGCCATGGACTACACAATGCACTCGGCACAAATGAGTGCTGCAAACTAACAACCATCTGCATTGCCAACAGGCACCACATACCCCCAGCCTCCTCAAAGGGGCTTCCAGCCATACATGGTGCAAACTGCACCAATGGCGCAACAAGCGCCATTCCAAGGGCAGCATTTGCTGCTGCAGCCCCAGGTATACTCCCCAGGGAACTTCCCTGGCCAGATCAACCCCTGGATTGGCCAATTCAGCCCAGGTCCAACAACACCCCAGCCAAATGCAGGCTGGGAATCAGTTATCGCATCAGCGGTAGCTGCTCAGACAGGCCAGCTCTGCCAGGAGCTGAAAGAAATGAAGTCCCTTGTAGGAGGGAGACAAGGGAGCGACAGCGGCTCCTTGTCCAGACCATCCAAATGGGCATGGTCTGATAACTTGAGGGCATCAGAAGACACCTGCGACAATTGCACCCATTGGAGGTGCGAATACAACAGAGCATGAAGAGATGCCAAGGGCATCTGAAAGACACAGAGAGAGAGGTCGATCTCCAAAAGAGGGAGATTGAATTACTAAAATGCGAGCTCAGAGAGGCACACGCACTGGCAGACCTTGGTGCCAAACCCATCATGATGGGGGCCTCCCAGGTCAGGGGGAGGGGATACAGTGCCAGTGCACCGACTATCCCACCACCCCATGGGCAGGTGACCCTGTCTGGGTTGCATAAGGGCCTGCCCTCAGAAGGGCAAACCCATGTCGAGGGGAAGAGGGAGAGTGGTAGGCAACTGATGGCAGACCCTAAAATGGGGACCACTGCCAGGGGCGGCAGGCCGCTGAGTCCCTCAGCACCCTATGGGCAAGCTACCCTGCAGGGAAGTGTCCACATGTTATATGAGACTGCCGAACTCAACGAGTTTGGCAAAGTCAAAGCTCCAGTTGACATAACAATCGACCCCAACTTCCCCATGAGGAGAATAGCGGGGTCAGGAGCGGCACATGACGCCACATACGCTTGGTGGACAAGTGTGAGTGGGAAAGAATTCATACACTGGTACAAACAGGCCGAAGCCACCTTCAAAAGCGGCAAGGTACATAGAGAAAAGTGCAGGAAACTGAGAAATACTTCTTGGGACTCCTGAGTATTGCAAGACTTGTGGAGGAGTACAATTCCCCAGAGAACAAGGGAAAAATCTCCTGGGAAAGTCTAGGCAAAGCTGCCTATATAAAGCCCCAGTTCAAACCACTCAGGACTCCTGGGGAACGTGCTGCAAGAACTGCAAAATGGGAAGCGAAAGCTTCCAAACACTGGGAAAGAGATGCAAGTCTCCATGCTGGACAACCAGGCCAACAACCACCCTTCCCCACAGGAAGAATGGTAGACCTACTGTACTCCACACCTGAGCCAAGTAGCTCAGGAACACAACAACCTGTTCCCACCCAGGGAGCACCCACTTCATCGAGCCCACAGCTTGACAATGTAGCCCAGGCTATGTCATTGCATCCAACACAGCAATTGGATGTCCAGATGACCAACCTGGAGGAAAACCCTCCTCCGGGGCAATAACTCCACCCTTGAGGAAAGGGAAAGTGACATGGTAATATGCCATCAAGGCACCCGTGAAAACACCTTCCCCCAACTCAAGGCCCCACACACAATATTGTATGCAAGGAACTGCAAGTAACAATTGCAGAAATCTCTACTTCGTCATAAAACCCACATCCACCACCACTTGTGTGTAAACACCATTTACACACAAACCCTCACGGACCAAAGACATACAACCTTTGGGTCAAAATTCATTTTCGACAAACTCCATTACTTTCCTCTCTGCGATACCCATGTATCGCCGTTCACTTCAAAGTGACGGCTGTCAGGGACGGCTCGAGGAAGGCAGAGGTAGCGGCATAACGCTCACGCTAGCAGCCCGGACGGCGGCAGGGCGGTGAGACCGTATAGTGGATAGCCCTTACTCGGGCTTACGTCCCTGTGTGGCTTCTTAGGCTGAAGCAGGAAATGTATTGTTATTAGGGTGGGAAGCCAGACTAAACTAGGGTACTTGCCTGAAGCGGGAAATGAGAAGAAGGTTACTTCTTCGGTCCTGCTTCGGCTTAGTTTATATACATGTGTGAATGGGTCACGTGGGGTTGCCACGTCACCCTCGGACGAAGCCGGGTTACCATGGGTGGTTCTGCGGTCGATCCCGAGTGTTGGAGGGGAAGTACGTAGAAGTGCGCAGCGCATCCGGCGTTGCAGTGCCCCTACAGGGTGCTCAGCGTCGGACACATCCGTGCTACAAGGGTAGGAAAGAAAGAGAGGTCATCTGTATAAAGATAGAAAAAGAGAAGAAGGAAAGAAGAGAGAATGAGGGGATGAGACAAAAGGAAAAGGAGGTGGTGGCGGCGGCGGCGGCGGCAGCAGCGTGCCCTGACATCACCCCCCTCTTAAGCCGCTTCGCCTCGAAGTGGCTAGAGGGTTTCCTCGTTCTCTCCCGGGGGCATCTGGGTGCGCTGTGTAGAACTCCTCGATCCGGTCGCGCGCATTGGCCAGGTTGTCAAGGGGGAGCCATTCATTCTCGGAGTTTGGCCAGCCTGTGAACTTTACCAAATACCAGAGTTTCCTGCGGCGCCAGCAGGAGTCGAGGATCTTCTCAACTTCGTACTCTTCCCCCCTGTCTATGATTTCGGGGCCTGGGCAAGGGTCGGCGGGTCGTTCGGCGATCTCGTCTGGGCGGTGGGGTCGGACATTTGTTACTGACACCACTGGGTGGACTCCTTTTTGCCGTGCCGTAAGTTGGAGCTTGACGGCGGCGGGGGATACAACCTTGAGGATTTTAAAGGGGCCTGTCCATTTGTGATCCAGCTTCTTGGTTGGGCGGTCCGTGGTGTAGTTTTGGGTGCTGAGCCAGACTTGGTCACCCTCTTTGTACTCAGGCGCCGCTTCCCGATTCCGGTCATAGTAGCGGGCCATCTCCTCTGCTGCATGCTCAAGCACCGCTTTCACCTCCTCTTGCATTTTCATCATCCTCAAGGTGAACGCATCTGCAGCTTCAACTTCTGACGTGTGTGTAGGTTCTGTCCCCATTCTGGGGTGCTGGCCGGTGTCGAGCTCGAAGGGGGTGTGGCGGGTGGATGCATGGATGCGGTTGTTATGGGAGAACTCCACTAGCGGGAGCCAGTCGGCCCAGTCGTCTTGGTGGTGGTTGACAAACACTGGGAGGTATGCTTCTATCTCTTGGTTTACCCGCTCTGTCTGTCCGTCTGTCTGTGGGTGGTAGGGCGTCGAGGGGGTCAATTTGACCGCTAGCAGGGCTGCTAGTTCTTTGGAGAACTGGGAGACGAAGGCGCTCCCTCTGTCACTGAGAATTTCCTCGGGAAGGCCGTGGTGCTTCCAGACATGTTCAAGGAAAAGTTGGGCGATCCCCGCTGAGTCCACCATCATGACTGTGGGGATTGCGTGGATGCACTTGGAGAGGTGGTCCACTACAACCAGGATGGCGTTGTAACCTTTTGACTCGGGGAGCTCTCCAATCATGTCTACAGAGATTACCTGCCAGCGGCGGGTGGGGATCTTGTTCGGCATGAGTTTCCCTACCTTCTGTGAAGGGAACGATTTGACCCGGTTGCAGGCGTCGCACCCTGCTACATAGCGGCCCATGTACTCCGCCATCTGGGGCCACCAGTAGTCATGGGAGACGAGTTCCAGGGTTTTCCATCGCCCTGGGTGCCCCGTCGCCCGCGCGTTATGGTGTAGCTGCACCAGGTCATGGCGGAGTTGCATGTCTTTCGGGACATACACCTTTCCTCGGTAGAGGACCAGTTCTCCGTCTTTGCTCCATTCATCCGACCTGAGCATCCCATCTCCTAATTCCTTCAGTGCCTTCACCACTTTCTCGTCGCGGTTCTTCGCCGCGTGTATCCTCTCCAGGATGGTCATCTCTTCTCCCTCCACTGTGACAGCTTCAGTCGTGCGGGTTTCGAACCACCCTGGCTGCAAGAGGGTCAAGCTTTCGTTGTCGTCCTGTCAGGGGACGCCCGGTTATCCGGCCCCCCTTTACTCTAAGCGATATCAATGAGGTAATTGTTAGCCGAGATTGCGTGAGATAATTACGTAGTTGGAACGCAGATATAACTCATTGCGCTATATTCGCTATCGCGTCACCCCTTACCCGATATTCCCTCATTTCCCGCATCTTCTATCTTCCTATTTGATGTCGTGTTTCTATTAGTTACCATCTTCCCAATGTAACTGCGCTCTCGTGAGTTAGCAGAACTCATGTACATAAGGCTACTATGCCAGCTGGGCTAGCCCCCCAGCTTTGATATCGACTAGTTTCCTGGGGATACTCTTACGCTGCGAATAGACGTGTGGACTCTGACACGTCCTTCCCTTTCAGGTGGTCGGCACGGCGTGAGAGGGCGTCCGGTTTCCCCATCAGCTTCCCTGTTACGGATACGGAGTCTCCAACGACCATATCCATTGCATGGTCAAAGACTTCCCCTCTCTATCGCTCCTCCCCTCTTTCTCCCTTCCGTCCTCTATCCCGATACCCTATCCTCCTTACCCATTCTACCCCTTTCCCCCCCTCGTGCAAAGCTTTCCCCATTGGGGTTTTGGTGCTGGCCAAGGTTGTTTGTGTTTTGCGGGATTTCCCGCGACCTTACCATTTGTAGATAGTCACGCGTCTTGTACGGAAACTGCCGAAGGCGGTTCCCGCTAACTAACAACTGCTCTACAACTGTCTCATGTACCGTCTTCTGTAACAACACTCCCTGTGACTCAACTGAACCCGTGTGACTGTACAACTCTCAATATGTCTTATAAGTCTGGTTATATCGAGTCCTCTAACGGCCCTCACCGCGAGAACTCGAGGTTGAGAGTCGAAGACTCTCGACATGTGTATCGTCCTATTGAATCTGTACCCTATGGGTCTTCATCACTCCGCTCTCCCCCCAGTACTCAACATACGACGTCACCTCACGATCATGGAGATCGTGAATACTTTGAGGCCCACCTTCCCGTGATGCCGGCACGTTCGCTACACGAACGCCAAGTCGCCGCCCATCCACCGTCTGTTCCCTCCTTTGCCAGTCATCATGTTTCTCCACCAACGGTACGTTCCCTTTGGGAACGCCAAGTCACCGAAGGCCCTACTAGTCAGTCCTCATTGCGCGCTTATGACATCAACCCGCTACCGGTACGTTCGCACTGCGAACGCCAAGTACCCGATGGCAACTATATGAAGTTCTCGCCCATCTCACAAGTCGCGACCTCGCACACGGTACACTCCATTGAGGAGCGCCAAGTACCCGTGGCTGACCCGTCCGTCCTGGCATCTCCGACTACCTACCATCAATCCCTTAATAGCTCACTACATCACCAATCGCGATCGATGGGTATTCGATCGTCCACCCCCAGGCAAGACTGGGATCATTCATCGATTACATATCCAGTTATGGTACAGACCAGATATGACCTCACTCATCCCACTATAAGAACAGATTGAGGAATGGGGAATTTCCCCCATCCCCGTAACATTCCCTGGGCGGTGGATGAGGGTGAAGTGGAAACGGGCTAGGAAAAGTGACCATCGTGCTTGGCGGCGATTCAGCCGCTGTGCAGTGCGGAAATAGCCCAAGTTACGGTGGTCAGTGTAGATATCGACCTTTTCTTCCGCTCCTTCTACGAAGTGACACCACTCCTCTAGCGCTCAGACTATTGCGAGCATTTCCTTATCGTAGATTTCATAGTTTCGCTCCACCTCAGTGAAGCTTTTGGACATGAAGGCTATGGGGTGGAATTCGCCATCGGCTTGGAGCTGGGACAGGACGGCACCGGTGGCGAAGTTGGAGGCATCGCACTCAAGTTTGTAGCGGCCGCTGTCAGTGGGGAAGGCGAGGACGGGGGCAGAGGTGACGGCTTTCTTAAGAGCGTTGAAGGCGTTTTCTTCGCTCTCCCCCCATTCCCAGACCTTTGCCTTGTGGGTTAGCACATGGAGCGGGCGCGCTGTCTCGGAGAAGTCTTTGATGAAGCGGCAATAGAAGTTTACGAAGCCTAAGAAGGACTGCACTTCTTTCACCTTCGTCGGCGTCGGCCAGTCGAGAACTCCTTGGACTTTCACCGGGTCCATGGCCACGTTGCCTTCGGAGATGACAAGTCTGAGGTACTCGATGTGGTGTCGCTCGAACTTGCACTTCTCAGGTTTGAGGAAGAGTTTCCTCTTCCGCAGTGTTCCCAGCACTTCCCGCACGACCTTCCGGTGTTCCTCTAGGGTGGATGTGAAGATTAAGATGTTGTCCATATAACAGATGACGACTTCTCGGTCAATGAAATCCCGAAGAATGTCGTTCATCATGGTTTGGAAGGTCGCTGGGGAATTACACAGTCCAAAGAACATTACCATGGGTTCAAACAGGCCCCGGTTGGTCGCAAACGCTGCCTTCCACTCATCGCTGTCTTTGATCCGCACGTTGTTAAACCCCCAGCGCAGGTCTAGCGCCGAGAAATACTTCGCATTTCGAAGGCGCACAAGGACGTCGGAGATGAGTGGGAGGGGGTACGAGTTCTTGACCGTTATCTCGTTGAGCTTTCGGTAGTCCTGAACCAGGCGCAGGGATCCATCCTTCTTCTTGACGAAGAATACGGGGGCACCCATCGGCAACTTCGATGGGCGTATGCACCCGTTCCCCAGGTTCTTGCGCAGGAAGTCGTCTAGTTCTTTCTGTTCTGGCCGGGATAGGGGGAACGTCTTGCCTCTGGGTAGCTTGGCGTCGGGGGTTAGGTCAATGGCGTGGTCCCAGGGTTTTCGCGAGGGCAGCACATCGAAGGCCTCTTTTGAGAACACATCCTGGAAGTCCCTGTAGTGCTCGGGTACTAGCTCTTCCAGTGTCAGCGGCTTCGCCTCTGTGTCTTGGGCTTCCTCCGCCAGGCGTTGGGACGGCGTTGTGGTCGCTCTTAGGTCGTGTCCCCACCCTGGTGGGATTACGGCGGCATAGATTCCGTCGCCAGGTTCCACTTCGAGGGCTTGCCTGACATCTGCTCGCAGCGATTGGCAGGATGAGGGGCAGCGGGACATGACGACCTTCTGCTGTGCCCAGTCGACCTCTGGGTTGTGGTGTAACAACCATGAGTGCCCAATGATGAGGGACTGCTGCCCTAAGTTCGCTACGGCGAAGCGGGCGCGCTACGTATGTTGGCCAAATGTCAACAAGGCCTCCAGTTCCTCTGTGATGGCTCCGTTCTCGTTAGGCGTCCCGTCCATGTTGCGAACTGGGATGGGTTGGGGGAGCGGGGTCGTCTCAAGCCCGTGCTTCTGGACGAAGTCTGGGTTCACGAAGTTCCCGGTCGCGCCGGAGTCTAGCAGCGCTGACACGGCAACTGCGGTGAGGGACGGTAGGACGGTCACCTTCACCTTCATATTGAGGGAGCGGGGGGATTGCTTGGCAAGCACGTAGATGGCAGGTGGGGAGACGGCTACCTCAGAGGGTAGGCTAGCGGCTTTGGTGCTCTTTCTGGTCGAGGGTGCGATTTTCCTCTGTTTCTTAGCAATCACCTGGTGGAATTTGGACAGTGGTGCAGACTCGCGCGTATCTCTGTATTTACACTGGGTATCATTGCTCGCAGGCGGCCGGGACGCATCCCTCACCGGTCGCCTTCTTGAAAATCCACAGAGGGGTTCCCTTCCTCCCTCTCCTCCTCGTTCCCCTCAGGTGTCCCCATCAGTTGGCTCTTCAGCCCTTCTGCGAGTGCTCGAAGGTCTTCCGGGTGCATGCGGCGCACTCAGTGGACCTTTGGGAGGGGGCAGTCTCGTGCGAAGTGCCCAGGGGCATTGCAGTTGTGGCATAGCCCCCATCGTTGGTCTGCCCTTGAGCGGTCGAGGTCCATCGGCTGAGGTAGCGGGGCTGTAGTCGTGGGGGTGGTAGGGGCCGTGGCAGGTTGCGGCGATGGCCCTGGTGGCGGGCGCGGGAGGGTCTGAGAGGGTGATGGCGGCGGTCTGGCGGGGGGGAGGGACGACTTGAACAGGGGGAGTCGGGGTTGAGTCGCCTGGAAGCGCCGCCATTGGTTGTCGAGGAGGGTGGCCTCTCGTTTCCATTCTGCCCAAGTTCCTAGCATGGGGCGCAGACGGTAGATGCTCTCACGTAGCCGGGCGTTGATCGCTTGTTCGAAGCGGTCTACCAGCCCTACGTCACCCAGCCGCGAAGCGGGACCGTGGATTTCGAACTCCTGGATGATTTTATCCACGGAGTCAGTGCCTTGCCGTAAAGTGGCAAGCTTCTGCTGGGCGGTGGCTTCCCGGTTGGGGTCTTGAAACATGGCGTCCAGCTCTGCCATGAACTCGTCCATGGTGGTCATGGGGGATCCCGCCGTCAACAGCGTGATCGTGCGCTGTGTTGCCCATGCTCCTGCAGCTCCTCCTTTCATGTATGACAGGACGAAACGGATTTGGGATAGGGTGTCGGGGAACTCCATGGCACGGACATGGAAGTAGATTCTGCATTCCGCTTTGAAGCGGTCGAGGTCCTCACTCGCTCCGGCAAAGGCGGTGGGGGGGGGCAACCTTGGGTGCTTTGGGCTTAAGCGTAGGTGTGGGTGTGGGCGCAGGCGGAGCCAGTGGGTTCTGGACATGGCTTTTGAGGATGGCCTGCAGTTCCTGGAACCTAGTCAGCAGGTCCTGGTACTGCTCTTCAGTCACCATGCTGGAGGAGGTGGGGGAGATTAGGTTGAAACCTTCTTCTGCTGTCAGGGACGGTGTAGGCGGGATAATCGCCCACGCACAGACTCGGCTCGGATACCCACTTCCACGATCAGAAAACAACTTTCATTCACGCGACGACTCGGTACAAATTTGGTATCCAAAAATAGTCCTAATTCGTACGATTCTGACGATACCAAGAACGTCCCAATCGGTGGAGATTTGACGGAGTTCCGTGTTGGAGAAGTTAGGCACAGCAGGTCACGGGCATGTGCGGGCGTGGGAATCTCAGGCGGCAACCCAGAATTCCAGCCTCACTCGTTCCCACGGCGTCTAATAAATTGGTAAGAATGCTCATTGGCTGCGTGAGAGTTATCTCCGGCTACATTTCCAATTTAGGCCCTTAATTCCGTAAATCCGTTGAGAAATCGCTTATTTTCTTATATTTTCATATTTTGCCATCATTTCAGTTATTGATCAATATTCTTTTATTGATACTGTTACCCTTTTCTATTTATTTCGCCTAATAAGGTATGCAGGTGCCATATGGCACCAATATTTCCCATCTATTATTTCTAAAAATAATTGTTCCTTATATCCTGTACATACCGGATTTTGGGAAAAGAAGTTCTCCCCTCCCCCATTTTCTCTAAGGTGCTAGGACGCGCTAGAGAGGGTGTGAGTGAGTGGAATTCCAACAGTAGGAATAAGGGCAGCTGTCTAGCTCACAATGAGTGAGTAGTGGACGCTGAGCCCGGACCTTGCGGAAATCCCGGAGAACCCACCACGGAGTTTTAGGATCGAGAGCATAGCGAGTTTAGTAAAGAAAGTAGGATTTGGAGAGTTTGGCCCCATGAGCTTAGTCGGCATAGAGAGCTGCGAGCCCTCTTTCAACGGCTCGAGGAAGGCAGAGGTAGCGGCGTAATGCTCGGCGCTAGCGGCCCGGACAGCAGCGGGGCGGTGAGACCGTATAGTGGATAGCCCTTACTTGGGCTTACGTCCCTGTGTGGCTTCTTAGGCTGAAGCAGGAAATGTATTGTTATTAGGGTGGGAAGCCAGAATAAACTAGGGTACTTGCCTGAAACGGGAAATGAGAAGAAGGTTACTTCTTCGGTCCTGCTTCGGCTTAGTTTATATACATGTGTGAATGGGTCACGTGGGGTTGCCACGTCACCCTTGGACGAAGCCGGGTTACCGCGGGTGGTTCCGCAGTCGATCCCGAGTGTTGGAGGGGAAGTACAAGTAGAACGGTGCATCCGGTGTTGCGGTGCCCCTATGGGGTGCTCAGCATCGGACACATCCGTGCTACAAGGGTAGGAAAGAAAGAGAGGTCATCTGTATAAAGATAGAAAAAGAGAAGAAGGAAAGAAGAGAGAATGAGGGGATGAGACAAAAGGAAAAGGAGGTGGCGGCGGTGGCGGCGGCGGCAGCGTGCCCTGACAACAGCCCACACTCACTTATTCCCTAAACCTTTTTCTCTCTCCTTCACCGACATGTACAAATCACCCACTTTAAAGTGGCGACAATAAAACGCTCATTGATAATTTCAAACTCAATGTAAATCAATTCTTAAACTTTATTTTCTTCACCATTAACCTTGTATGCGTCACAAATGCAATGCAAGGGGGGAGAATGTCAGGGCAATAGCCCCGAACCCCAAGCCACATGTAATCAAGATACATATAGTCACATGTGTTAGAATGCGGGATTCGGACGACTCCGGAATGGAATCGGAGACTTAGCATGGAAGGACCTTGGCCTCAGCGACTCAGGCGGAGCGCTGTGCCATTGCTGGTTGTCCTAGGGGTCCCTAATTTCAGATCTAGCAGAGGGAAAGTCTCTTGGGGAATTCAAGTCGATTTCGGACTGAGGTTACAAGTTACTAGGTACATTGTATATAAGGAGGGGTCCGGAATCAAAAGGAACAAGGTAGGACAAAAGGAGACAAAGGGAGATGGAAAGAGGAACAACACCGAGGGTCAGGTGTTTGACTCAATGGTGTTTCCCAAGGGAGGAATGAAGGGCCAAGGCCCAAGAAGGAAGGAAGGAGGATGGGAGTCGGGAATGGCCAGCTGACTGAATAGAAAGGAAGCAGCAGCCCAAATAGGAATGAGGGAGAATAGCGGAATTGAAATGGACAATGCAATAGTTGCAAGGTCCGGAGTAAGTCCGGAAAGTCTGAACTCGGAGGTTAAACTCCGGAATATTGGCAAACATAATTAAATGGAATGAGCTAACCAATACAATGGGTATAAGCGGAGGTGGGGTCAAAGTCCGAGGTCGGAGCTAAGACCGGAGGTTACGGAGACGGAGACGCGAACGGGATTCCGGAGCGGAGGTCTGGAGTCAGGAGCATAGGTTTTGCGTACTCATCTGGAAGGTGTCGAGGTTGGGGTCGGACCCAGAATGTTCCGGAGTCGGACCGAAGGTGGTGTCTGAGCCGGAGGTGGGATAACCTCTTGGGAGTCGGCAAGGAGAAAGTGACGGAAGGGAAGTAGGGCTCCGGAAGTCGGAGTTCGGAGTTCCAGGAGCCCGGAGCGGAGGTCGGGATTGTATGGATATGACAACATGGGTAAGCGGGAACCTCCGGGTAACTGCTTACACACTACCATAAAATACACACACTTGTATCACTTATGGCTCTGTGTGCTGAGCTACCCTGAGACCTCACACTTTGGTAGTTACGCATTGTAGATAGTATACTACCTATGTACCCCAGTTTGAATGTCAACTTGAATACCCCCAAGTCCTCTTGTCCATAGTTCACCTCTGACTTTGTCTTCACTTGAGCCTCTACATCGCCACCAGGTTCCCTCTGCTACACCTGAAATACAGGATAGCCTAGAGCATGTGGCACAACACTCCCACTGAGTTGTTGAAACCAACATCCCAACCCCCTGACACCTTGCAATGGAGTAACCTATCAGCTAAGTGATCACTCACACTGCAATAATCTGCTCCACTTCCCATGAATACCCTCAAGCACTGTTTCTGACACCAAGCAGCAAAGGTGGCTGGAGGAAAAGCAGAGTTCAGTGCAATGCCAACACAAGTCCATGAGTTGAAGGCTGATCAGTCAGTGGTGTCACAAATAAGGTCTGTCACATGACAGTTCATAAGTGCTTGTGACATCTCACACATTGACTCATCATACATGTTCATGGAGGATTATGAATGTCCATGACGCATCATGGGACATTATAGCATTTTACATGATGGGGAAAGTGATGGGGAAAGGTCAAAATAAACATATGACACTCCATGAACCTTCATGACCTGTCATGAAGGTCCATGAACATCATGACCACTCATGAACCTCATGTCATATTGTGTCACCAGCAGTCATGAACTGTCATGAAATCCAAAATTTTCAATGTAAAAATTGTCTGATTCAATTCAATTGTCATGAAATTTCATGACATGTCATGACTCCTCATGATTTCATGGCACAGGATTACAGTTTTGGAGAGTACCTTGCTTGGCACTAGTGGCCCAGATGGCAGCAGGGCAGTGGGAATGTATAGCAGACAGCCCTCACTCGGGCTTGCATCCCTGTATGGCTTCTTAGACTGAAGCAGAAGTGAGAAGAAGGCTGCTTCTTCGGTTCTGCTTCAGCTCAGTTTATATACAGATGAGATCAGAAACCAGATATTCCAGTCAACACCAATATACAATCTCAAATGTACCGGCACTTTGTTGGCTTCATGTGGCTTTCCAATGCAGCCATCACTTCTGGTCATCTGTATCTAGACCCAACTCTCCCACTATATGTCCCACAAGGAGTCCATGTTTATCTGTCTGCCAAGCAGTCATCATGTCACTAGAATCGGCCCTGACCTCGATGGCAACATCAATCCAAGTTTCCATGTCATCATACACATTTCAGTAGAGTCAGCATGTCCAACTGGGAGCAGAAGTTCTGGAGAGCAGTGGAGGAGTGATGTTCGATCCATTCCTCCAAGGTGCCTTGGGCATCTTGGTCGTCATCATCGTGAAGTTCCTGGTGCACATCCCTAGGCATATGGCAACTGAGGCTCTTGTGGCCTTGGACATCAACAAGGAAAAAAGTGTCCTCCCCATAGCTAAGATTGGAGGCAGCAACATCACAGAGACTCCAAAGTCCATCATGCAGTGACCAGGCAATTGGACTGTAGATTGAAATATTGTGCGACAACCACTAATGGAACAAAACCTTCCCCCATCCAGGGTAGGTGGCCAGAGCCCAGCATTGATGTGAGAGTTGGCCTTCACTGCTGCAGGCTTGATAATGGATGCACACACTTCATCAACTTGAGCATTTGTGAGAGAGACAACTGAGGGAAGAAGAGGTAGATGGTGACGTGAGTACCAATCTTTGCAATAGGAATGTTGGGGATGGTGTATAGAGGCACTGACTTTGTGGTATGGTTCCAACTGAGGGCTGCTGGCACAACCCATGGCTTTGTGCCTCAGTGGTGGTAGGTTTGAGGATGGTTGTCCATTGATGCTCTATTCCATTTCTTCTACCTCCACTCACTCATGGGGGGTTTGTAGTAACTCAGGTGATCAGCCCTGGGCAGTCTGGAGTAGACTTTAGCCTAGATACTGTTATGGAAATGGGAATTTCCCATTTTAGACTCTTATGGGTTCTGTATCACATGATTTGTATAGTAATTGAGTTTAACAAATCAACAATCAACATCTAAACTCACTGTCAAATTGCTGTAACACAACATGTTACACCTGCTGTGAATTAATCTGTAAAATCATATGAGCTTGACTTCTACCCCTTTCCACTTTCCTGCACCAAGAACGGACGAAAATGGGTGCCTCCAGCCCCATTTTTGTAACAGATACAATCAGTAGAAAGGATAAAGTCGACTCCAAAGTCACATGACTATCTATAGAGTGAAGATTGAAAACAAAAAAGACAACTCAAACTACAACAGGGTTAACAGCTCACATCAGTCAGGTCACGTGACCATCCTGGAGATCCTGAGATATTTCCCTCAGTAAATCTGATGCATGCCCATGTTGATTAGGCCCAGAGTTCACATGGAGTCCACACATGTTGTAACAGGGAATTCCATCCCACCATCACACAGGCTCACAGGGGGGACAGTAGTCTCTCAAGGCCTCCTGACTGTCGCTAAAAGAGGTCCTAGAGTACGGTGTTTTTGGTGTCACTTGTTACAAAAATGGGGCTGGAGGTGCCCATTTTCGTCTGTTCTTGGCACAGGAAAGTGGAAAGGGGTAGAAGTCAAGCTCATATGATTTTTACAATAGATATGGCAGGTGTTGTTATAGATGCTTTCACAGAGACATTACTCTCGGGTTCTTGGTTGATTATTGATTGGTTAAACTTAATTACTATACAAATCATGTGACACAGAACCCATAAGAGTCTAAAATGGGAAATTCCCATTTCCATAACATCACTGTTAGAGACCAGAAGCGAGATGAAGGAGATGTCTCTGTGGCAGAGGGCTTCAGCCTCAGCAACTCAGACCAGGAGTGCTGTGCCTAGTTACATGTCTGTGCCCTAATTTACTTACTGGCAGCGAGAACTAAAAGGGGGATCAACTCTAGTTGATTTTATCACTAGGGTGTAACCTATCTACAAGTTATGTATATATAGTTACAGCGAGGGCAGGCCCATGAATGGCAGGACTGAGCGGAGTGGAACTAATGGAGCCAAACGTTAGCCAACCGAACATTACTGACGAGTCGGGTTACAGGGTTAGTGGAATGGCAGGCTATAACCCAGAAATGGGAAGGAGGGATAGGCCCAAAGGTAGACTTGCAGGGCAAGCAAGTGAATTGCCCAGTGGGGGCAGGAGTGCGCTAGCGGACATTGGGGCTGTCCAGAGGCCTTCGGGGCTCTGTACTTAGGGAGGCATAGGTAATATATTGAATTGAAGGGGTGGTGACCATCAAGGGAGTCAGAGGTGATTGTGGAATATGGGGGCTCTGAGGTTAGTGATGAAGGAGCAGAGGTAGTCCAGAAGGATCGGAGGTAGTGGAGGACGATGGTTGTAGATGGATATGACAGTCACAGTTGTATAGTTGTGGCTTGCAGTCACAGGACTACCCCAACTACACTTGCCACTGTATGTACATGAAAAGGCACTGTTTTGTAGTGCAAGGGTTTATCCCTGCAACAACGTGCTTGGCTAGAAACTAGTGTCAACATGCCCCAGTCTCTCCCCATTGTCATATCCATACAATCCTGACCCCCACTCCGGGCTCCCGGAACTCCGAAACTGACTCTGGAGCCCTACTTCCCTTCCATCACCTTCTCCTTGACGACTCCCAAGAGGTTATCCCAACTCCGGCTCCAACACCACCTTCGGTCTGACTCCAGAACATTCCGGGTCCGACCTCAACCTCGACACCTTCCAGACAAGCATGCAACACCTATGCTCCCGACTGCGGACCTCCACTCTGGAATCCTGTTCATGTCTCTGTCTCCGGAACCTCCGGTCTCAGCTCCAACCTTGGACTTTGACCCCACCTCTGCTTATACCCATTGTATTGGTTAGCTCATTGTCAGGGCACACACCCTGACTAGCCCGGACCTGGACCTGCATCCGGACCCACTACACTTCCCGCACGCATTCCCACGCCACATGCTCCATGTGCCGCATGGTCCGGCCCCAGATCCTGCCTTCATGTGACTTCCGGGTATCCCCAGAAGTTTTCCTGATATGGTGGCCACTGTGGGAAGATGAGAAGTTAGCTTCCTTCTCATCTCCTTACCCACAGTAGAGTTGTGCCCTGGACAGGGCTGGTTACACTATAGGCTGTGGACCATAGGGGAGGGTCATGGGGACCTGGGAGTCCCTGACACTCATTCCATTTAATTACATTTGCCAATATTCCGGAGTTTAACTTCCGAGTTCGGACTTTCCGGACTTACTTTGGACCTTGCAACTATTGCATTGCTCCATTCAATTCCGCTATACACCCTCATTCCTATTTGGGCTGCTGCTTCCTTTCTATTCAGTCAGCTGGCCATTCCCCACTCCCATCCTCCTTCCTTCCTCCTTGGGCCTTGGCCCTTCACTCCTCCTTTGGGAAACACCATTGAGTCAAACCCTTGACCCTCAGTGTTGTTCCACCTTCTAGCTCCCTTTGTCTCCTTTCATCCTACCCTTGTCCCTTTTGATTCCGGACCCCTCCTTATATACAATGTACTTAGTAACTTGTAACCTCAGTCCAAAATCGACTTGATTTCCCCCAAGAGACTTCCCCTCTGCTAGATCCGAAATTAGGGACCCCTAGGACAACCAGCAATGGCACAGCGCTCCACCTGAGTCACTGAGGCCAAGGTCCTTCCACGCTAAGTCTCCAATTCCACTCCGGAGTCGTCCGAATCTGCCTGATCTAACACCCATGTTATTCATGTGCTAAGGTATTCTAGACATCTACTGATACCTTCTAGCTTTTGCCTTGCCTACTGCTTATGAGATGCATGCTGGTACTTAGACAACACTCATAATTCATGTGCATGCGCAACTGTAACTTGGAGTGTACTGCTCCATGATAGAGATCTCCCTGTTGATTGCACACATTTTGAGTCACTGCAGCGTCCCTCCATTTTCTTTAACAAAGCCATCCTATCCTTGTGGCACTACAGTGAGTGGTCTACACTGGACCCTCAGGGTGTCTGCTACTTACCATTCTATCTTTGTGTGTACTGTTAGTACTCACATTCACTCCGGTATTGATCAGAAGGAAAGTGGAATGAGGTCACTGATGATGCTCTCTCTCATCATAATTGTGCCAGTGCCAGGGTTTCAGTGCTGAAGCTAGTGATGACCCAAAAATGAACTATCTGTCTCACTTGGCCAGACAACCATCTCTAGAACTCTGGTCATTGGAGTGCTTGCATGTGGAGTGGGCCATTGTGCTTGGATGTGTCCTTGAGTGCAGTACCGCACTGTGACCCAGCAGCAACACCTTATCAAGCCATCTTCTCTTTGATCATATCTTTTTGGGCTGTGCAGAACTGGAATATGCAATGCACGAGAAAAAAGACTCACATTATGATACATCATGTGTGCATTCAACAGTGAAGACATTGATATCCAAGGGCATTGGCTGTCATATCCGTACATACCCAATCTGTCAGAGTTCTGGATTGCTGTCAGAGACTGGGATATTGTCAGAGTCGGACAAACTGTCAGAAGGCAGATTGGGTTCTGTCTGAGTTGAGGTCGGAGGTGGTGCAGAGTTCTGTTGGAGCACGCTGTAACGGGTCTATCCAACTAGACTCGCGACTCAGGTCTGGGGGGGGGTAGGTCTCTCTCTAGTGTCAGACAGATGTAGTGGGGTCCTTGGGTACGGTGCTGATAACCCTCTCTAACTAACTATACAGCGGGTCACGGAAGAGTCCGATACAAATAGAAAAGGAAAGTCACATGCGTGAATGAATGAAAATAGTAAAGATAATAAAGAAAATGTCATATCTCCTCAACAACCAAACCAAATCCAACTATCTTAGACTCGTCAGAACCACCTCTACAACCTCTACAACTCCTACTATTACCCCGACTCACCAATCCTAATCCCTGATGCAGTAAAGGGTGAAGTGTGCAATGAGGCTCGTTTTAACCCGCACGGACTTGTCCCCACAACAACGCGCGCGGATATGCGGGCAGAAATATGCGGCACATCCGGAAGTGCTGTTCAAGGTTAGCAGAGTGGGATCACGGCCTCAGCGACTCAGGTGGAGCACTGTGCCTTGAGCTTGATGTTTGGGGGAGATCCCGTATTTACGGATTGACACTCACAGCGGACTTCAAACAAGACTTGCGGGCGGAGCGGACCTGTAGGAGGAGCGCAGACTCCGCGAGCACGGACTCAGAGGGGGGGAAGCCCCCTTTGCAGAAGGAGAGACTCAGACCAGACAGGGGGGGTACTCTAGTTGATTTCAGACTGGGGTCCCCAAAAGTATTTACAAGGTATATAAATAGGCAAGAGGGAATATAGAAAGGCTGGTCAGTCCGGTGCGGTCCGGCACGGAGATAAGCGGGGATTGTCAAACTAAATAAGGACAAGAGCCCGGGAACTGGAAATGAGGAACAGATCAATAAACAATAAGTGGCAAGGGTTATTGATGAATAACTGAATGAGATCAATAACCTAGTGCCAATAAAGAGGGGATCAAATGCCGATATTGGCAGGGAAGCAAACAATAAATGGCACTCGGCAAGGAATGAATGATAAGCTGCCAAGTGACAAATGGCCAGAGGAAAAGCGGAGGTCAGCGTGCGGCACCGATACAAGTCCGCAAATCAGGATGCGAGGTCGGTGCGATGCTGACACAAGTCCACAAAGGGATGCGGGAATCAGCATGGTGCTGATGAGTCCGCAACAGAGGGTGGTCTGTCAGTGCTGTCATAAAAGGACAGCATGATGGCCAGCAAGATACGGAGGGGAGTGTTGACCTGACCAGAGGTGTCAAGGACAACCAGAAATGGACAGAGGTTGCGGAAGGTGCGGAAGCGGTGCATGGTCAATAGAACAGACATTGGGTTGGGGCTGGTAAGGATGGGTTTGGGTCGGCGGAATTGCCTGTCAGCATTGATTTGCCGCTGATGGAGCCCCGGGATTTGTCAGTCATGACACAATCCCGATCCGACTCCCGGACCCCCATCTTCACCACCTCTGGAGTCCTACCCTACCGCCATCCATTCTGATATTCACCTTTGGACCCAACACCACACCTCCTCTTACTCCTCATGTCACCTCCACCCTTCCATCACTCTCCTACCCTTCTCCCGTCTACTCTGATACTCACCTTCAGACCTGACACCCCCCTCTCCTCCACTCCTCACCCCACTCCTCTCTCCTCTCTCCTCCCTCTGACCCTCTTCTGCCAAACCTCTGGCAAGTTATGACCTTCCACTGTTGTCCCGTACCCTGTACTCAGACACCGTTTGTACCTTCACTCCGAGATTCCATCATAGTTCCGACCTCGGACTTTGACTCCACCTTGGCTTAAGTCCATTGCATTGGTGACCTCATACTACATAAACACCATTGCCAACATTCCTTGGACTTTCAACCCCACCTCTGTAACCTCCATAACCTCCATAACCTCCAAGCTCCATGGATCATACTCAGCACTTTCACCATTTGTAATGTATCTTTTGCGCTTTCCCCTCATCCTTATTTGGACTGCTGCTTCTCTCCATTATAGCCAGTTAGTCATCATCCCCACTTCACCTCATCCTCCTGCCCCTCTGGGCTTCACCCTCCCTATCTCCTTTCAGATGTACCACAGGTTCTAGCCTATGACCTTTCAGTGCCGCTCTGCTTCTATCATCCCTTTGTTCCCGTTCGGATGCCTTTGTTCTGTTTCGGACCCCCTTTGATTTCCTTGTGCTATCATCTCCCTATTATATACAGGTGCTTGTACATACTCATTTTGGACCTTCAGTCTAAAATCGACCTGAAATGCCCCCTAGAGACTTCCTGCTCACCGCCTCTGAAATTAGGGACCAAATGGACAAACAGCAATGGCACAGCGCTCCACTTGAGTCGCTGAGGCCAAGGTCCCTCCTTGCTAAGTCTCCAGTTTCCCTCCAGAATCATCCACCCTTGCCCAGTTCTAACATTGGCCCTAGCTACACTATTTGCTTGGTTGTTTCCTGGTGGGATGGGTACCAACTTATTGTCAGGGCACACCTGCCTGACCCGGGTCCACCCGGACCCACCCGGCCACACCACACCCGCTCCCCGCTGTCCAACCCTCTCCCTCTTTCTTCCTCTGTCTCTCCTCCTCTTTCCTTTCTCTCTTTCTTCTCCTTTCTTTATCTCATTCCTCTCATCTTCCTTTTCTTGTTTATTTCCTTCTATCTACACGGACCACCCTCCTTTGTATCAATGTACTATTGACCCGTCCGGCCCACACACCCCGGACGGCTCCCCGCTGTGCCCAGCATGCGCGCATGCAGCGGATGCTCTCGTGTCAGGGCAATAGCCCCGAACCCTGAGTCACATGTAAACTAGATAGATATAGTCACGTGGACAAGCGGGAACCTCCGGGTAACCGCTTACACACCACCGTAAAATACATCATCTTGTATCACTTACGGCTTTGTGTGCTGAGCAACCCCAAAGACCTCACACTTTTTTAAGTGCATGAGGTGTGTTTTACAACACAACCCACAACTATAAAATCTCAACATCTGATTCGGAAGCGCTTATGGCGCCTAAACACGCCCACAAGGGCAAGGTCGCATCTGCAGCGACGTTAAAAAGAAGCGAGCGGTTTATTAAGAAACCGCAATCTCCCATCATGGGAGATTCAAACCAAAAGCCGTCGTCAGATGACGACGAGGATCAACGCGATCCGGGAAAAGCAACCACTTCAGGGCTGGTCCCTGAAGACTTTAGAAACTTACGTGGAGTAAGTGCGGGGCAAAATACCCCCAGAACTCCACAACAAACCGATCTAACCCAAGCTGGGGAAGATCCCTTACCTCCTCACGAGGTAATCGACTTGCGCGAAAAACGCGTAAGCGCCGAACGATCAGCCCAAAAAGCTGATCGGATAGAGCCGCAGGAAACCCCAGGGCCCCACTATCCCCTAGAGTTCCCAATCACGTCCCCAAGTCAAGCCCTAAAGGCAGACAAAGGGAAACAAAGGGAAGAAAACCCGCGTCGGCTATCCGAAAAACTACTGGACTTGTTCCAGGTTCCGTCCGAATGGAGGATGGAAAGTGAAGATCAACTTCTTCTCAGGCTGAAAGCCCGAGAAGGCGCGAAAATACGCCCTGAGAGCAGGATCTCTCAGAGCGCGGAAGCTCCAAAAGAGCCTCTGCTGTTTACACCCCCACGCACCATGCCAGACAAGGCAAGGTCGCCAACTTCAGAGGAGGTCTCCGAGATAATGAGGAGGAGGCGAACTGAAATGAGGGAGTTCGCTGAGGAAGCCTTACGTAAAAATAAGGAGAAACCAGCGAACAGACCCCTCTATGAAAGGGAAGCACCCTCCGCAACGGCCTCGCCAAAACAAAGCGAGCGTGGAGTGTTCACTCCAAGAACCCATTCTGGAACTCCCAGAAGCGGAAATGTCAACTGGGGAGAGTCACTGCTCGCCCAACCAAACTTCCTCCTGGAAAACCAGGAATCGCGCATAATAAACGCGATAAACTCGATCCAGAAAAAGATCGAGGAAACGAACCATAATAGCACGGCTCGTCTAGAGATAACTCTAGAAAGAATGGCCAACGCAATCGACGCGTTGACAGAAAAAATCAGCGAACAAACAGATTTGCTGAAGGAAATAAACTCCTCACAAAAAAGTGAGGAAACAAATAAACACCCCTGGACCACGGTCCAGGACATAAATAGAACTCGTGAAAAATTCACGAAAAGAACCACCAGTGAAAGCACACTGGAATATCACCAGCGACTCGACAGAGATGCTAAGGAGATCCTTCTCCCAAGGATAGGAGAAGACGATGCCGAGAGAAGACATCGTTCAGAGATCAGAAGGAGAATTGGCACGTACCAAAGGTTCGGCCAAACATCCAATTATGACGGACCTCTCGAACAGAGAGGTAACGCATTCATACCCTCTCAAAACAATGAGAGAATACAAATACAACTTCAGGCAAATTCGCCTGAAACCAAAGAAATGCTGCGAGAAAGATTCCCCCCAGCAAAAACCCCCCCAAAGGAGAGATCTCCATTGGACAGCGACCCCGCGAAGGCAGGGGAGCAAGAAGAGTACCTGGAGAAATGGTACGAAAAGGCCATAAGAATGGCCGAAGTGAGAATACTCACTCCCTACCCAGAAGGAGTGAAGCCAGAAGCCCTAAAGAATGGGCCGGCATTCCCTGACAAGAAATGGTCAGGGGAGAACGACATGGAATCGTTCTGGCAGTGGTTCACAGAACTACTGGGATTCCTCGCCTCGCGAGGATGCAAAGGTCCCCAATTCGACGAAGTCCACCTGGACTGCTTGATTCGTGGATTAGGGGGACCCGCATTTGACCTCGGAATTAGACTCCGAGACGAAACTCTCCTCAGAGGAGACGAGGGCATGTTCCTCGAGGTTCTCAACATATTGATGAGAACCTTCATCAAAGCCTCCGCCGCGTTGAACGCGACAAAGAAATACCGCAACGTCAAATACGAAGCGGAAAAAGGCCTAAAACAGTTCTACTTAGAACTGTCAAAAGCAGCGTCCCAAATGGTGACGCCGCCAGACCAGGCGTCCTTTAACGCCAGGTTCTTAAACTACATTCCCCTCGAATGGAAGAGGGAAATGATTGCTCATGATAGAATCAGAGCAGACTTCTCCTCAAACGAGGAGATGTTAAAAGCAATATCTCGTGTAGACGAGATAATTGACGGGCTGAAGATGTCTTCAGCCTACAAATCAGGGTACTATACCCAAACAACCACCACGGCAACAACGAGCCGCGGCAAAGCCCTCCCGTCAGGAAAGAAAGCGGAAGAGCTGAAACCCAGATGGAAAGAGGATACATCCTCGAAAAACTCGAGGAAAACTGACCAAAAGTCAGTTCCAATTTGCGGCAAATGCGGCAAAATAGGGCAAACGAAAGATTGCCCAAGACACAATATAACGAGCGATGAAAAACCAAGGCGTATAGCTGCCATGGAAATCGCGAACTCAACAGATGAAGAGTCAAAAAGCTCATCAGATGAGAAACCAGAGAACAACTCTGGTAACTCCGAAGTATCAAGCTTCGAAGTGGAGGACCCATACGAAGGACCTCAATACTCACCTGACTCAGAGGGTGAGGAAGTCAACGTTGGGACCATAAGAATGGGCCCAATGTCAGTCGTCGACCACGATGACATAAATTATAAAATCAAACTGGCTGTAGCACACCAGTTAGAAAACACGGCAGACGAAAAAGTCGCCGAAGCCTTGGTGGAAGCACCAAGAAAAGACGCCTTGGGGAAATACACCAAAGTACCCAAGGAAAACAAGGACAAAGGGAAGAAGGACCAAAAGTCCATCGAAACCCAGTCCCCTTTATTTGATGCGAAATTCCGCATCTCAAAAGACGCGGGAAAATACCCCGTAAACAGACCGCTCTCAACAAAGAGAACGCTAACGGCTCACATAAAAATAGCAGGCATAAAAGCCTATGCGCTATTCGATAGTGGAGCCGAAACGGACGCTTTATCGCCGGACTTTGTCCGCGCGGTCCACATCCCAATCCTTCAACTGGAGAACCCAGTCGTCCTCCAAATGGGGACGAAAGGAACAAGATCACAGATCCTGTTCGGAACTAACGTGGACGTTGAGATCAACGGCCACGTAGAAAAACACTACTTCGATGTAATTAACATCGACAGGTACGACGCCATCTTCGGCGCCCCCTGGTTAAACAAAAACCAGGTAAGCTTAGACTTCCGGTCCCACAAAGTGAGAACGGCGAACAAGGGCAACATAGACATCCTTGGAATAAGCGAAGACCGTGTGACGAGATCACACGGAGGGAAAACTCGAGCAAGAGCCCGAGAACAACCAAAAAAGAAGCCCCCCTGACAGGGAGGCGGGACTGAAACACACCTCAGGGTAATCACAAGAAAATACCCTGAAGGTTGGCCCAATCCTAGTCCGGAAGGACTAGAACTTCCAGACGTACCACACCTGGAAGGTCTCTCCATGAACAACCCCGAGTTCGAAATACTCAGGGAGTGGTGGAGAGAAAAATTTGAAACCGTAATGGCGCCAGCGCCATTAGAAATGCCTCCCCTGAGGGAAGTGAACCATCGAATCCCGTTGAAGGATCCGAACAAGAAATTTCGGGAAAACACCCCGAGATGTCCCGCAGCACTGCAGGAAGCACTAGCGACCAAAATAGATCGCTATGTAAAAGCAGGATGGTGGTATCCCGCGAACAGCGAGCGAGCATGCCCGCTACTGTGCATCCGCAAAGCAGATGGATCTTTGCGCACGGTAATAGACGCGAGGAACCGTAACTCAAACACGATCCTCGACGTCACACCAATGCCAGACATGCGACTGATCCAGGAATCAGTTGCCAGAGCAACATACCGATCAAAGATCGATATGTCGGACGTGTACGAACAAATACGCGTGGATCCAGATGACGTCCATAGGACGACATTCTCCACGCCCCACGGGATGTACAACTCGAACACGATGCAGCAAGGAGACTGCAACGCTCCCTGCACCTTCCAGCGCGCACTGACCTGGGAACTACGAGGAGAAGTAGGCAGACGCCTACACGTCTGGTTCGACGATATATTCACCAGCACAAGCTCGGTGGAAAACCACAATAAAGCACTATTGTGGTTATTCACTCGCCTAAAAGGGGCGAAATTCTACATAAGCCGGAAAAAATTCCAGCCATTTGCCCCAATCCTGGACGTTCTAGGAAGCTGAGTGGACGAACAGGGCATCCACGCTCAAGCGGATAAAATGGAAAAAATCCGCAACTGGCGAGAGCCAGCAGACCACACAGGAGTCCTAAGATTCCTGGGAATGGTAGAATATCTATCGATATTCATGCCAAACGTCAGCGGTTACACAGGACCACTGCAAACAATCTGCTCAAACAAGCAGACATTCAGGTGGACACCACTCCACCAGAAATGCTTCGACAAAATCAAACGTCTAGCATGTAGGGCTCCGATCCTGAAGCCCGTCCAGTGGAACCCACCGGAAAGCCTCTCAGAAGAAGAGAGGACCAAACTCCACGTCTGGGTCATAACAGACGCATGCCCAGCGGGCATGGGTGCATTAATTGGACAAGGCGAAAGGTGGCAGACTTGCCGCCCGGCCGCATTCATGTCCAAAAAGTTCACCAACACACAACGTAGGTACTTCGCCTACGAGCTCGAGGCACTGGGTGTCCTCGAAGCGCTCATGAGATGGCAAGACGACCTCATGGGAGGCCGTGAATTCACAGTAATCACGGACCACAAAGCTTTGGAATATTTCAAAGCGAAAAACCACAACTCAGGAAGACACCTGAGATGGCAAGCCTTTTTCGCAAGCTTCAATTGCGAAATAAAATACGTGGAAGGCCACAAAAACAAAGTGGCAGATGCACTCTCAAGATACTACGACTCGTCAACGGACGAGGATCTGCATTTCGACGATTATGTGTCGGCGGACATCCACCTGGACAAAAATGCAGAAGATATCATTCCCGACAGAATCGAGGAATACGAAGAACTGCTACTAAGCAGTACCCTGAGTAAAAACTCAGAGAAAAAGAGACTTGCAGCGATACGCGCGAAAAACACCCTAGAGGAAGCTCTAGGGGGAGCGATAACCTAGAGGAAACTCTAGGGGGGAGCGCCCAAAATCTGGAAGAAATCATAACTCCAGAAAAGAACCTTCAAAAACAATTCGAAGAAAAAGACCTCATTGAGGCAATAAAATCTGGATACTTGAAAAGCCAGATCCACCGGGAAATCCTAGAGAACCCGGGGAATTTCAAAAACTTCTCCGTAAAAGATGGACTGATAACCCGACTTGGAGAAGGAGGAACGACCCAGATAGTAGTCCCGAAAGGAAACTACGAAAGGAAGTCCATTCGGGGAATAATCCTCGAGAGCATCCACGAAACACTTGGACATCTAGGATCCAAGAAAACAGTGGAAACCCTCCGTCGACACTTCTGGTGGAAGTCGATGAGAAAAGACACCCACAAGTTCTGCAGGTCTTGCGGAACTTGCCAAACAACCAAGAAAAGCACCAGGAGAAATCCCGGAATGCTTCACCCACTCCCGACCCCCGAGGCACCATGGTCATCAATAGCCATGGACTTCACAGGTCCATTCCCAACAAGCCTGGGATATGATTACCTCTGGGTAATCATCTGTAGGTTGACGTCCAACGTCCACCTAATTCCAATAAAAACAACAACGAACGCACTAGAACTAGCATTCGTATTTCTTCGTGAAGTTGTAAGACTCCACGGTCTACCACACTCGATCATATCAGATCGAGACTCGAAATTCACGTCAAAATTTTGGCGCGAACTACACCGAATACTCAGTGTACAGTTGAAATTCACAACTGCATTCCACCCGCAAGGTGACGGCCAAGCGGAAAGAATGATACAAAAAGTAGTACAAATACTACGCGCGATGGTTAGACCAGACCAACGCGACTGGGCAGCGAAACTGTCGATGGCGGAATTCGCGATCAATGCGAGCTCGAACACATCGACAGGATTTGCCCCGTTCGAATTAATCTACGGCCATATGCCAAAAATGTGCCTAACAGCACCACTCTCGGACTACCCGGGAATAAACGACTTTGCTCAAAAAGCGAAGGAAAACCTCATGGCAGCACACGACGCGATAATACATAATCGCGCTGCTCAAACAATCCAGGCGAATAAGAAAAGACGCCCGGACCCGCCTTTGAAAAAAGGCGAGCTCGCATACTTATCCACAGATAAGCTGAACCTACCCAAAGGCAGGGCAGGAAAACTAAAGCCCCTATACATAGGGCCTTATGAAATCCTGGAAACATTTCCAGAAACGTCCAACTACGTCCTCAAGTTGCCACCACAACTTGAACAATGCGGAATCCACCCAAGATTCCATGTATCCCGGCTAGCACCTCACGAGCCGAATGACCAGGAAACCTTCCCAAATAGGGAAGTAAACATATTCTACGATTTCGGGGAAGACCCTGATCGCGAAGCAGTAGTTCGCGAAATCCTAAACCACGCGTGGGTTCACAACGAACTCTGGTTTAAGGTTAAATGGGAACTAGGGGACACCACATGGGAACCCCTAGGAAATTGCGACGACCTCGTCCACCTGGACGAGTACCTCACCTTACAAAATGTAAGGGAACCAGAAAAACTCCCTATCAAAGAAGACAGGGAACTCTCGGCATTATTACGCCCCCAAAAACGGAGGCGGAAGAAGTAAAGCTGAGGGACGATGGCCCACAGCCAAGAGCGTGGGAAAGTTCTGGGCGAGTAACTCGCCCGGACAGCCACACCATGTACAAGAAATCACATGGGCTAGGCAAGCAACTCGCCTAGACCACGTGAACCACAGGCTCACGTGCAAAAGAACACACAACCGCGGCGAATCCCACGCACACAAGAACGAAGACCCCTCCCACCGCCACGAGTAACATAACGACGAGATGTTGTTCTCTGGGGGAGGCAACCCTCGGTTCGATCCAAACAAACCGCCGGATATCGAAATACGACAACCCGGGGAGCAAGGCTCCCCGGAACAACAACAACACCAGGCGCAGATAAGCGCCATGGATTACACGACGCACGCAGCACAAATGAGTGCTGCGAACCATCAACCATCCGCGTTGCCAACAGGCATCGCACACCCCCAGCCTCCCCAAAGAGGCTTCCAACCATACGCGGTGCAAACTGCACCGATGGCGCAACAAGCGCCATTCCAGGGGCAGCATTTGCTGCTGCAGCCCCAGGCATACTCCCCAGGGAACTTCCCTGGCCAGATCAACCCCTGGTTTAGCCAATTCGGCCCAGGTCCAACAACGCCCCAGCCAAATGCAGGCTGGGAATCAGCCATCGCGTCAGCGGTAGCTGCTCAGACAGGTCAACTCCATGAGGAGCTGAAAGAAATGAAGTCCCTCGTAGGAGGGAGACGAGGGAGCGACAGCGGCTCCTCGTCCAGACCGTCCAAGCAGGCACGGTCTAATAACTCGAGGGCGTCAGAAGATGCCTGCGACCATTGCGCCCACTGGAGGCGCGAATACAATAGAGCACGAAGAGATGCTGAGGGCATCTTTGACTCTCTGAAAGATGCAGAGAGAGAAGTCGATCTCCAAAAAAGGGAGATCGAATTACTGAAACGCGAGCTCAGAGAGGCATGCGCACTGGCAGACCTCGCTGCCAAACCCATCATGACGGGGGCCTCCCAGGTCAGGGGGAGGGGATACGGTTCCGGGCCTCATGAGGCGCGACCCCAAATGGGGACTAGCGCATCAAGGGGTGGGGCACCGACTATCCCGCCACCCCATGGGCAGGCGACCCTGTCCGGGTTGCATAAAGGCCCGCCCTCAGAGGGGCAAACCCATGTCGAGGGGAAGAGGGAGAGTGGTAGGCAACCGACGGCAGACCCTAAAACGGGGACCACTGCCAGAGGCGGCGGGCCACTGAGTACCTCAGCACCCTATGGGCAAGCCACCCTGCAGGGAAGTGTCCACATGCTATACGAGACCGCCGAACTCAATGAGTTCGGCAAAGTCGAAGCTCCAGTCGACATAACAATCGACCCCAACTTCCCCATGAGGAGAATAGCGGGGTCAGAAGCGGCGCATGACGCCGCATACGCTTGGTGGACAAGCGTGAGTGGGAAAGAATTCGTACACTGGTACGAACAGGCTGAAGCCGCCTTCAAAAGCGGCAAGGTACACAGAACCCTTCGCGAAAAAGCGAAGGAAACCGAGAAATACTTCTTGGGACTCCCGAGCATCGCAAGACTCGCGGAGGAATATAATTCCCCGGAGAACAAGGGAAAAATCTCCTGGGAAAGTCTAGGCAAAGCTGCCTACTTAAAGTCCCAGTTCAAACCACTCAGGACTCCTGAGGAACGTGCCGCAAGAACGGCGGAGCGGGAAGCGAAAGCTTCCAAATACCGGGAAAGAGACGCAAGTCTCCGAGCTGGACAACCAGCCCAACGACCATCCTTCCCCACGGGAAGAACGGTAAACCTACCGTACTCTACACCTGAGCCAAGCAGCTCAGGAACACAACAACCCGCTCCCACCCAGGGAGCACCCACTTCGTCGAGCCCACAGCCCGACAATGTAGCCCAGGCTACGTCATCGCATCCGACGCAGCAATCGGATGTCCAGATGAACAACCCGGAGGAAAACCCTCCTCCGGGGCAATGAATCCACCCTTGAGAGAAGGGAGAGTGACACGGTAATACGCCATCGAGGCGCCCGTGAAAACACCCCCCCAACTCGAGGCCCCGCACACAAAACTGTATGCGAGGAACCGCAAGTAACAATTGCGGAAATCTCCACTCCGCCAAAAGACCCACACCCACCACCGCTCGTGTGTAAACACCACTTACACACGAACCCTCACAGAACAAGTGAGGAACACCAAAGAAATACAACCTTTGGGTCGAAATCCATTTTCGACAAACTCCACCACTTCTTTCTTCTCTCCCTGCGATACCAATGTATCGCCGTTCACTTCAAAGTAACGGCCCACACTCATTCAAACCCCTTCTCTTCCTTTCACCAACATGTACAAAATCGCCCACTTTAAAGTGGCGACAACAGAAACACTCATTGATAATTCCAAACTCAATGTAAACCAACTATTAAAACTCTGTTTTTATTCACTATCAACTTTGTATGCGTCGCATATGCAACGCAAGGGGGGAGAATGTCAGGGCAATAGCCCCGAACCCCGAGTCACATGTAAACTAGATAGATATAGTCACGTGGACAAGCGGGAACCTCCGGGTAACCGCTTACACACCACCGTAAAATACATCATCTTGTATCACTTACGGCTTTGTGTGCTGAGCAACCCCAAAGACCTCACATCTCGGGATCCCCCACGGGGATACCTGGATGCCTGTGGCTGTCTCCGAGGGTGACGTGGCACTCGTCATGTGACTCAAGCCGCATGTACATAAATGTACCTGAAGTGGGAACTGAAGAAGTAACCTTCTTCTCACATTCTCCACTTCAGTCTAAGTGGCCAGGGACTGCTGTCCCTTCCCGGACCCGCCAGCATGCACGCCCGGTTTGCACCCCGCGAGGGCCCTTCTGCCGGGCGATACATCCGGACCCCCTCTACCCCGGATGCGTCCCTGACACTTATCACATACCAATATCGGGGTGGAAGGAATAGCTTGGCCAGTTCTGGTGATGGTATTGTGGGTAGGGATGAAGATGCACTGTTTGGACAGGTGGTCCTTGATGACCAAGATGGAAGTGAATCTGGAAGAGGAGGGAAGCTATTTGATGAAGTCCATGGAGATGGAGTTCCAAGGGCGATCAGGTGGGTGGGTAAAGGGAGCATGGTGATTGCATTGTTTTCGGACAGGTCAGTATTCAGTGCAGAGTGTATCCCTAGGCCTAGGGACCTTGCAATGGTCTAAGGCAATCGGAAACAGAAGAAGTTCAGGGAAAGCTACCCTTGTGAAGAGCCACCTGTGCCAGAGCCACCAAGGAAAAAGCGCCATGTAAATAATCCATATGTACATACTGCACTAGTTTCCACTACACTGATTTTCTGTTGCATATCTATTTTTTGTGCCCAAAGCTAATGTTTATCTGCAATTTACACGATTTGGCATGTTGTCATTCGTTGTCTTATTTTTTTGTGACTTCCAAGTCAATATTCCGTGTTCAAGGAATCTTGTTGAGTCACCAGAGATATCTGAGGTGCAAGGCTTTTGTTTCCGGAGGGGGTTCGATTTTTTTACCATGGGATTCCACATGGCCACCCCATGAGAAATGGCCACCCTGTGGGAAATGGGCAACATCGGAAGCAATAACCATGCATGACACGTGATTGCTGACGGTCGGAGGAGAATACTGTTGTCCGAATTTATTGTTATATTGTTATACTGCACTGGCATGGCCAACACATGCATCACAATTGTTAAAAGAGTACCCTTCCATCTCTGTCCAGGATTTTCTCGACCTCATACTCCTCTTCTCCATCTATGAGGTCTGGGCCCAGGTGTGGGTCAGTGGGGCATTCTGCGATTTCGTCAGGGCGGTGCAGTCTGATGTTCATCACAGATACGACTGGGTGGATCCCTCTTTGTCAGGTGGTGAGCTGGAGTTTGATGGCAGCGGGGGAGACAACTTTAACGATCGTGAAGGGGCCAGTCCATTTATGGTCTAGCTTCTTGGTTGGGCAGTCAGTTGTGTGATTCTGGGTGCTGAGCCAGACCCGGTCACCTTCTTGGTATGTAGGGGCCGCCTTGCGGTTCCGGTCATAGTAGCGGGCCATCTCGTCCGCTGCGTGCTCTAGCACTGCTTTCGCCTCTTCTTGCATCTTCATCATCCTTGATGAGAAGGCGTCAGCAGCTTCTACCTCAGATGTGCGTGTGGGCTCTGTCCCCATCCTGGGGTGTTGGCCAGTATCGAGCTCAAAAGGGGTGCAGTGAGTGGAGGAGTGGACACAGTTGTTATAGGTGAACTCCGCTAGTGGGAGCCAGTCTGCCCAATTGTCTTGGCGGTGGTTGACAAATACCCAGAGGTAGGCCTCTACCTCTTGGTTTACTCTCTCCATCTGCCTGTCTGTCTGGGGGTGGTAGGGCATCGAGGGGGTGAGCTTGACACCAAGGAGGTCCGCGAGTTCCTTCGAGAATTGTGAGACAAAGGTGCTCCCTCTGTCGCTGAGGATTTCCTCAGGGAGACCATGGTGCTTCCAGACATGTTCAAGGAAAAGCCGTGCGATCCCCACTGAGTCCACCGTCGTCACTGTCAGGATTGCATGGATGCGTTTGGATAGGCAATCCACTACATGCAGGATGGCATTGTAGCCCTTTGACTCAGGGAGAGTCCGATCATGTCCACTGAAATCACTTGCCAGCGGTGGGCAGGGATCTTGTTTGGAATGAGCCTCCCCACTTTGCGGGAGGGGAAGGATTTGACACGGTTGCAGGTGTCGCATCTGCGGACATACCGCCCAACATACTCCACCATCCGTGGCCACCAGTAGTCGCGGGAGACGAGTTCCAGGGTTTTCCACTGCCCTGGGTGCCCCGTCGCCTGCGCATCGTGGTGTAGCCGCACCAGGTCATGGCGGAGCTGTGGGTCTTTCAGGACATGTACCTTCCCTCTGTACAGAACCAGCTCTCCTTGCTTCTCCCACTCATCCGACCTCAGCCTGCCCTCCCCCAGTTCCTGCATCGCCTTCACCACCTTTTCATCCAGGTCTTTCGCTCTGCTGATCCTCTCGAGGATAGTCATCTCCTCACCCTCCACCAAGACTGCCTCCGCTGCACAGGCCTCAAACCAAGCAGGTTGGAGGAGGGTTAGCCCATCATTGTCGTCCTTGCCTTTCGGGTGGTCCGCGTGGCGTGAGAGCACGTCTGGCTTTCCCATGAGTTTCCCAGGGTGGTGGATGAGGGTGACTAAGTTGCAGTGGTCAGTGTATACCTCGACTTTCTCCTCTGCTCCTTGTAGGAAATGCCACCACTCCTCGAGGGCGTGCACTATTGTGAGCATCTCCTTATCATACACCTCATAGTTATGCTCTACATCCATGAAACTCTTGGACATGAAGGCTACGGGGTGGAACTCTCTGTTAGAACCAGGCGGATACAGATGACTCCGGAGTGGAATCGGAGACTTAGCGTGGAGGGACCTTGGCCTCAGTGACTCAAGCGGAGCGCTGTGCCATTGCTGTTTGTCCATTTGGTCCTTAATTTCACAGTAGGTGAGCAGGAAGTCTCTAGGGGGCATTTCAGGTTGATTTCAGACTGAACCAAAACAGTATGTACAAGCGCCGATATATATAATGGAGGGGGCAAAAGCACAAGGAAACAAAGGGAAACCGAATCGGAACGAAGACGTCCGAACAGGAACAAAGGGTAAACAGAAGTGGAGCGGTACCGAAGGTCACAAGGCAGGACCTGTGATACGTCTGAAAGGAGGTAGGGAGGGCGAGGCCCAGAGGGGCAGGAGGATGAGGAGAAGTGGGGATGATGACTAACTGGCTAGAATGGGAAGAAGCAGTAGTCCAAATAGGGATGAGGGGAAAACGCAAGAGATACATTACAAGTGGCAAAGTGCCGAAGGCGATCTGCGAAGCTGGGGAGGCTTACGGAGGTTACGGAGGCGGGGTTGAAAGTCTGAGGGATATTGGCAATGGTGTTTACGTAGTATGAGGTCACCAATGCAATGGACTAAGACCGAGGTGGAGTCAAAGTCTGAGGTAGAGACTATGATGGAGACTCGGAGCAAAGGTATGAGCAGTGTCTGAGTATGAAGTACGGGACAGCGGTGGAAGGTCATAACTTGGCGGGAGGCCGGCGGAGGAGTACCAGAGGGAGGAGAGAGGAGAAAGGTACGGGAGAAAGAGTGGCGGAAAGGAGAGTTGTCAGGTCCGAAGGTAAGTATCGGAGTGGATGGGGGAAGCGTAGGAGGGTGACGGGAGGGTGGAGGTGCTGTGAAGGAGGAGCGGAGTAGGAGGAGGGGAAGTAGTAGGAGGGTGGCGAGAGGGGCGGTGTTCGGTCCGAGGTGAGTATCGGAGCGGATGGAGATAGGGGAGGAGAGGGAAGGAGGAGTAGAGGTGGCGTGGGGGGTAGAAGGAGGTGTGTTGCCAGGACCAAAGGTGAGTATCGGAACGGCAGCGGTAGGGTATGACTCCGGAGGTGAAGAGGGTGGAGGTCCGGAAGTCGGGTTGGGGTCAGGTATGCATGGATATGACAGCAACGGCGACCCTCGGTGCCAACCCCGGACCCATGTCTAACATGTAGTATACATTTTGCGCTTCTCCCTCATCCTTATTTGGACTACTGCTTCCTTACACTTAGCCAGTTAGTCATCAACCCCACTTCACCTCATCCTCCTGCCCCTCTGGGCTTCACCCTCCTTACCCTCTTTCGGATGTACCATAGAGTCTAACCCTTGACCCTTGGTACTGCTCTGCTTCCATAACTCCCTTTGTCTCTGTTCAGATGCCTTTGTTCTGTTTCAGACCACTGTGCTTTTGTCTCTCCATTATATGTAGGTGCTTGTACATACTTGATCAGACCCTCAGTCTAAAATCAACTAGAAATGCCCCCTGGAGACTTCTCACTTGCTATGTCTGAAATTAAGGACCAAATGGACAAACAGCAATGGCACAGCGCTCCCTTGAGTCACTGAGGCCAAGGTCCCTCCTTGCTAAGTCTCTGGTTTCACTCCGGAATCATCCACTCTGCCCAGTTCTAACAGCCTGTCCAATTCCGAAATAGATGGGTTCTGCCCATCAGTGCCACACTTAATTTGCATGTATTGTTCATGCAGTTCTCATGCTGCAACAGGTCTATCGCTGAGACTCAAGACAGAGAAAAGGGGGAGGGTGGTAGTGATTGCATATGTGGTTGGGAGGTCCAGGCTTTGGTCCTGGGGTGCTACTGGGTCTGCTAGAGCCTCAACTAAACACTCACCTATGTCTCTCTTGGGCATCAAGGCTGAGGGTTATGAGTAGAGGGATCTTAGACGTTAGCAACAAGCTCAGGGGGCGTTGGGGTCGTGGATGGCATCTTTGCCACTTGGATGTAACTACTTTTCACTCCTTCATGGGTCTATTCAGTACTAACTTGTTATGTACAAGGTATTTTCTATGTTATATGGACTGAAAATGAAATGAATGGAATGGGGAAATGCAAACGGGCCAATAGGCAACCGTAAATAGGGAATGTCCAACCAGGGACAGAGAAACAATAAAAGGTATATGAATGAATGGGGGAATTATGACAACAGATCCAAAATGGAAATTGTAAAGGTTAACTCTGCAACACTTCACTACAGCGCCCTCCTATCCTTTCGTCAGCAACCTCCTCGTCTCCAGCTTTCCAACAAACCCTCATTTGTCCCAATTGGTGCAGTAGTTCCTAAGATATGGCCATTGACAGGTGCTGTCAGACCATGTGAGGCTCTACACTGTGCTGAACCATCCAAGTATGGGATTTCCATTCTGGGAAATGCTCCGTGGGCAAAGTGGGAAGGTAGAGCATCACCAATGGTAGAAAAACAGCTGGGTTTGATGTGTGGTTATGGAGGTCTGGGGAGGGGGTGAAATTGGCAGTGTGGTTTGGTGTGGGAAAATTGACTTGGGACTGTTGGGAATGTTGGGAAAAATAAGGAAAAATAAGGAATGAGTGTATGGAGTGTTGGATAGTAAGGGAATAAGCAATGGAAGCATTGGCAGGTATGTAGTGTGCATTGTTGGGTAGAATCCACAGAATCCAACTTTTTGCGGTGCATGGACTTGTCCCCACAACAATGCCTCAATTGATGCATAACCGGGGAACGCTGCCTGAAGCAGCAGATCCCACTACTCTTAAAATTGCATGCATGTTCACTCTCAACATTGCTATTGGCTGAGATGAAGCCTGAGATTCATTCTCACTCTATAAACCCACTGCACACTCTGATTTCAGGACCACATAAACACTTGGTCTGCCATCTGAAGAAGTTTCTTTATGGTCTGAAACAAAGTCCTAGGCAATGGTACCAGAAGGTACATGGGACCTTCTAGGATTTGGGCTTTAAAAGGTGTCCCAGTGATAACTCCATCTGGGTTTGGGCTAAGGACAAGGTCAAGGTCATTATTCCTGTCTGGGTCAATGATTGATCTCACACTTGCATGCAATGATCTGACTGCTCTCAATGAGCTCAAGTCGAAATTGCAGTCCAAGTTTGAAATGCGAGATTTGGGGGAGCTAAAGTACATCCTAGGGCTTGAAATTCATTGAAATCGCTCACATTGCAAGCTCTGGGTCTCCCAACATAAACATACCCCTGACATCCTTCAACATTTCCACCATGAACACTCCAGGCCAGTTTCTACCCCCCTTGATCCCTCCATCTCCCTTTCCAAAATCGATTCTATGTCCCAGGAGGAGAAGGAGTTCATGTCTGGTGTTCCATACTTGAGTGCTGTTGGGAGCCTCATGCACCTGGCCATTGGGACAAGGCCTGACATTGCATATGCAGTTGGGCTTCTAAGTTGCTTTAATTCCTGCCCAGCCAAGGCTCACTGGAAGGCCATTCAGAGGGTATTCCAATATCTTAAAGGTACTTCAGATTTTTGCCTCAAATTTGGTTTCTCAAGTGTAGGGGGAGTCAATCTCTCAGTCTTCTCTGACTCTGACTATGCTGGTGACACTGAGAAGGCTAGATCTACCTCTGGCTATGCCTCCTTCATTGGGGCTTCTTGTGTCAACTGGTCAAGTTGTTGCCAAGATGTAGTGGCTAAGTCCACCACTGAGGCAGAGTTAATTGCAGCTAATTCTGGTGCATCTGATGGGACTTGGCTAACCCACCTACTGGAAGAACTTGGATTCCCTCAGGCCTCATCATTCCCCCTTCAAATGGACAACCAATCATCATTAAGGTGGCAAAGAATCCAGAGCACCATGGGAAGATGAAGCACCTGGACACCAAGTATTATTGGATTAGGGATCAGGTAGATTTGGGGAAGTTGAGGATAGAATGGGCACCATCAAGTGATAAATAGTGCTGACATTCTGACAAAGGCTCTTACAAAAGACCTTCATCATCAACAATGCTCTTTATTGGGGCTTAAAAGACAGGAGCTAGATTGAGGGGGAGTGTTGTAGTCCATCTACCTCTTGTTTCCATTGTTTCTCTTCTATTCTTCTCTCTATATAGTCACATGAAGTCGAACTTTAACTGTTACTACTTGTGTATTAACACTACAGTTCGACTCAGGAGTGCCTATAAGCTGAGTTGCTATACCATGATGAACCCACATAGAGAGATGGTAGACAGGTTTGGGAGATGAACCAAAGGCATGATGTTGTCCATCCTGAACCCATCCCAGAACAGGGAGATTTCCCTCAGAGAATGAAGCCCTGCAGTGATCCCCTGACTGACCCACCCAGTTAGATCTCCAGGCCCATGCCAGAAATAAGGTGATTCTGGTATGCAAATGGATAGGCCAACCCTCAAGTTGGGGACCAAATGGAGCATCAATGCAAAGTATGTGTGGCATGACCCAGAGATGGTGAGAGAGTCTACACCCAACTCTTCCCCAGCTTGTTGCATGGAGTCGACTTCCTCTGGATCGACTGAGGGCTGACCCTGATGGTCCCACTCTATCTCTGCCCAGTAGACCAATGCCCCCAGATCTGGTCAAACCATGAGGGTACGAACAAACTGATGAAGATTACCTTCCATGATCAAAACAAATTTGTAGATGTGTGACTGAACAGTGGCATGTGTCAGAGACCAGGTTGAGACGAGGGAAAGTCTCCATGGCAGAGGGCTTCAGCCTCAGTGACTTATGCCAAGAGCGCTGTGCCAAGTAACATGTCCGTGCCCTAACTTACTAACTGGCAACCAGAACCGAAAGGGGGTAACTCTAGTCGATTTTATTACTGAAGTGTAACCTATGTACAAGTTGGATATATATATGGTTACAGCGAAGGCAGGTCCGCAAATGGCGGAGCCAAACGGAGCGGAGCTAACGGGGTTAAACATTAGCCAACTGAATATTACCAACGAGTCGGGTCGCAGGGTTAACGGAAAGGCAGGCGATAACCCAGAAACGGAAAGGAGGGATAGGCCCGAAGGTGGGCTCTGCAGGGCAGGCGACTGTATTGCCCAGCGGAGGCGGGAGTGCACTAGTGGACGTCAGAGCTGTCTGGAAGTCTTCGGGGCTCCATACTTAGGGAGGCGTAGGTAATAAATTGAAAGGAGGGGGTGGTGACCATCAAGGGGTACCGAGGGGATTGCAGAATATGGGAGCTCCGAGGTTAGTGAAGAAGGAGTGGAGGTAGACCGGAGGGATTGGAGGGACCGGAAGTCGATGGCTGGGGATGGATATGACAGCATGAAGACATTGGGGAAAGTGCTGGGGGGGCAGCAACTTCTTTTTCCTTGCTTTCTGCTTCTTTTCTCTTGTGGCTTGTCCCTTTCCCATTGGCCTGCTCAATGGAAGGAGAGTCATCACCAATCACTGTTACTTGTATCCTCATTGTCACGAACGTCTTTCCTTAGGGGATAGGTCAATCGCTATCCAGGTGATGCTGTCGGGTGGAGCTTGGTGTTCTGGGTCATCCGACAGTGGGTCAGAGACAGACCGGAGGTGGGGCAGAGCTCCAAGGGTGATGGGGTGTTGAAGGGACTTGGCTTCAGCAACTTGGAATGGAGCACTGCACCCAGTACGTTCTCGTTGTCCCCATTTGTCAGGGGAGCTGGCAACGGAGGAACCAAGGCTGCCAGCAGAAGGGGGCCAGAGGCCCCCCCCCTCACTACTTAACAGAGGAGGCATTAGCGAGGGTCAATCATTTGTCATGCAATTCATTGGGTGTTATACCAAGGCATCTCTGGGAGCACCTGTTACTCAGTTCTTAGGAGCAGCAGATGAGTGGGATGCGATAGACGTCCTGGAAGAGGTTTTGGAGGGCTGAAGACTGTTTATATTATAACTGGGGGAGCTATTTACTAGAGGGGTACATGCATACATATAGTAGAAATAATTGGATCTGAAGGTAAACAAAGGTTACCAAGGGGAAGGAGAAGTAAATAGAAAAGGAATCCACAAGACAAATAGGGAATAGGCAAAAAGCCTGAATTACATCTGAGGTTTGTGGAGTGAGAGAATTAAAAGCCAACTGAATGGCAAGGTCTGGAAGTGTCTATGAACAAGCAGGGAAACTACAGAGAAAGATGTCTGGAAAGGTCCAGAGCCCAGAAGTTGTAGTCCAGAAGATTGGGGTTGTAGAAAATATCAAATGATAAAACAATAAGATTATCAAGACTGGAGGTAATATAGGAATGAGGAGGTACTGGAGGTAAGGAGGTACCAGAGGTGTGGAGACCAGAGGTTGGAAGGAGGGTGGATAGGCAAGTTGAGATTCACCAACAACGAGCAAGCCCAACTCCTTTGAACAAGGTGTCCGAGGAGGTGGAGGTATGGTGGTGGAGGTCTGGAGGTGATGCGGACGTAGGTGGGTGGCAGAGTGGGAGAAAGGAGGAGGAGGAGGTAGTCCTAGGGTCATTGGCATTGACTGGAGGCAGCGGGGAGAGATTGGGAGGGCTAGTGGAGGCCATAGGAGTCATGTATGGATAGAGCAGAGGGAAGGAAGATCCGGGATATGACACTCATCACTATCTTCATCTTTGTTCAGAGCCAAAAATGCTGTGCAGTATGTCAGTATAAAATGGCTGAAGACCTCAATAGGGACATACCTTTAGCTTTGGAAACAGTAAAGTATCTGTGGTACTATCTACCCCTCTCTCTATGGCCCACAGCCCAACCTGTAACAGCTTAGTTTCAAGGCACAGAACTACTGTGGGTAAGAAAGTGAGAAGAAGGCTAACTTCTCACTTTCCCACAGTGGCCACAATATGGCAAAACTTCTGGAGATATCTGGAGGTCACATGAGGAATGGGAACTGGGGCCTGGAGCATGCAGCATGCAGAGTGTGTGGGGTGGAGGGAGTGGGGTTAGGTGTGCAGTGATACATAGAGAAAAGTGCAACACATGTGGGTCCAGGCCTGGGCTAGTCAGGTGTGTGCCCTGACAGAAGCCAAACTCCAGAATATTGGCAAATGTAAATAAATGGAATTAGCTAACCAATACAGTGGAGGTGGGGTCCAAGGTTGGAGCTAAGACCAGAATTCCAAGATGGAGATGGAAACAGGATTCTAGAGTGGAGCTCTGGAGTCAGGAGCATAGATGTCATGTATTCATCTGGAAGGTGTCATGGTTGAGGTTGGACCTGGAATGGTCCAGAGTTGGACCAAAGGTGATGTTGGGGCTGGAGGTGGGATAACCTCTTGGGAGTCAGCAAGGGAGAGGATGGCAAAAGGGAAGTGGGGCTCTGGAGTCAGTTTTGGAGTTCTGGGAGCCCAGAGCAGAGGTTGGGATTGTATGGATATGACAATCCTCTACTGTCATCTTCAAAGGGAAAAGTTCCACTCCCTTTAGATGCTGGCAGAAGTAGCCCTATTGATGATGGCTCCCTGGATCAGTCTGGACATGTGCCTCCAAGGTTCCCATCTTCCTCATCAGCCACGATTTCACTGATTTCAACCCCATTTTCAACATCTGTGACTGGTTTAGCTCCCATTTCATCTGCCCCTAGCTCCCCTGGACTCTTTGCTTCAACCCTGCCTTCCTCAGGTCTTCATTTTAATTTCCAGAAAGCTGACTCTCTGTTTGTGAAGAGCTTTAAAGTTTAGACACCTTGGAAATGACATTGTGTCCCAGTTCACCCCCTGTGACCACATCAGACCAATCTTCTCTGAACCCACCCTTGTTCATGATGGCATAAACATATGATGATGGGCCTGCTCAACTAGGTGAGGCTGTCACTTCATTCAGTTCAGAACATTAAGTAAATGTCATCACATCCATTAGTGTAGCATCAAAATAAATGCAGGCCAGGTCATAGTGGATGGGGAAGCTGCACTTAACAAAGTTTACCACACCTACACCTCTGATGATTCTAGTGATGCAATAGTTGTATCTGGGGACTCTGAGACTGCAGACTTGGTGCCACATGATCAAGAAAACATTCACTTGATCACCTGATTTGCAGATCCAGAAGGTATAAAGGTGGGATTGACTGCTTCTGTTTCCTCTTTACCACCTTCTACCTTCAGACCTGATCAAGTTTCACCACCATCCTCTACCTTCAGAGATGAGTTTGGGACAGCTTTGAGGGTGTCAAGTGCACATCACTGACAGACTGCCCATAGGATGAATGTACTTCCAAATGAAACTCTTTGTGAAATTGTGGAGCATTGCAATGGCACACTCAAGACCCTACTTGCACTTTCCCTTGTTTCACAACAACTTCATGCTGTTGTTCAGTCACATTTACAAATCTGTTTCAATCATGGAATTGGATGGGAATATTCATTGATTTGTTCATACTCTGATGGTTCAAACAGATCTGGGGGAGTTGGTTCACCATGCAGAGATAGGGTGGTACCATTGGGGTCAGCCCTCAGTGGATCCAGAGGAAGTGGAGTCCATGTGATGAGCTGGGGAAGAGAAGGGTGTAGACCCTCTCTCTTGCCATCCTTGGGTCATGCCATGCATACTTTGCATTGCTGCTCCATTTGGTTCCCAACTTGAGGGTGCTTGTTAGAACGAGGCGGAAACGGACGACTCCGGAGTGGAATCGGAGACTTAGCGTGGAGGGACCTTGGCCTCAGCGACTCAAGCGGAGCGCTGTGCCATTGCTGTTTGTCCATTTGGTCCTTAATTTCACAGTAGGTGAGCAGGAAGTCTCTTGGGGGCATTTCAGGTCGATTTCGGACTGAAAACCAAGACGAGTATGTACAAGCGCCGATATATATAATGGAAGGGGCAAAAGCACAAAGAGAACAAAGGGTGACCGAATCGGAACGAAGACGTCCGAACGGGAACAAAGGGTGAAGGGAGCGGAGCGGTACCGAAGGTCACAGGGCAAGACCTGTGATACGTCCGAAAGGAGGTAGAGAGGGCGAGGCCCAGAGGGGCAGGAGGATGAGGGGAAGTGGGGATGATGACTAACTGGCTAGAATAGAAGGAAGCAGTAGTCCAAATAGGGATGAGGGGGAATTGCGAGAAATACATTACAAAACGGCGAGAGTGCCAGAGGCGGTCCGTGAAGCTGGGGGGTTGCGGAGCTTACGGAGCTTACGGAGGTGGGGTTGGAAGTCCGAGGAATATTGGCAATGGTGTTTACGTAGTATGAGGTCACCAATGCAATGGACTAAGACCGAGGTGGAGTCAAAGTCCGAGGTAGGGACTATGACGGAGGCTCGGAGTAAGGTACGAACGGTGTCCGAGTGTGAAGTATGGAGCAGTGGTGGACAGTCGTAACTTGGCAGAAGGGTAACGGAAGGAGGAGAGAGGGGACAGGTAAGGAAGAGGGAGTGGCGGAAAGGAGAGTAGTCAGGTCCGAAGGTGAGTATCGGAACGGACGGGGGAAGCGTAGGGGGATGATGGGAGGGTGGAGGTGTTGTGAGGGGGGAGCGGAGTTGTAGGAAGGGTGGCGAGTGGGGCGATGTTCAGTCCGAGATGAGTATTGGAACAGACGGAGAAAGGGTCGGAGAGGTAAGAGGAGGGGTGTGTTGCCAAGACCGAAGGTGAGTATCGGAACGGCAGCGGTAGGTTATGACTCCGGAGGTGAAGAGGGTGGAGGTCCGGAAGTCAGGTCGGGGTCAGGTATGCACGGATATGACAGTGCTATGTGTTTGCATACCAGAATCACCTTATTTCAGGCATGGGCCTGGAGATCTAACTGAATGGGTTGGCAGAAGGATTCCATAACCAGCACAGATGCCTTCCAGATCAGGCTACTGTGTTGTATTGATGGGCTTTTCAGCCCCTCAATGTGCATATCATATGGGGAGAATTGAGGTCAGTTTGGTACCATGCACATTGGGTTTAACAGAGCCCATGGAAACCACAATAAAGTAGTATGCAGTAAAGATGGCCTTACTGACTCCCTTTCCAAGCTTCCATTCCTCACTGCCTACCACTGGTGGAATGAAACTCAAGTGGCAGAGTTGATTAATTCAGAGGAATTTCAGCTTATCAGGTGCATTTCAGGTGTCATATCTGTGCATACCCGACCCCGACCCGACTTCCGGACCTCCACCCTCTTCACCTCCGGAGTCATAACCTACCGCTGCCGTTCCGATACTCACCCTCGGTCCTGGCAACCTTACCTCTCCGACCCTATCTCCGTCCGCTCCAATACTCATCTCGGACCAAACACCGCCCCTCTCGCCACCCTCCTACTCCGCTCCCCCTTCACAACACCTCCACCCTCCCGTCATCCTCCTACGCTTCCCCCGTCGCTCCGATACTCACCTTCGGACCTGACTACTCTTCTTTCCGCCACTCCTTCTCCCTTACCTTTCCCCTCTCTCCTCCCTCTGCTACTCCTCCGCCACCCTTCCGCCAAGTTACGACCTTCCACCGCTGTTCCGTACTTCACACTCAGACACCGCTCGTACCTTGCTCCGAGCCTCCGTCATAGTCCCTACCTCGGACTTTGACTCCACCTCGGTCTTAGTCCATTGCATTGGTGACCTCATACTACGTAAACACCATTGCCAATATCCCTCAGACTTTCAACCCCGCCTCCGTAACCTCCGTAAGCTCTGCAACCCCCGAGCTTCATGGATCGCCTTCGGCACTCTCGCCGCTTGTAATGTATTTCTCGCGTTTTCCCCTCATCCCTATTTGGACTACTGCTTCTTCCTATTCTAGCCAGTTAGTCATCATCCCCACTTCCCCTCATCCTCCTGCCCCTCTGGGCCTCGCCCTCCCTACCTCCTTTCAGATGTATCACAGGTCCTGCCTTATGACCCTCGGTACCGCTCCGCTTCTTCTACCCTTTGTTCCCGTTCGGACGTCTTCGTTCCGATTCGGTCACCCTTTGTTCTCCTTGTGCTTTTGCCCCTTCCATTATATATATCGGCGCTTGTACATACTCGTTTTGGTTTAGTCCGAAATCGACCTGAAATGCCCCCAAGAGACTTCCTGCTCACCTACTGTGAAATTAAGGACCAAATGGACAAACAGCAATGGCACAGCGCTCCGCTTGAGTCGCTGAGGCCAAGGTCCCTCCACGCTAAGTCTCCGATTCCACTCCGGAGTCGTCTGTTTCTGCCCGTTCTAACATCAGGGCCCTGCAGTTGTAGCTGGGGTTAACCCTCCTTTGGCCAGCTCACACCTAACGGAAATCCTTCAAACGTATTACTCAGGAGTATTCCTGAAGTATGATGGGTTCAGCAGGTTTGGGAAGGTCAAGAATTCCTCCATGTGAAACCCATAGCATCCTTGTTCTTCAGTGTTGCCATCAATGCATCCCTGAAGGGTTCAGAGTTTACACCCAGCCACCTAAGGATCACCATAACATAGCAGCAGGAGTCTGTGCAGTATATGTTGATGGTTATTGAATTGGAGGACCCCTTGATTGTTAAGTACGATGACTTGGATACCCAAGGTAGCATCAGATTCAAGTACCTGTTCCACTCCCCGAACTGGTTTGGGTGCTTTGTCCTCTGCCCAGGGCAAACATTGTAGGGTTTTTTTCCCTCCAGCGATTTTCCATGGTCATTAATCTTGTTTTCTAGCATCATGGCCCAGGGCCAGGTCCATTTTGTCTTCATGGTGTCAAAGGAAGACAAAGGAGAATTGAGCGTAGGGGCCCTGATGCAAGGGTCATTTTTCCTCTCACCCCAATGCATGGTTCAATCTTTGCATGCAAGTTGGGTGGACCAACTCCTTCAGTCACAAAGGGGCAGCCCCATGCATAGGTGCAACACCATGACAGCAATGCTAGTAGCATATGTCTTGGACTCATATCGATGGCTAACAAGTGGCTGCTCGTTGGTTGGGCAACCTGAGCCAAAAGAAGTGCTGGCTGTGATGTTCATGGCATTGATGTACTCCAAGGAAAAGGAGGTTGTTCAGGGGGCATGGTGTGTGATCCACCATTATGCCCATCTGCACCCAGAGGACTTTAGCGAATTCAGGTGTGAATTCAACAAAGTTCAGGCTGCCAACCTGCAGGGTGGTGGTGACATGTTCACTGCCCAAGAGGTGGAATTACTTTGTGGCTCCATGAAGGCTGCAGTCCAGGCAATGAGGGGATCCTAGAATTGATTGTTTTATATATATATATTAACTGAAGAAGAGCAACAGTACACAAAGATATGGCACGAATCAGCCATGGTATAATGAGTAGAAAGGATGATTGCTGCTTTTCAAGTTATGAGGCATGGGAAGATTCTGGGCGAGCAGCTCGCCCAGAAACAGTCACATATTGGGTGGTCACTGTACCAGAGCTGTCCAAATTGATATCTATTGTTCTTGTGTCCCAAGCTGCAAATGTGGTGAATCCACAGAAACATCCTGATGCTATATGCCGCATGCTGAGACCTAAACCTAGCCAACCTTTTTGGGATGGAAGAGGGTACCATAAGAGTAGTGAGCTTCCTCAACGTGAGTGGAGCATACAAAAAGAAAACCTCAACCAATGTGGTGCATTGCTCCTCAAGAGCAAGCATGTTATGGAAATGGGAATTTCCCATTTTAGACTCTTATGGGTTCTGTATCACATGATTTGTATAGTAATTGAGTTTATCCAACGAATAATCAACGAAAAACCCGCTGCCACACTACCTGTTAAACTACATGTTAAACCATCTGTGAAACCATCTGTAAACCCTAATGAACCACCTCCCTTCCCCTTTCCTTTTCCCTGTGCCTCGAACAGACGAAAATGGGCGCCTCCAGCCCCATTTTTGTAACAAAGCATGTAGGTTGGTGTTGCCATAACAGGCTGAAATGCCTCCTTCCTTCTCTGGCTTCTAACTGGTAAGTTTCCCTGTAGCGTGATGGGACCTGTAACTCATGCATGCTGATCAGATAATGCTGGTGTCTGCAAAATTACTTTGCATTTTCCATTGATTCATTGTGCACGATCTTGTGAGTCTATCGCAGCTGTGAAACACTCACTTGGTCACTAAGGCACTTGGCCTGGCTTCTTCCTTAGTTCTCATTCTGAGTCTTGCCTCTTTTCTTTCACGCATAACCTTGATCTCGATGATCTGAGTGCTGCGAGTTACTCAACATATGTCACATGATGAAATCACAGGGACCAGACCCACTGAACGCATCAAGTTGCCAACCTGCACAGCCACCCTCCAACAGCTCGATAATGTGGTTGGCATAAGTCAATTACCTCCTCTGGAGGTGAGAGATCTTAAAACCCTCAGGAACCAGCCCTGAAGTGGTTGCTTTTTCAGGATCATGTTGATCCTCATCATCATCCGACAATGGCTGTTTCTGCAAATCTCCCATAATAGTTGTTTGCCCGATCTCAACCCAGCCTCGTCAAGCATGCCCCCAAACTGTGTCGTGGCACCAAACAAGAACGCAGTGGTAAGTCAGCCAAAGTAATCACAAAGGCGAGTCAAAGCTGATCATGAAGTAAACTCATCTTGTGGACGCTTTTACAACTGTGACATCACCTTGAGGGTTAATCAACAAGCATGCCCCTGAATCATGTCGTTCACCAGATCTCAAACCAAGAGTAATCAGGTCAGCACACCAGTGGGACAACAACTTCTAGGTGCACCTTGTTCCATTGACAAGAAACAGTCCAAAACGTGGTACTGAACTGGTGAAGAAATATTCTCACAGTAAGCATCTCTTTTTCAGGAACTTTTGTTTTACATTAACAGAGCGAACAGAAAACATCAAGAGACTGAACATTCATGTCTAATGATGAAAGTTTACATGCCAAATGTAAGTACAAGTATTGGTTGAAGTCTAAATGCTGATGCTGTCAAAGTCATTGACTTTCAAAGACATATATGATGCTAGCGAACGATATGACATCAATCACAATGACATGGTGAACTGAAAGTACCAGAAGGAGTTGCAACTGGGCAACATCATTATTGTTGACTGTCACCTTCAACAATTCCATGAGACTCAAGGGCCGAAGGATAGTGGGTATTAGTTTTGTCTGTGATGGAGAAGATGTGAGTAATGATACTTTAAAGGAAAACAAGTTACTGAAAGACAGTATAACCACGAATAGAACTATGTCAAAGTCGTCGCCAACATCACACCTGCCACACCCTGTTTTTTGTAATTTCTTGTCTTGTGTTGGTGTGGGGAAAATAACAAATTTGATTAACTTCTTGCAATGTAAGAACATGAAAATGAAATAAGGGGGCAGTGCAGAGTCCAGCGAAGTGCGAAGCACAAGCACTCTAGTTCTATTTCACAGGACCAGCCCATGTTGGGCCATGTCCACTACGTTGGTTGGAACCGATTAGGTCTCAGTGTGAAGCGGAATTGGTCCTGAATATATTGAAAATATTATTGTGAATTTTCACAGGAGAAACTGATTAGATCCAGACTGGATTTCACAACAGGATTTTGGTCAAATTCATGAAAAAGGTGGGACTCATCACATGTACCAGGCCAGGGGGAAATCATGTCTTATGGTAAAACCTGTCATGTGGCAGATGCGATATTATCATGGATTCACTTTTCTCAGTGCATAAAATACAGGGGAAAGCAGGGGAAAGCTGTTGCAGAGGTCATAGGTCCCAATCTATAGAAGAACCCAGCAAAAGGCATTTGCCACTGCACCCTTGGGACGTTGTAACAGGGAATTTATCCCAATGTCACACAGGCTCACAGGGGGGACAGTAATCTCCTGCCTGCCTCTCTCAATCTCACCAAAGGTCCTTGTGGTACAGTGCTGTAGAGTTGTTGCGGCTGTATAGTTGTGGCTGTGCAGTCACAGGACTACCCCAACCACACTTGCCAATGTATGTACATGAAAGAATGAAAGAGCACTGTTTTGTAGTGCAAGGGTTTATCCCTGCAACAACGTTCCAGGCTTGAGAAAAAGAGAAAAATCACACCTTTCTAAGGGTACCAATCATTTGAAATCTGGTTCAGCTGTTGAAACGTTATAAGTGCAGACATTTCTGCACCCTGCACCCTCAACATGAAGCCTTGATGTTTTCTCAGCCAGTTTTGAGAATTATTGGCAGCAATAATCTATAGAAGAACCCAGCAATAGGCTATTGCTGCTGCACCCTCAGGGCTGGTGGCCTTGCACTGCTTACATGATATTCACACAATTGGTGTAAGTAGCAGAGGCAAGCAAAATCTTGTGAGCATGCATCCAAGTGCTTCATCAGTTACTCACTTAACTCACTTGTTGAGCCTTGAGGATTTGAGTAGGATGGTTCATCCATTCATGGTAATATTATAACTCAGCAGATAGCACAGTGTGAGTTGCACTTTAGTGTTATTACACAAGTAAGAACAATAAAGAGCGACTCTGCAGTCACATGACACTATAGAAAGCGCAGATTGAATAGAAAACAAGTAGAAATAACCACAACAGGTAATGCCATTCAGGGTCCTTGACCTTAGCCATTGGTGCCAGTTCCCCAGTGAATATCTGAACATAGCAATGCCTTCCTCCACTCTCCAAATCAAGCTGTAAGTGCATTGCCAACATTACCCTATGTTTTGCTCATCAGACCATTTCCAGAATGATTCAGTGTCCCTCATGTGACCAAAAATTCAACAATTGGAGATCCATCAAGGCTCACATATCTCATGTCCACCAGAAACACATCAAGTCCATGGGGGGAGAAATTATCATCACTTGCAATGTGCACACAAATAAGTTCCATTGCCCTCAATCAGATTGCAATTACAAAACTGAGTCCACCCAAGGAGCCTTGAGGCACCCCCTGTCATGACCAACAAATCCTGGGGCTCTATTGGTGGTGTGAATCCACTGACCCAAAACCCCTCCTCCAACCTGATGTCTGGCCCCCTGTCCTATCAAGTGAGACTTGGTCAACAATCTGACCCCAGACCTTGCTGGCATTCCGACCTTGCCGGCATTCCGACCTTGCCGGCATTCCGACCCGACCTTGCCGGCATTCCGACCTTGCCGGCATTCCGACCTTGCCGCATTCCGACCTTGCCGCATTCCGACCTTGCCAGCATTCCGACCTTGCCAGCATTCCGACCTTGCCAGCATTCCACCTTGCCAGCATTCCAACCTTGCCAACATTCCAACCTTGCCAACATTCCAACCTTGCCAACATTCCAACCTTGCCAGCATTCCAACCTTGCCAGCATTCCGACCTTACCTCCAGTTCCAGAGCCCTTGTGTCAGAACCGTGTGAAGGTTCGCCAAGGGTAGCTGTAGGCGACCAAGCGTTGCCCGCTAGTGGTAAGGGCGTCCTACACCCGACCGAGCTTTAGCGAGGGATAAACCCCACCGATCTCGAGGCCGAGGCTACTTAGGCGAGTGAGCCGGGATTTCGGCTTCAACGACTCTAGGAGGAGCATTGCGCCTTGTTCTCAACACGGTCCCGATACTTAGAAGGTCAGAGGTCTCGCGGGGACAGAGGTAAGCTCTAGGGGGTAATTCTAGTTGATTTCGAACTACAGTACAAGCATTAGTTACAAGCTGTATATAAGCGCTAGGAAACTGAATAGGGAATAAGTCGCCAGATCTCGCGGAGATTGCGGGCAGAGAAAAGAAGGAGGAAAACAAACAAAGAGCACGTGTTCAAGACAATGAAGGTCAAGCGTGACCTTCGCCGTGAGGTAACAAGGTGCGGCGAAACATGGGACAACAGGTCGCGGCGCTCTGCGCCGCTAGGTCGTTCAACGACAATCAAGAGAGGGGTTGTGGAGAGGTGGCGGGAAGTGGTTAGACGGCGACGGGCGGCGAGCGGAGTGTGCGGGGAGTGTTCGGGCGTGGGAGAGGGTCAGGGAGGAGGTTGTCTGGCCCCGGGGAATGCCGGGTCGTGACACCCTTGGCACTCCCAGCATCCAGTCCCTCTAGTTCCTCTTGCCTCATCTCCATCTGAACCACACCCATCACTCCACTATGTGGTCACAGCCATGCACTGCATCCAGACCTCTGCCTGCATTGTACCTCCACCCACCTCTGCACCCTCTGCACCTCTGATGCTTCTGGTTCCCCTCCACACCCTGTGGTCAGGTCAACACTCCCACTCCCCTCAGGACCTCTGCTGGTCATCAGGCTGTCCTTGGGACAGTACTGATGGATCCACCTCTGTCTCACAGACTTGTGTCAGCACCACACTAACTGTTATGGAAATGGGATTTTCCCATTTTTAGCCTCTTATGGGCTCTATGCAGTACAATATCACGTGACATGTATATAATAATAGCTGAACCATCAATTACTACCCAAAAACACTCCTGTCCATGTTATTGTAAACACCATTGTTATAACTTCTGTTACATTAACTGTAACACTCTTTCGATGTCATGGCCCTCTCCTGCACCCAAACACCATAGAAATGGGCCAATCAGGCTCCATTTTTATAACACCAACCCTGCTTATTTGTGGACTTGTATTGGTGCTGCATGCTGACCTCCACTTTTCTCCTCTGGCCATTTTTGTCACTCGGCAGCATACCATTCATTCCTTGCCAAGTGCCTATATTGTTCATCTATTCATTTGCTTAACTTGCCAATATTGGCACTTGATCCATGTGCTGATGCACTTCTTATTCATTCACTTAACCTGTCAATATTGGCACTTGATCTGCTTTTGCTTTAGTTCATTTCTTGCCTCCCATTTCCTGGGCTCTTGTCTTTATTCAGTTTGACAATCCCTGCTCACTTCCATGCTGGACTGACCGGCTTTCTATGTTTTCCTCCTGCCTATTTATATCCTGTAAATACTTTCAGGGACCTTAGTCTGAAATCAACTAGAGTACCCCCCTCTGAGTCCACCCTCATTGGGCTTGCACTCCCCAACGGGCCTGCACTGCCTGCATGTTTCACTTGAAGCTTGCCACAAGTGTCAGTCTGTAAGTAAGGGATCTCCCCCAGATGTCAAGCTCAGGGCACAGCACTCCCCTTGAGTCACTGAGGCCATGATCCCACTCTGCTCACCTTGAACAGCATTTCCAGATGCACTGCATATTTCCACCTGCACATCTGTGCATGTGCACTCCAACAGGCCTCTGCCAAAACCTCCAACCCTGACTCTGACAGAAATCTGTCTGTCTCTGACACCCCCACATAAAGCTCGAGTTTAGACACCTTGGCCCCCTTTCTAGTGGATCCTCCTTGAACAGCCCATCCTCCAGTGCCCTGTCCTTGACTGTGCCCTCCTTACATTACTCCTCTCAAGGGCCTCTTCTTTGTATTCCCCCTCTTTGAGTGACCCCTTCTCATATAGGCCCTCTTCCAGCAACTATGACAACAATTCATTGACTCTCATATTCCCTGAAGAATTCCATCATCTACAGCTGGGGATTGATTCCACACACAAACTGATTGTGTGCCAGGCATGCCAAGTATGTGTCCGTTGTGAACACCTCCTGAATCATGTAAAAGACAAGCATGAGAGGGCTGATCAGCTGCCTGGAAATGACAAGATTCTGGAGGATCTGGGTGTCCTTGAGGTAGTAGAGTGTCCAAAGGGCAAGGTTCACCCAATCCCATTGATCCCTATCATCAACAGCTTCATATGCAACTTTCCTGGATGCCTATTTGCTGGCGAGAGAAAAGAATTGATTCTACAAAACCATGTGAGAAAACACCACCTAACCTTCAAACCTGAGGGCTCTCAGACCGTTCTGAGCTTTATTCAGGTCATTTACAGTGGCCACAATGGCTTTCAGGCTTGGACAGTACATGGTGCCCAGCTCTCATCCTTTAGTGCCCATGAGATCAAGTTGCAGAGATTCTTTACAGAAATTTGTGAGAAGGAGGACTCTAGGTGGTGGCCCAGTGGCATTATGGAAGCCCATGATCCATGCCATGTGAATGTTGTAGTCCATCTACCTCTTGTTTGATTCCCTTTTCTTTTCTCTTTATGTGTTACATGACTGCAGAGATGAACTTTATCTGTTGTATAAACATTACAGTTCATCTCAGAGGTGCCATAACCTGAGTTATAACAGTGAATCCCTTCCTCACAATGTGGAACTCACCGAAAATCTCCTGTATTGGGAGCTGTATGATATCACACTGGCCCACGCTACCAGCAATCCTGCTTGGATGGGAGTATTCTCTGATAGGGTCAAGATGTACTTTAAAGGTGTCATATCCATCCCGGCCATCGACTTCCGTTCCCTCTGATCCCTCCGGTCTACCTCCACTCCTTCCTCACTAACCTCAGAGCTCCCATATTCCACAATCCTCTCGGTACCCCTCAATGGTCACCACCCCCTCCTTTCAATTTATTACCAATGCCTCCCTAAGTATGGAGCCCCGAAGACTTCTGGACAGCTCCGACGTCCACTAGTGCACTCCTGCCTCCACTGGGCAATACACTCGCCTGCCCTGCAGAGCCCACCTTCGGGCCTATCCCTCCTTTCCGTTTCTGGGTTATCGCCTGCCTTTCCGCTAACCCCGTGACCCAACTTGTCGGTAATATTCAGTCGGCTAATGTTTAACCCCATTAGCTCCACTCCGTTTGGCTCCGCCAATTGCGGACCCATCTTCGCTGTAACCATATATATATCCAACTTGTACATAGGTTACACTCCAGTAATAAAATCGACTAGAGTTACCCCCCTTCAGTTCTGATTGCCAGTCAGTAAGTTAGGGCACGGACGTGTCACTAGGCACAGCGCTCTTGGCATAAGTCGCTGAGGCCAAAGCCCTCCACCACGGAGACTCTCCCTCGTCTCAAATCTGGTCTCTGACAAAAGGCATTTACCCTTTGGTCAAGTCCACCTCTCCACTGATCCTCAGCCAGGTCAATAGCAGGTCCAAGTAAGTCCCTCTATGCAGGAAACATTATGTTCTCATCTCAGCAATTGTTACAGCTCGCTCCATTGAGAATATCCCACTCTCATGCCCACAACAGCCAGCATCATCAGCCAAGTATGAACAACTGGGGACATGCCTCCTTTGTTATGTTGTTCAATATTGCCATAGGAAAGAGGAATTCCCTTTACCCATTCTGCTCACCAAGAATCAGAAATTTGTAGTGCTCTCCAGACAAATCTGCAAGACAGCAAGACATGGGACATGCTCATCCATGGTCTTCTGTATGCACTGCTCTTCACCCAACATCATGGAATCCTAAACAAATCAAACAAAGACCCAATAGCTATGTTTCTTGATGTTGTTCAATTTGGACCCTGAGAATGGCAACTTTGCACCCTGTGGCATCATCTGTGGTAAGATGTCAGGGCTCCTTTATGTATGTCATTCAACTGGTGGCCATTAGGACACTGCATTTGGCTGCCAGACCAAGGAGGTCAGCAATGGCACTGGTGATGATGGTGATGATGACAATGATGTGAGTGCTGATGAGGATGACCATGACACTGACACTGATGAAGGTATGTCAGACACAGCAGGGGTCAGCCAGTTTAGGTAAGTGGATAAGAAATCCCCCTTTTCAACCCCAAGGCCTTGACTTGCTCCTTTAAAGGGAATTCTGGAGACTGTCATATCCATCCATGGCCATTGACTTCCACTACCTCCGATCTCTCCGGACTACCTCCGCTCCTTCTTCACTAACCTCAGAGCTCCCGTATTCTGCAATCACCTCCACTTCCCTTGATGGTCACCACCCCCTCTTTTCAATATATTACCTACGCCTCCCTAAGTATGGAGCCCTGAAGGCTTCCGGACAGCTCTGACGTCTGCTAGTGCACTCCCACCTCCACTGGGCAATTCACTTGCTTGCCCTGCAAGCCCACCTTCGGGCCTATCCCTCCTTTCTGTTTCTGGGTTATCGCCTGCCATTCTGCTAACCCCATAACCCAACTTGTCGGTAATATTCAATCAGCTAATGTTTAACTCCATTAGCTCCGCTCCGCTCGGCCCTGCCATTCATGGGCCCGCCCTTGCTGTAACTATATATACTCAACTTGTACATAGGTTACACCTCAGTAATAAAATCGACTAGAGTTGATCCCCCTTAGTTCTCGTTGCCAGTAAGTAAATTAGGGCATGGATGTGTAACTGGGCACAGCGCTCCTGGCTTGAGTTGCTGAGGCCGAAGCCCTCCGCCATGGAGACAATCCTCCATCTTGATCTGGTCTCTGACAGAGACTGTGCTCTCATTGGCTATGTTCTGGCTGTCAAGCCCTTTCAATACCATCCTTTCCATGGACTGATATGCTGCTACGGTGGCACTCAACAAAGTAGTGGGATGGACCACTGTGATCTGGGATGTCCTGGGATGATTCTATAATTCAATCAAATTCAATCAAATTTGTATTATTCAGGGTAGACATTCAAAACATAATGCTGCAATTGAATCTGATTTTCCATGACACTCAGGCTGCTCAACTGTCTGTGCACAATGCTGGTCACTGTCTGAAGGGGTGTCAGCACTGTTTCCCACAGTCCCAACACACTTTACACAGATAAATAGCCCCTTTGAATAGCTTCCAGAATATATATTTTGAGACTGAATTTGTTATGGAAATGGGCTTAGACTCCTATGGACCATGCACACAGGTGAGACACTTCCTCACTCCTCTTCACTTTATTCTTTTCCAAACCCCATGCCAAGCTTTCCCACTGGGTTTTGGTGCTGGCTGGGGGATTTGTTGAGTTTCAAGGGACTTCCCTTGACCATTGTGACTTTTATATTAGATAGTTAGAAGTCAGATGATATGTATGGAAAATGCTGAGATGTCTTTCATTATCGAATACATAACCCACAAACCTTGTACTGCGATTGTAACCATCACACCTGTTAGAATGGGCGGAAACGGACGACTCCGGAGTGGAATCGGAGACTTAGCGTGGAGGGACCTTGGCCTCAGCGACTCAAGCGGAGCGCTGTGCCATTGCTGTTTGTCCATTTGGTCCTTAATTTCACAGTAGGTGAGCAGGAAGTCTCTTGGGGGCATTTCAGGTCGATTTCAGACTAAACCAAAACAAGTATGTACAAGCGCCGATATATATAATGGAAGGGGCAAAAGCACAAGGAGGACAAAGGGTAACCGAATCGGAACGAAGACGTCCGAACGGGAACAAAGGGTAGAAGAAGTGGAGAGGTACCGAAGGTCATAAGGCAGGACCTGTGATACATCCGAAAGGAGGTAGGGAGGGCAAGGCCCAGAGGGGCAGGAGGATGAGGGGAAGTGGGGATGATGACTAACTGGCTAGAATAGAAAGAAGCAGTAGTCCAAATAGGGATGAGGGGAAAACGCGAGAAATACATTACAAGCGGCGAGAGGGCCGAAGGTGATCCGTGAAGCTCGGGGGTTGCGGAGCTTACGGAGGTTACGGAGGCGGGGTTGAAAGTCCAAGGGATATTGGCAATGGTGTTTACGTAGTATGAGGTCACCAATGCAATGGACTAAGACCGAGGTGGAGTCAAAGTCCGAGGTAGGGACTATGATGGAGACTCGGAGTAAGGTACGAGCGGTGTCCGAGTGCGAAGTACGGAACAACGGTGGAAGGTCGTAACTTGGTGGAAGGGTGGCGGAGGAGTAGCAGAGGGAGGAGAGAGGGGAAAGGTAAGGGAGAAGGAGTGGCGGAAAGAAGAGTAGTCAGGTCCGAAGGTGAGTATCGGAGCAGACGGAGATAGGGTCAGGGATGTAAGGAGGAGGTGTGTTGCCAGGACCGAGGGTGAGTATTGGAACGGCAGCGGTAGGTTATGACTCCGGAGGTGAAGAGGGTGGAGGTCCGGAAGTCGGGTCGGGGTCGGGGTCGGGTATGCACAGATATGACAGTATCCCCTTCTTAGGCCTGAACCCTTGAAGGCCTTAGAATAGGTCTCTGGATATACCTGCTGCAATACCGACGAAGGTGGTGATGGAACACAAGGAGCGTGGTGAAGTGTAACAAGGAGACTTACGACGACCAGCTTGGGATCTTGGGGATGGTGTTCGATCAACGAAGGGAGGAAGGGGGGAGTGAGGTCCGACAGGACTTCACGAGGAACTAGGGAGAGTGGGGAGACTCAGAGGGGCGGAGTCGGGTACGGAGATGGCAAGGACTCAATCGGGAATAGGGAAGCGGTACGATAGGAAGGGTTGGGTCGCACAGATATAGGTAGTCGTCTGGCGAGTAAGAGCTGAAAGGTGAGTGAAGAGGTCATGTAGACGCGGTCTTCGAGGAGAGTTTCAGTCTTAACTTCCATGAAATTCCTAAGAGTCGAGGTCCGGGGGTCGTGGTGGAAAGTCCGGAGCAAGGTCTGTTCCAAGACCAAGCTTTGGTGGGTTGGGAGGTCCTCAAGGAATGGAGGAATCCAGGGGTGACACAATGGAGGCCGGATGGGCGACTCACAAAGTGTGTTGGGGGGACCGAAGGTCCATGTGATGATACAAGGAGGACCAAAGTCAGCTCCAAGTATCCGAAGGAGCGGAGTGAAGGAGTTCCCAATTGCGACAACAATCTCAAGGATGGGATTGTGCTGCGCATGGTACAACTCAGTCACAGGAGGGATGATGAGATGAGACGAGTCCGTGGAGTTCCGAGGAACTTGTAGGTCTGGAGCTCGCTCAGGAGTAGAGGTCCATGTGGTGAGGCTTATGGCGAAGAGTGGAGGTGCTAACGTAGCAACTATACGAACACTCAGCATGTTTGTCTTCCCGGAATGGGTACCGGAGTAGACAGATACCTAAGGAGGCCATAACCAGAGGACAGTGGGAGGTCGGAGAACAAACTCGGCATCCCTTTTGGAGCTGGCAAGGGGAGGAACTCAAGTTTGACAACACAAGAGTGGAGTTCCATGGTCGTAAGGGAGTCGGGGTTGTTCAGGGTACAAGCCGAAGGCTTGAGAAAGGGTACCGTGGACTAGTGAGGGGGGTCCGAAGGTCCGGAGTAGACACTTGGGGTACTGTCCAGGTAAGGTTTGTTGGAGGAAGGGAGTGTATCATAGATACAGGGTCAAGGGTAGTCGATGTCAGGGAGGAGAGGTTGGTTGCCCACCTGAATGGGTCTTATGCATCAATGGAATCTCGATTGTCGGAAATGATGGAGGTCCGAGGGTGTGCGAGGCACAGGGTGACGAAGGTGGAGGTTGGGTATGATGTTAGGGTACAGCTTTCGGCATCGGAGGTAGAGCTAGCTCAGGGAACTTGAGCAGCTAGGGTTGTCCGTAGGGACGACGCGAAAATACTCCTGGTGGAGACCGATGTATAGCGCTGAGGTAGATAGAAGCGGAGTCCATATCCCCTTCTTAGGATTAGACGTCCCAGCATCTAATCGACACTACAGGCTAAAGTCGGATCATCCGGAAGTGGAAGCGGAACATCATAGGGAAGGTGGAAGAGAGGAGTGTGGAGTAACCGGAGGGTTCCGGAATACTTCCAAGGAGATGTGGGATGGCGAGGATCGTGATAACGATCGTCCAGAGAACTCTCGGAGGTGAGCCCGAAGGCAAGAGAGTAAGTGGAGTAGAGATGTGTGCGTGCCATGTGCAAAGGTTAAAAGTTAACCGGTAGCAAGCTTTGGCGTAGCATACAAGGTTACCAATGGTGTAGGAGTCTTCCTCATGGTAAGAGGTAGACAGAGAAAGAGTGTCAGCCATCGGAGCAAGGTCCGGAGGCGACAGGGAAAGGCGAGGATGGGAGGAAAGGAAGTGTCCTCATACCTAGACAACATTTACTCAGGTCCATTACTCAACGGAGTCTCAGGGTGAGCAGACATTAGCCAGATACTTGAGCACAAACTTATCCAATGGGGAGACATGGAAACGTCAACAGATGGGATCCTAACTCAAGGAGAGAGGATGGAGGGAACGGGTCAACCAGCGGAACTAGGTCCGGAGGTGACGGAAAGAGTATGGGGAAGTTGCAGTGGGGTGTCCGGTGTTTCGGAAGTACTGCTCATGATCTAGGCTCAACGGAGCACATAGGTGAGACAGTGATCCTAGCGGTGGAACACTGACTGAAGGCAACGAGGCGAGGTAGAGTCGGAGTTGGAGTGTGAGGTGGTCAAACTGGGGTGTCCGAAGTGTCCGGACGTAAGGTACTGTGGTACCAGTCACTCAACGGAGCAAGAGGTAGAGTACCAGTGTGTCCTAGACAGTAGACAAGGTCCATTCGACAAAGGTGATGTAAGAACATCTTCGAAGTTGGTAAGGGGAGGTATGTGTCAACCAGCGGTGTGAGGTCCGAAGGCTAACGGAAGAGTAAGTGGAGGTGGATGAGTTGGGTTGTGGGTTCCAGAGGTCCGGACAAGGTAAGCTCAAGACTATCGCTCAATGGAGCGCATAGGAGAGACAAGTTATGCCATGAGACATCAGAACCACAAGCCAAGTCAGCCAGGGTGGCGTAGAAACGTCATTGGAAGAGAGGAGGACGTAGTATCAACCAACGGGATGAGGTCCGAAGGAAGATGGGGCCAGATGGGAAGGAAGCGGAGCATGGCTCGCTATCCCGGAGTAGAGTGCTTCAGCATTACTAATGGAATGCCAGGCAGTGGGGAGTGCAACGGAGAATCGGGTGGAAGCGTCTTCCATAGGACAAGGAGTCCAAGTGGAGACTGGGGGGTGATCACGGAATGGCAGACTGGGTTGTCCTGAAGCACAGACTAGGTAACTGCTCTTAAACCCCTCGATCAACGGATCGAAATTGGGCGAGTCAGTAGGTGTCCCAGAACTTAAGGGACAAGGACCATCTACGAATGACGAAAGTTCGTCCAGGTTGATTCAGACCGAAGCGAAGCGGATGGGGTGAGTCGAAGGCCTGGGTACTGGTGTGCCAGCAGTGCCTAGTCAACAGTTGGGTGATGACCAGCAAGGAGCCGGTGCATCGGAAGGTGATGGGTGTCAAGGACCGAAGGGTCCGAGACAGAAGAGGTGAGGTCCGGAAGGACCGAGAATTCTAGAATAAACAGAAGACATATTAAAGGAGGAACAGAAGTTAGAACCAAAACGGAAATAACAAGCAGAGGAAACTGATCTAAATATGAGAGTCGGAGAGTCGGAGTTATGGGTACAGAAGGCAGGAATTGATGATATAGGACAAGGAGGAAAGTGATGATGGAGGAACGAGATGTTTTATTTGGTTTTATACTTAGAGACGAGGAATATAGACCATTAAATAAAACGGGAAAGAAAACCAAAGAGAGGAACAAGAGAAGAGAGAGCAGACTATTTGTGTGTCTCCGAAGAGACTTCCGGTTTGATTTCCGGAGTCGCAGACCTTGGTTGCTCAAGCCGAAGGTGCGGGAGAACAAGGACTTGTAGTAAATCAACAGCCGAAGGGGCTGGACTTAACCGCAGATCCAATCGGAGGTGTTACCGAAGGATGGGCCTCGATAACCAGGGATAGGGGTGTATCGGAGGTAGGCGGAGTTGAAGTCGGAGGTGCGAGACATCGCAGGAGATGGTAGCAAGGGAGTTGGGTATGTTGCATCCATCATGGGGTGTGGTCCGGAGGGTAACTCCTGGAACCGAGGGTAAGGAGAGTGGAATAGGTCGGTGTGTGGTGACCTAAGAGGAGTCCAAGTGCATCTCAGATGCCTCAGGGTGAAGTGGTGTGGAAGCGGAAGGTGAGGTTGGAGGTTCCGGGTAGGTGCAATCATCAGTTGGCAGATGTAGACATGGATCAGATTGCCGATGGAAGTGATGGACTGCAGGGGAACCTAGGATGGGTGGATGGAGGGTGCTTCCAGGGACCTAAAGGGGGAAGGAGGACGCTGCAAGCGCCACCTAGAAGGAAAGGAGTAGTGGTGCCTAGTCAACCCACTTCCAGGACTTTGGAAGGGGCGCCCAAAGTGGCTGGGAGGTGCTGGTGGCTTACCCGAAGCCAGAGCAGAGGGTGCGGTCGACTGCGGAAGGTGGAATCACAGCCGGACGCCAGGTGCTAGAAGTCGGAGCTGGACAACAGCAATGTGCAGTCCGAAATACTGTTAGAATGTGCGGATTCAGACGACTCCGGAATGGAATCGGAGACTTAGCATGGAAGGACCTTGGCCTCAGCGACTCAGGCAGAGCGCTGTGCCATTGCTGGTTGTCCTAGGGGTCCCTAATTTTGGATCTAGCAGAGGGAAAGTCTCTTGGGGGGAATTCAAGTCGTAACTTGGCGGAAGGGTGGCGGAGGAGTAGCAGAGGGAGGAGAGAGGGGAAAGGTAAGGGAGAAGGAGTGGCGGAAAGAAGAGTAGTCAGGTCCGAAGGTGAGTATCGGAGCGGACGGAGATAGGGTCGGGGATGTAAGGAGGAGGTGTGTTGCCAGGACCGAGGGTGAGTATCGGAACAGCAGCGGTAGGTTATGACTCCGGAGGTGAAGAGGGTGGAGGTCCGGAAGTGGGGTCGGGGTCGGGGTCGGGTATGCACGGATATGACATTTGGGATATCAGTGACCTGGGAATTGGGAATTTTGATGACTTCGATGACTGTCACTGAAATTTAGCACTATCCCAAAGACTTGCATCCAAAAAAGTATTTTGCATTTTTCTCAATAACTTGCTTGTCAATTTAGTCTCAAATCATATATTCTGGAAGCTATTTGAAGGGGCTATCCAACTATGCAAAGTGTGTTGACACCATGGGAAACAGTCTGGACACCCCTGTCAGAGACCAGACTCGAGACGAAAGAATGTCTCCGTAACAGAGGGCTTCGGCCTCAGCGACTTCTGCCAAGAGCGCTGTGCCTAGTGACACGTCCGTGCCCTAACTTACTGACTGGCAATTAGAACCTAGGGGGGTAACTCTAGTTGATTTTTCTACTGGGGCGTAACCTATGTACAAGTGGGATATATATATGGTTACAGCGGAGACGGTTCCGCAATTGGCGGAGCCAAACGGAGCAGAGCTAACGGGGTTTAACCATTAGCCAACTGAATATTACCGACGAGTCGGTTCACAGGGTTAGCGGAAAGGCAGGCGATAACCCAGAAATGGAAAGGAGGGATAGGCCCGAAGGTGGGCTCTGCAGGGCAGGCGAGTGTATTGCCCAGCGGAGGCAGGGGTGCGCTAGCGGACGTTGGAGCTGTCCAGAAGTCTTCGGGGCTCCGTACTTAGGGAGGCATAGGTAATAAATTGAAATGAGGGGGTGGTGACCATCGAGGGGCGCTGAGAGGATTGCAGAATACAGGGGCTCCGAGGTTAGTGAGGGAGGAGCGGAGTTGGAATGGAGGGATTGGAAGTCGATGGCCGGGGATGGATATGACAACCCCTCCAGACAGTGGCCAGCACTGTGCACAGACATGAGGTGGACAGCCACACTAACCCAAAAGACTCTTGTAGAGGCTGTGGAGGTGGTTCTGACTAGTTTAAGATCGTTAGATTTGGTGGGGTGGTTGAGGAGATATGATATTTTCTTTATTTTCTTCATTCATTCATGCATGTGACTTTCCTTTTATATTTGTATCAGCTACTACCTGACAACTGTACAGACTATCAGCACCATACTCCCAAGGACCCACACCTACCTGACATATAGAGGACACCCCCCCCCAGACCTGGGTTGCAAGTCTAGATTGATATGTAGACCTGTTACATTCAACTGACTTTGGTTTCCTCCTACCTTTCAGGTATATGTGCAGAGTCAGAGGCTTATTGACCTGATGTGTGCACAATTCAAGCTTCAAAACTAGTGCCATGCACTCTAGCTTAGGTGGATAAGGGTTCTTTGCTTGTGCATGTTCCTCTACTATTTCAGTTTTTGCAGTAAAGCTATCCTCAACTGTGTCCATTAACATGGACTCCAAAAGTGGAAACATTGGGCAGGAAATGTTGGTGTGCAAGATATATATATTATCTCCAGGACAATTAGCAGTCCACAGTGTACAAATCAAGGAACTTCAACACTTGGACCAGGTGCAAGGAGGATGGAGTTTGGCTGTCCTCATGACTGTCAAATCATTATTTATCCAGTGATAAGGAGGGTGGTCAAAGAGGATTTTTTTGACCTATGATGGTGTTATGGATTTTGTGATTGCTAATCTGATAAATATTTCTCAACCTGGAACCCTTTGTCAGCATAAAACCACCAGATAATTTCAGGGACCCTGGGAAACAAGCCTCCTTGGAATTGGGATCTCATGGATCCTGTGTTACAGGAATGGGTTCTGGGGAACCCAACCTGAGCCATTCTGCTCATGGGTGGAGGTGGCTGCATAGCCATTGGGAGGAGAGCAGGAGAAGATCTGAGGCTGGGTGTACTAGTGGTAACTTGGTGCTCTGAGGAGCATACCGGTAGCAGGTATAATGGGGGCTCCTTGAGGGAGCCACCTAACAGTTGGCTAGCAGTGACTTGGTGCTCATGTGAGCATACTGGTAGCATGGGTAGTTGGCACTCCTTGAGGGAGCAGCCCAGTGGTTGACTATTGGTTACTTGGCGCTCAGGGGAGCGTACCAGTAGTGGGATTTGTTGGGACAGGCAGGTTGGTTGACCAGTGCACAGTAGTGAGTGACCATAATTTTGGGCCCATGGGTATGTGGCCAGGCATCCTGGGGCTGCCTGAGTCAGTTCTCCCTCCCAAGAAGGGAGGAAGGGTTGTAGGACCCAGTAGGGTACTACAGGAAGGGTAGGAAACAGGAGCTCAACCACCCAGTGGGGGGGCAGGAGCAGGAAGAGTGAGGTCTGGTGTCTGAGCACTCACTGGGCCATTGAGGTTTTCTCACAGATTGTAAGAATATTGATGTAATCCAGAAGATTGGGGTTGTAGAAAATATCAAATGATAAAATAATAAAGATTATCAAGGCTGGAGGTAAGATAGGAATGAGGAGGTACCGGAGGTGTGGAGACCGGAAGCAGGAAGGAGGGTGGATAGGCAAGTTGAGGTTTATCAACAATGAGCAAGCCCAACTCCTTTGAACAAGGTGTCCAAGGAGGTGGAGGTATGGTGGTGGAGGTCCGGAGGTGATGCGGACATAGGTGGGTGGCAGAGCGGGAGAGAGTCAAAGGAGGAGGTAGTCCTAGGGTCGTTGGCATTGACTGGAGGCAGCAGAGAGAGATTGGGAGGGCTGGTGGAGTCATGTAGTGATAGGGCAGAGGGAGGCAGAAGATCCAGGTGTCATGACCCGACATATCCATCACTCCCGTCAACGCATCCTAGTGCCACTTGGCCTGTCCCACCCACTATCATCATCATCTGTCCATCCATCCGTCCACCTGTCACCCTCATCTGCACTTCCTCCCCTGCACATGTACCTTCCAACCTAGGTTGCCCACTTCATTGTTGTCCACTTGCCAGCTGGACGGCTTGCTAGACGGCCGGATGGCCTTTTCTCTTTTGTCTGCTTGCAGACTATTGTTCCTCCTTTGTCGCTCATTGTTCTTGCTTGCCTTTTGTTGACCAAGTTTTCCAATATTAACTATTTGTCTCTTTCTTCATTCATTAATATCGCACTTGATCTGCCACTCCTTCCAGGCTGGTCCTATTTAGTTACTTGTGTTTATAATGCATGTAGGTTACACAGGATGTACCTCAGTTCGTATATCAACTTGGATCCCCCCTCTAGACTCTTATCCTCATTGTAAGGCTTCTGTCTGAAATTGGGACACCAACATAAGAACGAAGCGCAGCGCTCCACCCGAGTTGCTGAAGCTAAAGTCCCACCCCTCCGACCTTACGAGCCTGGACGACTTCGCATGCCTCTCAGGTCACCCGGATACACATCTGACATGTTCCTGACACTGGGATATGACACAGGTGAAATTTTCACCAGGGGGAAACTGCTATGTATGCAGGAACCCCACTTGTTAACTATGTCTAACCACCTGTAAAATCCCCTGTAAACTCCTATCCCTTGTAAGAAATGATGAGGCACCTTGAGTCTGATTTTTGTAATGATATTTTCCATTTTTCTCCATAATTTATTCATTGATGCCATGTGTGTTGGTGTGCCACATGAAAAATCCAACTTGACCACATGATCAAGAAAAATTTATCTTGATGCATAAGGTGGGAGCACTGCCACATTTCCTTCATGGGGTTATGATGAGTTGGCCCCTTTCATAGGGAATCACATCACAGAATCACATCACAGCATCATCATCACAGTCACATCTAATAATATCCACTTGCCCATTATTTTCCTCCAGTTATGGCTTCCACCTCTAACACCATCCCCATGTCCCAGGCTGACTATGATGCATTGAAGCATGCATTGTTCAAAGGGTTTGCAAAGGCATGTTGAGTTTTCCCTTTTTGTTTCTTCCAACCCTTCCAGCTCTCTTCCAATCATAGGTCCCATTGTCCAGAATGGACCTCCTGCCACACAACCATGAGGTCAGCTGGCATTGGGTGGCAGAGCACCACCACTCCTGGGGCCACATGGCAACAAAGGCCATTGAGCAGTACACCATGGCTGGGCTCCTGCCCACAGACGACTCAATTGAGGTGGATTCAATGGGTTCTTGGCTGGAGATGAACTGATCCAGATCATCCATGGGCAGCACTGCAAGGCTGTGCTGCAAGTGGTGATTGCTGTGGAGCTTGGGTATATCCAGGACCTTCCAGTCAAGGAACATGAATGCCAGGGTCTGTCAGCCACACAGATCTGATCGATCCATGCATCCTCCAATGCATGGTGGTTGGTAGCATTATATGGAAAGAGTAAGGATATCTATGATATGTATGCATTCCATTCACTAACCACACATGACACATGATTGCAGAGGTCTCTCAGGATGTTTTGATCCTGGTTGTTGGAGGATAACCTTCAACAGGCCAAAGCACCTCTGACATGGGCAGACTTCATGCCTGGGTGCTGGATGTACTGGAACAGGACCCACTCCCAATCCTGGATGCGATGAGGAACTTCACAGCTTGGTTCCACAGCGACAAACAGCTGTCTGCAATCAAACCTTGCCTGAAGTCTGGCACCCTGAGGCAGATGTTCAGAATCCTGCACTGGATACCTTGGTTCCATGCAGAACACAGGGGGATAGCATTCAAGCCTTGGAACAACCAAGGAATGCACAATGTGAGTGATTCTTTCCATTAATATCTTCTGCTCACCACTTTGCCGATAGTTCTTTGGAGCTGCCACAGAAATCTGTCTGTGGCAGTTGATTCCAATGGTGACCCATGGTGAGAGAAGCTCCCAGTGGACACCATCAAACATCCCTCAGGAGTGGTGGGGAGAGGTGACAAAGGAGAGGCTGGTTGCAAAGGGTTCCAGCACAGTGGCATGGGTCGACCTTTGCCAACTTGCAATGGGGACCTGTCCATGGGAGAGGGTGGAGGAGGTGAGGTACGTGCCAGCAGGGTTCACTGGGAACCTGCTGGAGCCATGTCCAATCATTGGAGAAGGATGGAGCTTCTTCAGGTTGATGGTGAGTTTGTTGTTGCCACCCATCATATATGACATGATGATGATGAGAACAGTGGGTGAGCCCAGAGTCGCTGATCCACAGTGGGTTGATGGTTTTGGACCAGTTGAGGATGCTGGAAAGGATGTTCCAGATGGTATGTGAATGACATCACTTGGGGATTCAATCTCACATGATCATCATGATAGGTGGCAGCTACCCTGGAGATGGGAGAGGAGGAGAGCAGTGCAAAGATGTTGTGAGGGCATGGAGGGTCAAGGGGAGAGTGCAATTACTTCCAAAGCAACCCACATGAATTGTTTTGGGAGGAAAGACTGAGGTACCTGTGTCAAAGGTACTGAAAGGATGAGGTGCAAGTGGATGGTAACAAGGTATGACAGTTGCTGCATGGATGTGGTGACATGAATCATAATAATAATAAATTTACAGTTGGTGGAAGACATTGTCATGCAGTTCAATGCACTCCAAAAGGGAGTCAGGAGCACATGGCTTGGAGTGGACCCAGATTGGAAGGCAGTATCAATCACAGCCTTTTGTGAAGAAGATGCATGGTATGAGCTGTTTTGGGATACCTTTGTTCCAAGAGGGCACAAAGGAGAGTTTGGATTTCAGAGTGGGGTATGACTGTCACAATGCTCTCCAGCAGTGATGGAGTGCAGATGGATTGCACAGGGGAAGCAGAGGGAGATGCTTTAGGATGCACAGAAAGGTCTGAAGAGATTGCGAGCAGCATCCATGAGGTGGACCAGCTGGTGACTGGGATGGAGGATGCAGTGGCGGAAGGGAGGAAGGAGAGGGAATGACTGGCTGCAGAGGAAGGAGCATTTGAAACAAGCAAAGATTGATGCAGAGATTGAACAGTTGAACAAACTGATGGAGAAGAGGTGGGTGGAGGGGGAAAGAGTGAGGGAAATGCAGAAGAAGATGCAGCAGGGTCTTTGGGATGAGGGGGAGGAAGAGGTGGTGGGTGGATCGTCGTTGTAAGCAGGATAACCTACTATTCCTTACACAGCCAGTATTTTCGCAGTTTATGTTCCTTAAGGATTCCCCATATGCAATGATCACCTACCAATGCCAATGGTGCATAAGGACATTTTATTTCATTTTATTATGGAGTACAATTGCGCATAACATGCTGGTACTGAATTGGTCCAGCCCAAAACTATGCTTGGCGCTACTGGCCACCAACAGACGATCAAGGGCTCAGAAAATAGAGAAAAATCATAAATATGGATTCCCCGAATTTCATCCAGATCGACCCAGCTGTTGTGGAACAATGGTGGTGACGATTTCTCATCTTACCGCAAGGTTCCACACAATGTTGAAAGGCATGTGAGGGTGGTGGTGTCGAAAGTCCCATGTGGCAGAGCCAAGATCTGTACTTCAGGAGATCGCAAAACTGGTTTTTGGCCCAAAATGGAAATCACAAGCCATACCGAAGTAAACAAGCAACCAAAATGCACTCTGGAGTGCTCAGAAAATTTCAGAAAAATCACAAAGGATGCGAATGAAGACCCAATTGACATGGGGACTCTCATGGACACTTTCTGGGATGTCTAACCCTGCGCATGGGCCAATTTTACGATTCTCATGCCCACCACTTGGTCAAATCTCAGCCATTTGGGACAAATTTGGTATCAGGAGAAAGCTACAAACCCAGGGAATCGAATGGAGAGGTCAGGAAGGGATGATACAGGTAGAAGAGATGGATAAGTGTAGTGTGATGGTGGAAATTGGTGGAGGATGGCAATTATTAGCAGATATGGCCCACTTATCATTCCTGTCTTTTTTTTATTGAACTTCCATGTCAGCCATACTTAACGGCCCACATGGTGTCCATAACAACAATCTTTCATTTTATATTTTCTTTTCATTTGTTTTTCCACATTATTGCTGTTCCATGTGTTTAAACGCTCTGTACACATAGGAATGGAAAAGCGACCTCCCTTTTGACTACAAAGAGACTGTAGCGCTGAGAGATCCAAGTAAGAGAGAGAAATTATAAGCTTGACTCCTTGAGTATTCTAAGGAATTCCTGACGATTGTCCAACCGGACCGAACCTAGGACGAGCTTAGGACATCCCAGACTCCCTCCCCACGAATTTGCTTGCATTTAGGGGGTTAAATCTCTAGCCTGCTTGCATCGTCCATGGCTGGTAAGTGTGGATATCATCATCATCATCATAATATGGTGATGAATGGATTGTAGGGGGAGGGCACCTGATGGGACATGGACCTCTGTGAGATCAGCTCAAGGAGAACCATGGAGAACTTCAAGATGCAGTGAGGGAAGTGCTGCATGTACCACAACCACCTGGAACTTGGAGAGGCTGAGCGACTGCTGAGATTCCAGATGGATCTGCATGGACACAGTTGGGTGCCGAGGCAGTTGATGGTAGGGGAAATGACATTCCAAGGGCAAGAAGGGGGAGATGTGGACATGCTGGTGGATGGGATGCTGGAGTGCTCAAGAAGGTTCCTGGGGGGACCCTGTTTGGGATTGCCATCTAGGGTGTAAGCAAGAGCATCTATGTGAAGCTTGTTGTAGCTCTTGCCCTTCCACCCATTTCCTGAAATCCAGGAAGTGAGTTCAACAAGCCAACTCTCGAATTTTTTGAGATTGTTCTCCCCAGACCATAGGGTCAAGGGGAATGGAACAGAGTTTTCTTTAATAACTCTGTTTTTACATCAGCAGGAAGAGGGGTCAGGATCCTTATCCTGATCAAGTTTGCGATATGGTGAACCAGCTCCTCCATGAATCCCTTGGGGTTGCCAGGGGACAAACTACTTGGGTCCCTAGAATAAGACCTGAGAGTGGACAGAGCTTGGAACATGTGGAACTTGGGAGCTAGCCTCCCTTTCCCTCTTTACTGGGGAAACCACGATGGGATGTGAAGCCCCTCCAAGAGGATCTTGGAGGGTACGGATGGTTGGCTGTGGGGTCAAGACTTCTTGTCTTGACACCCTGAGAGGAATTTGTTGGGCATCCGCCCGACTGGGCCAATCTTGGCCCAATCTTCCAAAGGCCCCACTTTGTGGGTCCTGCATGGTAAATCGACTGTAGGAACCTAGCCTACATCTGATCTCCTAGGCATGATCATCCAGACCTTCAGGTCTGTGCATGTAGATGGCATCGCCATCCATGCATGTCCCATACTCCATGGACGTTCACTAAGTGCATGGGGAGCAAAGATAGTTCTTGGCTTTTTCTTTATTTTGCCCTGTGCATTCATGACAAGGGCAGGCCCGGAACCATGATGTAGGTTCCAGGTCAATCGTGGATTGCGATCAGTCTCCCCTTCGTCCATTGAATTTTCCAAAACGATGGGTGCTTCAGGTGCAGGAGGCAACTGAGGAAGTGGCTGTGTCCTCCTGAGGACAACAGGTGGGCCCTTAGGGCCCCAATTGATACTCTTTCCCTTCAGATAAGAAAGGATTCTCTTAGGTGATGATGTCAAAGGACTCCCAGGCTCAGGTTCTTCAGCATGAGGGACATTGTAGGTGGGATAATTGCCCACATGCAGAACTGGCTTGGATACCCATTCACACATTCAGAAAACCACTTTCATTCATGCAACAACTCGATACGAATTTGGTACCTAGAAATAGTCCTAATTCGTACAATTCTGACGATACCAAGAACATCCCAATTGGTGGAGATTTGACGGAGTTCCGTGTTGGAGAAGTTAGGCACAGCAGGTCACGGGCATGTGCAGGTGTGGGAATCTCAAGCGGCAACCCAGAATTCCAGCCCCACCCGTTCCCACAGCCTCTAATAAATTGGTAAAAATGCTTATCGGCTGCGTGAGAGTTATCTCCGGCTTCGTTTCCAATTTCGGTTCTGAATTCGGTAAATCCGTTGAGATATCGCTTATTTTCTTTTATTTTCATATTTTGCCCACATTTCAGTTATTGATCAATATTCTTTTATTGATACTGTTACCCTTTCTATTATTTCGCCTAATAAGGTATCCAGGTGCCATATGGTACCAATATTCCCCATCTATTCTTTCTAAAAATAATTATTGGATATAATCCTGTACATACTGGATTTTGAAAAGAAGTTCTCCCCTCCCCCATTTCTCTAAGGTGCTAGGACGTGCTAGAGTTGGAGTGAGTGCTAGGAATTCAACAGTAGGAATAAGGGCAACTGTCTAGCCCACAATGAGTGGGTAGTAGATTAGTTGAGCCTGGACCTTGCAGAATCCTGGAGAACCCACCACGGAGTTAAGGATCGAGAGCATAGCGAGTTTAGTCAAGAAAGTAGGATTTTGGAGAGTTTGGCCCCCACAAGCTTAGTTGGCATAGAGAGCTGCGAGCCCTCTTTCAACATATGTCGTCATCCTCACACTGGGATGCCCAGGCACCAGGAGGTAGGTGGTCGTCCTGACGTAGTCTTTGTCAGCAGAGACATTGTCCCCCAGCGAGTTTCATCACTGGGCGGGTTCTCTATCCTGTCCCCTGACTGGTATGGGTGGAGCCACACTGTCAGGGACACATCCGGGGTTGAGGGGGTCCGGGTGTAACGCCTGGCACTGAGGCCATTGCAAGGTGTAGAGCAGGTGTGCATAGTGATGGGCCCGACCTGGGACAACGATCCCTGGCCACTCAGACTGAAGTGGGAATCGTGAGAAGAAGGTTACTTCTTCAGTTCCCACCCCAGGTACTTTTATGCACATGCAGCTTGGGTCACATGAGGTTTGCCATGTCACCCCGCATACAGCCACAGTAATCCAGGTGTCCCCATGGGGGATCCCAAGGGTGTGTGCTGCATGCATGCATGCTGGGTTGCACCATGAGGCCGTCTGGGCCATCCAGGGCTGGGTGCATCATGCACGCATCGCAGGCAGGTCGATAATACATAGATAAGGGGAAATGTCATCCATGTAGATAAAGATAGAAAAAAGGGCAAAAGAGCAAAAGAACAGAAGGACAAAAAAGTGAGAAACAATGGTGAAGGGTGAGGGGTAGAGGTGGGTGGGGTACCAGGTGAAGGCGGGTGGAGCCAGGTCAGGCAGGTGTGCCCTGACACACACTTGTTGCCTCAAACTGGGGCAAGTTTAGAGGAATTTGGCTTCCAGCCAATCCAGGGCTAGGGCGATAAATCCAAGCCCGTAAGTCCTCTATAGCCTCATTGTGGCGAGTCAGCCATTGATCAATGCTTCTTAGCATCATCATCAATTCATCATGCTGATCATTTGACGATCCAGGAGTTTTCGCTCATGGTTTGGTGCCACCCATGTTGACAACCTCAACTGGGTTGTCAGGGCCATCACCAAGCCCTAGCACTTCACCCAATCTGAGAGGATCGGGGGAACCAGACGTGTCAACAAATGGATAAGGTCCAACTGGCATGTCGGGTGGTTCTTCCTCAGTGGGAGGAGGTATGACCACAGCAGGTACAACCATGGTCATGGATTGGGAAGGGCCTGGTGCATCCAGGTCTCTGGGTGGACCTGGAGATGTGTCAGGGTCATCTGTCTCTCCTGGATCAGGAGGGATATCCAGCATGTTAACGCTGGGAACCCCAGTGCTATCTGAAGTCTGCACGTTGTTATGCACAGCCGCCCTCGTCCTCTTTGCAGAGGGCGAACCTGAAGCTTTCTTTACCATGGTGGTAACGAAGAGTCAGGAACTTCAATTAGATTGGTGCGCTTCACAACGTTGATCAAAGAAGAAGTTGAAAGGTTAAATTTATTTGCTCACTGAGCGTAAAAAAGTGTAAATGTAGTTAAGGTTGTAGAGTTCGTGAGTGGTCTCATGATAGTCAGAGGTTGCCTTACACTCCCAGTCCATTAAAGTACACTGTATGAAGCTGTATTTATCAACAGGGGGGTAATAGGCTGGGGAAGCCTTTACCCCCTCGCATGTAGGTTAAATACATTATTGTATGTACATGTGATAGTTGTGGCTTGGGACCGCATGGTAGAATGAAGGGTTCGGGAATAGAAGTGTTCTGTCAGGTACAAACCCGACACGATAAATAAGAATGAATAGGGTAGGCCATGAGTATGCGGCCTATATCCCTCATATCCCTTACACTCATTGACATCAATTCCACCTATTCCTATTCTCATTGGAGATGATGATGAAGTTGAGCAAGTTCCTGTCCTGTTACTTGCCCAGTTAGCACAAGTGATCACCTATCTTGCTTGCTCCACTGCTTGTCCCACTCTGATCCCTGTCCGGTTCTTGCTCCTGTACAACCTCCCACTCTGTCCACCTCTGTCAGGGGACGACTCCCGGGTCCCCATGACCCTCCCCTATGGCCCACAGTCCTATGGTGTAACCAGCCCTATCCAGGGCACAACCTACTGTGGGTAAGAAGAGGTATAAGTAAAGAGGCAAGTAGATACACTTGCCTACTGTGGGTAAGAAGATGAGAAGGAAGCTAACTTCTCATCTTCCCACAGTGGCCACAATATCAGGCAAAACTTCCGGGGATACCTGGAAGTCACATGAAGGGGTAGGGACTGGGCCTGGAGCATGCAGTGCATGGAGCGTGCGCATGTGCAGGAAGCGTGGCGGGTGGAAGCAGGTCTGGATGCAGGTCCGGGTCTGGGCTAGTCAGGGTGTGTGCCCTGACAACCTCCCTTAGAACCAAGGTCCAAGAACCCAACCAGTTTGATGGGGTCAATCCCTGCAAACTCTGCACCTTCTTGGTCCAGTGTGAACTGAACTTTCAGGACCACCCCTGGCCTTCATGAGTGACCACTCCAAAATTATTTATGTGCAGTCATTCTTGATGGAGATGGCCCTTGATCATTTCGAACCAGACCTGCTGGAAGGGCTGCCTGAGGGTGCTTGACCTTTGTGGATGGATAACTTTCAGGAGTTTGTCATAGAGCTCAAGGAGAACTTTGGCCCCCATGATCCAATGGGCGATGCTGAAGACAAGATCCTCCAGTTGAGTATGAAAGATGGATGTCACATAAACAAGTACATTGTTGAGTTCAATCGATATTGTTATAACCATGGGGCCTAATTGGCCCATTTCTATAGCATCCAGGTGCAGGGAGTGGCCGTGACATCGAAATAGTGTTACAGTTAATGTAACAGAGGTTTAACAATTGTCTTTACAATGACATTAACAAAGTGTGGATTTTGGTGATTGTTGTTGGTTAAGTTGTTATTATATACATGTCATGTGATAATATACTGTACAGAGGCCATAAGAGGCTAAAAATGGGAATTTCCTATTTCCATAACAGATATGCTATGCAGTTGCATGGTATGGTGAGCCTGCACTTTGTCAGTTCTTTTACGATGGACTGCCAGAGCACCTCAAGGATGATTTCTTGCATGTCACCAAACCTACTTCACTTTCTGCCCTCCAAAAACTTGTGCAGATGTTTGATGCGCAATATTGGAAGCGTAAGGCTGAAGCTGGATGACATGTTAGACCTCTGCCCTTATCTGCCACTACCTTCGACAAGTCTGCTGCATCTCAATTGGCAAGTACTTCCTTCCATCCTTCCTCTACTCCCTCTGCCTCCACCTCTGCTGTGGTTGTGAAGCCTCCTAAAGACCATACAAAGTCTGAAGGATAGGGAAGAAAGAGAAGAAGGAGGAAAGGGAGGAAGGAGGGAGGAGGGAGGAGAGGGATGGGTAGCGGGGGAGCAGGGGAGCAGGTGAGGTGGGCCTGGGTGGGCCCGGGTGGACCTGGGTCAGGTGGGTGTGCCCTGACATGTGCCTAGCATCGGCCGGACCCTGATATCGGATCTGGGCATGTGTCAGGGACACATCCGGGGTCGAGGGGGCCCAGGTGTTATGCCTGGCACTGAGGCCCTTGTGGGGTGTGGAGCGGGCATGCGTACTGACAGGCCTCAGGGATGGCCACTCAGACTAAGTGGGAATCATGAGAAGAAGGTTACTTCTTCGGTTCCCACCCCAGGTACTTTTATGTACATGCGGCTTGGGTCACATGAGGTTTGCCACATCACCCCACATACAGCCACAGTCACCCAGGTGTCCCTGTGGGGGATCCCAAGGGTGTGTGCTGCACATGCACATGCTGAGTTGCACTGTGAGGCCATCTGGGTCATCTGGGGCTAGGTGTGTCATTCGTGCATCGTGGGTGGGTCAGTAATACATAGATATGGAGAAAGGTCGTCCATGTAGATAAAGATAGAAGAAAGAACAAAAGAACAAAAGGGAGGAAGAACAAGAAATGAGGAACAGTGGTGAAGGGTGAGGAATAAAGGTGAGCAGGATACCAGGTGAGGGCAGGTGGAGCCAGGTCGGGCAGGTGTGCCCTGGCAGCATGGTACATCTCCTCACAGAGGAATTGGTAGAGAGAGTCGAGATCCATGGTGTACTCCTGCACATGTAGTGAAGACAGATCTCGCTCTGGATGGATGGAGAGGTTCAGATGGTAGCCCTTATTGGTGAAGAAAGGGGAGACACCAGTGGTTGCACTGGGAGCTATTGAAATTATGAACTAGTCGCGAATTAGCGCTCAGTTCCAAAGATGTGAACTAGTATTATTAGTCATTACCTAGTCGCGAATTAGCGCTAGGAAATATGTACAAGATTAGACAATATTCCAAGTGATGAAAAAGGGGGTCTCACCTCAGTTCCAAAGATGTGAACTGAGGAGAGAGGAAAGAAAAAAATCGCGCGAGGTGGCTTTTAAGCCATCCTCGACTGCGTTCATCAACATGGATGCCAAAAGTAGAAGCATCGGGCAATCCTTCATGGAAATGCCCGTGTGCAAGATGTATAGTCCGATGGACTCAATGGACGGTCCACAGTGTACCAAGAAAACAAGGATTTCAACAGGAGCATTATTGTAGGCAAACTCTGCAAGAGGCAAGAGCTCAGCCCAATTATCCTGCTGATAATTGCAATAGATGTGCAAGTACTGTTCTAGCATCTGGTTCATACGCTCTGTTTGTCTGTCTCCTTCCGGGTGATAAGCAGAGGTGAAGTGAAGGCAGGTGTCAAGGGCTTTACCAAGCAAATGGAAAAAGTGTGAAACGAACTCCAGGCCCCTATTGGAGGTGATATGGGAAGGAACTCCATGTTTGGAAAACATGTGGAGGAGGAACAACTTTTCCAGCTCTGGCAAGGTGATGGTATCGTACGTGGGGACAAAGACACATTGCTTTGATAAGCGATCCACAATGACCAGCATGGAAGTGAAACCGGAGGAGGAGGGGAGTTGTTATATGAAATCCATGGATATGGAGTTCCAAGGATGTTCAGGGATGGGGAGTTGTTTCAACGGGCAAAAAGGCTTGTGATGAGGGACCTTGGTGTGGGTGCATGATGTACAAGATGAGACATAGTTCTTGACAAAGGTGTGGATTCTGGGCCAGGTGTAATCTTGATGAATCAGATCCAGCATCCGATCCTCAGAAGTCAATGCAAAGGTGGAGCAAGCCATCCTTCAGGCAGACAAAGAGGACTGGTGCTGCATGGGAGGAAGTAGCGGGGTGGATGAAACTGGAAGCTAAGTGTTCCTCCAAGAACACACGAAGAGCTTCAAGTTCCAGGGGAGAGAGGGAGTAAAGGGTTCCTAAGGGTGGTGATGTGCCTTCCTCAAGGTCGATCTTTAAGTTGTATTCATGATGCAGCACTAGTATAGAGGCTTTTCTCTTGCTAAACACATCCACAAATTCATGGTACTGCTCTGGAACAGCCAAAAGGTCAACAGTTTTGGGGGCTGAAGAAGCAGTGCAGAACTTAGCTTCTAATGGGAGTGTGCTCAGGCAATATGAAGTAGAACCTTCAAGTTTGCACAACTTCGCGAATGCAGAGCAGCTAACAAACTCGATGGAGGGAGCCTGGCAGTCAGATGCAATCAGTGTAATTGGGGTAGTGGAGTCAACAGGTGGAATAGGTTCCAGATGCGACAGAGGGGTGCATGTGGAGGCAGGACTGGTATGTTCAGAGGTTCAGAACAACATTACCCAGTCAATCAATGGATTGTGGTGGGTGAGCCAGTTGTGTCCTAGAACCATGGAACAAGTACATGCCATCCAATGAGGTGACATAGAAATTCATCTGGGTGATGTTACCAGAAGCAAAATGGAGTTTTATGTCCACTGCTTTAGTGATGATGGAATTTGTTGTGGTCCCATCAAACAAGCGGAGAGACAAAGCTGAAACTGGATAGGTCAACAGGTTGTTCTTCATCATGAACTTTTCATCAATGAAACAATCTGACAATCCTGAATCAATGAGAGCTGGTATTGCTCATCAGGGATGTTTTTATTAATAGGAGGGACAGAAGTATCGGACAAAGGAGAAAGAGGAAGTGAGGACAAAGGATTTGGAGCAACAGATGATGAAGGAGGTAGACCATTTGGAGAAAACAGTTTTCCTGGATCAACAACAGATGGGAGAGACAGAGGAGGAGAGTGTAGACCATTTTCAGAAAAAGGAGAAGAAGAAAAAGGGACAAAAGAAACAGGAATGGTGAGGGAGGATTTTTGGATATTGAGGCAGCACCTCTTTGATAGCATGCGAGGGAGTAACACAACCCCGGGTTTGTGCTGAGTCCATGGAGTTGAAAACTAATTTTTTGGCTCTAAAGGAGGAGCTGTAGAGCACGCAGTTTGGGCAATTCATGCCTGAGAAGATGATTTTGGGCAGTCCTTGACCATATGTGTCAGAGACCGGATTCGAGACGAGGGAGTGTCTCCATAGTGGAGGGCTTTGGCCTCAGCGACTTCTGCCAAGAGCGCTGTGCCTAGTGACACGTCCGTGCCCTAACTTACTGACTGGCAATCAGAACCGAAGGGGGGTAACTCTAGTTGATTTTATTACTGGGGTGTAACCTATGTACAAGTGGGATATATATATGGTTACAGCGAAGACGGGTCCGCAATTGGCGGAGCCGAATGGAGTGGAGCTAACGGGGTTTAAACATTAGCCGACTGAATATTACCGACGAGTCGGGTCACGGGGTTAGTGGAACGGCAGGTGATAACCCAGAAACGGAAAGGAGGGATAGGCCCAAAGGTGGGCTGTGCAGGGCAGGCGAGTGTATTGTCCAGCGGAGGCGGGAGTGCGCTAGTGGACGTCGGAGCTGTCCGGAAGTCTTTGGGGCTCCGTACTTAGGGAGGCGTAGGTAATAAATTAAAATGAGGGGGTGGTGACCATTGAGGGGTACCGAGAGGATTGCGGAATACGGGAGCTCCAAGGTTAGTGAGGGAGGAGCGGAGTTAGACCGGAGGGATCGGAGGGACCGGAAGTTGATGGCCGGGAATGGATATGACAATATGGCCAGACAAACCACAAAACATACAAAGATTCCCATCAAAACAGCGCTTACACTCTTTCGGCGTTAGCTTGCCATTCTCACCAAGTTTTGAAGAGAGGTCCAGTTTGGCTGTGGGGCCCCTTCCTGTTTATTCCTTCTATTTACATGGACCACTTTCCCTTGTATCATTGTACTGTTAACCCATCCTGTTATAGAGATGGACTAGATTCTTATGGTCCATGACTGCAAGTAGGTAGGTTGTCTCTGCCCTCCTTCATTATATTTCTCTGTCAAACTGTCATATCCATACAATCCTGACCTCCACTCTGGGCTCCCGGAACTCCGAAACTGACTCCGGAGCCCTACTTCCCTTCCGTCACCTTCTCCTTGCCAACTCCCAAGAGGTTATCCCACCTCCAGCTCCGACACCACCTTCAGTCCGACTCTGGAACATTCCAGGTCCGACCTCAACCTCAACACCTTCCAGACGAGTATGCAACACCTATGCTCCTGACTCCGGAACTCCACTCCGGAATCCCATTTGCGTCTCCATCTCCAGAACCTCCGGTCTTAGCTCCAACCTCAGACTTTGACCCCACCTCCGCTTATACCCATTGTATTGGTTAGCTCATTCCATTTAATTACCTTTGCCAATATTCCGGAGTTTAACTTCTGAGTTCGGACTTTCCAGACTTACGTCGGACCTTGCAACTATTGCATTGCTCCATTCAGTTCCGCTATTCTCCCTCATTCCTATTTGGGCTACTGCTTCCTTTCTATTCAGTCAGCTAGCCATTCCCCACTCCCAACCTCCTTCCTTCCTCCTTGGGCCTTGGCCCTTCACTCCTCCTTTGAGAAACACCATTGAGTCAAACCCTTGACCCTCGGTGTTGTCCCCCCTTTCAGCTCCCTTTGTCTCCTTTTGGAGTACCCTCGCTCCTTTTGATTCCAGACCCCTCCTTATATACAATGTACATAGTAACTTGTAACCTCAGTCCGAAATCGACCTGAATTCCCCCCAAGAGACTTTCCCTCTGCTAGATCCGAAATTAGGGACCCCCAGGACAACCAGCAATGGCACAGCGCTCCGCTTGAGTCACTGAGGCCAAGGTCCTTCCACGCTAAGTCTCCAATTCCACTCCGGAGTTGTCCGAATCCACCCATTCTAACACAAACCCCATGCCAAGCTTTCCCACTGGGTTTTGGTGCTGGCTGGGGGAATTGGGAAGTTTCAAGGGACTTCCCTTGACCATTGAGACTTTGATATTAGATAGAAACCAGTCATATGACATGTAAAGGCAAATGCCGAGAATGTTGATGATTATCGAATACATAACCCACAAACCTTGTACCGCAATTGTAACATCCTCACCATTGTGCCACCACTGTAAACTCAACCTGTAACCCTGGAACCATGTCCACCTCCCTATTCATCCTCTCCATGACAAAACTGCAACGAAGAGGGCATTCCCACACCCAACCTCCTGCTGCCCACTCCCACCAGTCCACTGGGTGGTTGAGCGGTCACTCCCATCCAACCAGAAGTTCCCTATCAGGAACAGTAGCCTATCCCACCTCCTTAGGAGAGGGATATTGTTATAGGAATGGACCTAGAATCTTATGGTCCGTGACTATGAACAATCAAACCCTTGGTCCCTGCACCTTTATTTCGCTGTCAAACCCCATGCCAAGCTTTCCCACTGGGTTTTGGTGCTGGCTGGGGAATTTGTTGAGTTTCAAGGGACTTCCCTTGACCATTGTGACTTTTATATTAGATAGTTATACCGCAATTGTAACATCCTCACCATTGTGCCACCACTGTAAACTCAACCTGTAACCTTGGAACCATGTCCACCTCCCTATTCATCCTCTCCATGACAAAACCGCAACGAGGAGGGCATTCCCATGCCCAACCTCCTGCTGCCCGCTCCCACCAGTCCACCGGGTGGTTGAGCAATCACTCCCATCCAACCAGAAGTTCCCTATCAGGAACTGTAGCCTATCCCACCTCCTTAGGAGAGGGATATGGTCCAGGCAGCTCCAGGATGCCTGGCCACACACCCGCGGGTCCCACTTCCCACGGTCACCCACTACCGTGCACTGGTCCACCAACCCGCTTTCCCCAACAACTCCCGCTACCGGTACGCTCCCATGAGCGCCAAGTCACCGATAGCCACCATCTGGGTGACTCCCTTTGGGAGTCCCAGTATCCCTCACTACCGGCACGCTCCATTGAGCGCCAAGTCACCGTTAGCCAAACACTCCCAGCACACCCGCTACCGGCACGCTCCCAGGAGCGCCAAGTCCCCGTTAGCAGACAGCCAGGTGGCTCCCTCAAGGAGCCCTCATCATACTCGCTACCGGTACGCTCCCAGGAGCGCCAAGTTACCGTTGGCCAACCCACAGGTTGTACTTCCGTACACTCTTCCTATTCCGCTCTCCCTCCGATGGCTACGCAGCCACCTCCATCAGTGAGTCGAACGGCTCAGGTTGGGTTCCCCGGAACCCATTCCTGTAACAGATATGGTCTGGGCAGCTCCAGGATGCCTGGCCATGCACCCACGGGTCCCACTTCCCACGGTCACCCACTACTGTGCACTGGTCCACCAGCCCACTTCCCCCAACAACTCCCACTACCAGTACACTCCCGTGAGCACCAAGTCACCAATAGCCACCAATTGGGTGACTCCCTTTGGGAGTCCCAGTATCCCGCACTACCAGTATGCTCCATTGAGCGCCAAGTCACTGCTAGCCAACCACTCCCAGCACACCCGCTACCGGCATGCTCCCAGGAGTGCCAAGTCCCTGTTAGCAGATGACCAGGTGGCTCCCTCAAGGAGCCCACGTCATACTCGCTACTGGTACACTCCCAGGAGTGCCAAGTTACTGTTGGCCAACCAACAGGTTGTACTTCCAGACACTCATCCCATTCCGCTCTCCCTCCAATGGCTATGCAGCCACCTCCATTAGTGAGCCGAACAGTTCAGGCTGGGTTCCCCGGAACCCATTCCTGTAACACATCCGGCCCAGACACCCTGGATGGCATCCCGCCATGCCCAGCACACATGCCTGCAGCGGGTGCTCTCAGGATCCCCTGCAGGGACACCTGGATGGCTGCAGCTGTCTCCAAGGATGATGTGGCACCCATCATGTGACCCAAGCTGCATGTACATAAGTGTACCTGAAGTGGGAACTGAAGAAGTAACCTTCTCACATTTTCCACTTCAGGTAAGTTCTCCCCTTTAATAACAATTCACATTTTCCACTTCAGTCTAAGTGGCCAGGGATTGCCGTCCCGCATCGGGCCTGCCAGCATGCATGCCTGCTTCACACCCCAAGAGGGTCCTTCTGCTGGGTGCTACATCCAGGCCCCCTCTACCCCAGACATGTCCCTGACAGCACATCCCAGCTCCTGATTTCAAGGTCAGTACTTTGGTCTACATCAAGGCCAAGTACTTCTGTTCCACCAGACCTTCGAGGAAGTTGTCCAAGAAAATCTTGGCCCCTTTGAGATCATTGCCTGTGTGGGTAGCCACTCCATCCTGCTCCACCTCCCTGAGTCCATGAGAGCCATTCACCCAGTCTTCCATGTGTCTCAAATTGAACCAGCCACTCCTAACATCATCCTGTGTCATATCCATCCCCGTCCATTGACTTCCGGTCCCTCCGATCCCTCCGGTCTACCTCCGCTCCTTCTTCACTAACCTCGGAGCTCCCATATTCCGCAATCCCCTCAGTACCCCTCGATGGTCACCACCCCCTCCTTTCAATTTATTACCTACACCTCCCTAAGTACGGAGCCCCGAAGACTTCCGGACAGCTCCAACGTCCGCTAGCGCACTCCCACCTCTGCTGGGCAATACACTCACCTGCCCTGCAGAGTCCACCTTCGGGCCTATCCCTCCTTTCCGTTTCTGGGTTATCGCCTGCCTTTCCATTAACCCTGTAACCTGACTCGTCGGTAATATTCAGTCGGCTAATGTTTAACCCCGTTAGCTCGGCTCGGCTCGGCTCCGCCAATTGTGGACCTGTCTTCACTGTAACTATATATATATCCAACTTGTACATAGGTTACACTTCAGTAATAAAATCGACTAGAGTTTACCCCCTTCAGTTCTGGTTGCCAGTTAGTAAGTTAGGGCATGGACGTGTTACTTGGCACAGCCCTCTTGGCATAAGTTGCTGAGGCCGAAGCCCTCCACCACAGAGACTTTCCTTCATCTCAACCTGGTCTCTGACATCCTGAACCGCAACCAACCTCCACCTCCACCGATTGTGATTGACAGACAACCTGAGTTCAAGATTGGAGAAATTCTTGACTCCAAGATCAATTGCTGTAGATGGGGTTGTAACCTCATCTATACCGTGCATTGGTTAGGTTATGAGGGGACTGATGAGGAATACTCTTCACTCTTAGCTTTGGAACTTGATCACACTCCTGATCTCGTTGTGGCTTTTCATGCCCGCTATCTGCACAAGCCTGGGCCTGAGTATTAGGTTCGATAAAAATTTTCTCCTTCTTCTCCACCACCCCTCCTCCAGCGCCAACATTCCCCCTGTCTGCAGTACCTCCCTTAGCCTCTCTCATAGGTCTTACAGCCTTCAGGGGTTCAAGCCTAAGAAGGGGATACTGTCATATCCATACCTACTCTGCCCAACCTCCAAACTGCTCCACCACCATTCTGGTTCACTTCCAGTTCGTCCCCTCCCTCACCTCTGCCTCCGATCTCCAGTACCTTCTCTGGTACCCCTTATCCTCATCATAGAAGTTTATCAATATTTCTATCTACCCAACATTACTATGGACCTCCTAGGACCTCTGCCAACTGTCATGGCCATGCATTCCAGCCCATTCCCCACCTGTCCCAATGCCGCCTGAGCCCATCCTGCTGTGTGAGCATGAACCTCAAAGTTCTGTGTTACAACAAACTTAAACTTCAGGTCAAATTCTGATCAAAGGCAGTTGGATTCCATAGCGGCCTTTAACTAACCCTCCTACCTTCATGATCCACATTAAAGTGAGTGACAAGGGTGGAAGGAAACAGCACAAAACACCCTGGGGGTAGTTGCAGGATGACTTTCCCCTCTATGTTTACTAGCCAGACACATGTTCCATGAGCAAAAAACCTGAAACATTCCCTAAGATAAACCTCACACCAGTCAGGTCATGACCCACCATAAACATAAACAGCATGTATTCCTGCCACTGAATTGTGTTGGTCTCAGTGAGGTTTGGTGTAGACATGGAGGGGGGTAGTTGGGCATTACTGGCCACACTGAAAAACAAAGAGGCCACTGGGTTGGCTGGGGCCTGTTCATGGCCTTCCCAAAATTGTTTTACTTCTTCATACTTTCAAAACACCCCTGGGTAATACCTCCTCACCAATTCAGTGAGGTGGGAGCTGGATGGGGAGTGGCATTACTATTAGCCCATAGCTGAGTGCTCCCCCTTACCTCAGTGCTTGAAACTCTGAAGAGTTAAGGAAATCTTCCACCACAGGCTTGTTCTGCTGGTGGTAAGCTGTCAGGAATGGATACTGGCCCTCTCCTCTCAGTAGGGCATCTTTCATCAGAACACAGGGCCACCTACCTTGTTGCTGTTCCCATTTGCCCTGTTGTACCCTACATGCATGGTACTGAACTGACCCTGTGGGAAGGTGCTTAGAGACACCAAACAATAACATTCAGTGAAGAAGGCAGATCTGGAACTTGTCTGTGGTAGCCAAGGGCTGAGGATATGCCCTTGGCATCAGCAACCTCTTGTCCTTGTCCAGAATCAGGGTAGGTCCCTTAAGGTTGGGGCTAGAGAAAGGGCCTTGAGCATCAAAAGGGCTCAGAGCCTGTGCTACATACTCATAGGGCACAAATTGAAATTTTCTCAGCTGTTTACTATGGGTCCCTGGGTTCAACATCCAACATCCTTCATCCATTCTTTCAACCTAGGTCCCGAGAAGCCACTGGCTGATACTCTATGACATGAAAGTTGAGCAGAGATGTGTAGGCTCTTTGTGTTCAGACATAACTGCCTCCCAAGACTGGCCTGGGACCTTTGAGCATCTTTGGCTCTCTTTGCTCAGGGTGGGCCTTGTTGTATCTTCTCCTTCTCCTTTTTTGTTTTGACAAGCTCTTTGGTTCCTTTTTCTTTGCACTTTCTTTCCCCTTGCTGCCTTGTGAAGATGTTAAAGGGGCTGCCTGGTTTGGCAAAACAGCCCTAAAGGGAAATTGGCCATCCAAAAAGCTGGCTTACCTCGAAACTGGAGTGCCAGAAAAAGCAAAGCTAGCAGAAGACATAGGGCTTTCTTCCAAACACCTCATCACTTAATCAGGCCTTACGTTAAGGTGGAAAAACACCCTCATCCCCCTCCACATAGCCTGCCGGAACATCACCCTCCATGGATGGGAAACTGCTGCCTTGTTTTCACCCACTTTTCTGAGATCATCAAGGTCACTGAGATTGCTGGTATTGCTGAGATCACTGGTACTGCTGAGATTGGTGAGATCATGGAGATGAGGGGAAAACTCGGCACTGGCTGGAGAGCCTGCTGGGTTGGGGTCCTCAGCCATGCTGCCATTGTTAGAAAGGGCTGCTGACAACCTAAGGGATGTTATAGTGCCCAGTAATGATGCAGATGTCCCAAGCACTTAAGCCTAGAAACCAAGAAATAAGGCCCTTGCAGCTTCCAAAGGAGACAACAAACTGGCAACCCTGTGCTTAAGTGAGCCTGAGCACCTCTTGTGAGGGGCATAGTAATGATGCAGGGAGTTCAGTGGCTATGCTGATCGATCAGTTTCCCCTCCTCTCCTTTCCTCCACCTTCCCTGCCTTTTCACCACTTCCCAGCACTCCCTGGGCCCTGGAGGCTGCATGGCTGATTGTACCTTGCTTGTGGCATCAGGGCTTTGGGGTGCTAGGCTGGCCTGCTTGCCAGGCCAGCAAAGCAGAGTTGGTGCTCTCCCATCAGCCACCCAACCCTCCCACCCCCCACCCCCCTCACTGCCCCTGGCTGGCTAAGCCTGCTCTCCATTGCCCCAGCTCTGTGAAGGGTCCCTTCTCATGATGGTAAAATCACATGACTTGTGCCTTGCTGTGGTGTGCAGACACCCTTTTTCATCCATTACATGCTCATGCTTGAGGCAGTCTGATCTTGAGGCAGTCTGATGAGGCCCTGTTCATGGAACTTCCCAACAGGATGGATGGAAGAAGGTGCTGAGAACACTGATATCACAATGCTTCCCAAGCTTGGTTCATTTTGGTCTATAGATAGTCCTGGAAGAGGGAAAGTTCAGGGCTGTGATTTTCTGGGTGTTGATGTGAAGTACAAGCAATGCACAGACAAAGACTCCTTGGATGTATCAGGTCTCATGTGGATGGGCAGAATGCTTGAATTTCTTGGAGTTCATGCCATACAATAAGGATGTTTACTACTGCACTATTGACTGCCAAGGTGAAAGAGTGGGTTTTACCATCCATTCTGGAACGTGTTAACAGGACAGAACCAAAGGTCATGGTGTGTAGCAAGTTGTTTCAGAGAGGGCTTCAAACAGACTTCAGGAATAGGAACCTAATGCACATTCTAGACCTGGTATGAAAATTACTAAATGTCAGAAGCACTGTGCTCGTTACATGGGACCCGAGTCCCCCTGTATGAGACATGACACATTTACCAGCATCAGTTTGAAGAAAAAGAACTACCCTTATGAGTACCAGCAGCCTCACAATCAACCCACCAAATTCAGGTGCATCAGAAGAGATGACTTCTTGTGGCATGAATGTGGCCACACTTAGAGGAATGGCATCACTTGTGGTAAATACATCAAAATTGGGCTCCTGCCCTTGTACATTATTAGGAAAAAGGAATTATAGGAGGGAGTAATAAGAAAGAAGAGAGAGGGTTTTCATACGAACTGAAAGAGCCTTTCTGCAAAGGAATTGATTGAGATTTGGAGGAGAAATTCAAACTGAATCCTCTTATGCTAAGTCTGTGCATGTCAGGGCCTGGCCTCAGACTCAGAGGCTCCCTGACCTCAACCTCCATCTGACCTGTCCTCACACTATGTGGGGCATGAGATGTATAGTAAAAGAAATAGAATATGTACACTTGCCTATGCAGGGCATGAGATGAGAAGAAGGGCAAAGGTCTCATCTCCCAGCATGGTTGCTATATAAAGGAATGGGTCACATGCCCACAACTATACAGCTCCTAGAGTTGTGTAGTGTGACCCAGAGGGAACATCCAGGTGGCAGTGCCCAGTAAGTGTGGGAACATTCTGGGCAAGTTGCTCACCCAGAATTGTGGCTGTGACCCATGAAAACATTCTGGGTGAGCTGCTCACTCAGAAAGTTCCCATGCTATCCTGTGCATGCGGATGCACAACACACAAAGGCAACAACAAGGCAACAATGAAGGAATGGAAGGAAGGGAGTGGTTGGGGAGTCTGGGGCACCCTAGGGCAGGATGCTGAACCCTGACAGTGCACTTGACCAAAACTTAATGGGAACAAGGTCAAAAGTTGGTGGCAGAGGATGATGTAACAGGTCTATCAATCTAGACTCGTGGCTCAGGTCTAGGGGGGTAGGTCTCTCTCTATCTCTAGGGTAGATGTGGGTCCTGCGAGTACAGTGCTGATACTCTCTGTCTAACCTCTAACTAACTGTCTGTACAGTTGTCACGGAAGAGTCCGATACAAATATAAAAGGAAAGTCACATGCGTGAATGAATGAAATAGTAAGGAAAATAAAGAAAGGTCATATCTCCTCAACCACTCCACCAAATCTGACGATCTTGGACTCCCCAGAACCACCTCCACAGTATCTACAACTCCTACTATTACCACGACTCACCAATCCTAGTCCCTGATGCAGTAGGGGGTGAAATGCGTGATAAGGGTTGGTTTGACCTGCACGGACTTGTCCCCACAACAACGATCTAGAGGTCATTAACTCCAGAAAAATACCCAAGGATTCAGTGTAAAATCTCACCCCAATTGGATCAGTGGTTGTGGAGATATTAAGGGAGATTCTGATTATCAGGCTTGACAGGAGTCATGGGACTATATGAACTATGCGGATGCTCATGTGTGAGCCAGTCTCAGCAGAATTCCAAGAGAATATGGGTTAGTTAAATGATAAAAATGCTAAAGAAGTCATTGGAGGAGTCTTGGAATTTTGGGATTTTATTTGGTCCAAGTTTTCCTATGCATGGATAATCAAGATATGTTCCCACATCTGAGAATTCCTGTTCTCAGTCAAATCTCCACCAAATCTCACAAAATCGGTATCGCTAGAAAGCTATGGATGGGGAGAGTCGAATGGAATGAAGGGACGGAGTTTTGACATGATTGTCATATCCATACAATCCTGACCTCCACTCCGGGCTCCCGGAACTCCGAACCTGACTTCCGGAGCCATACTTCCCTTCCGTCACTTTCTCCTTGCCGACTCCCAAGAGGTTATCCCACCTCTGGCTCCGACACCACCTTCGGTCCGACTCCAGAACATTCCAGGTCCAACCTCAACCTTGACACCTTCCAGACGAGTATGCAACACCTATGCTCCTGACTCCGGACCTCCGCTCCGGAATCCCGTTTGTGTCTCCGTCTCCAGAACCTCCGGTCTCAGCTCTGACCTCGGACTTTGACCCCACCTCCGCTTATACCCATTGTATTGGTTAGCTCATTCCACATCAGCAAACCTGGATGCGGAGGCCTGAGAGCTCATAGAGCTCATAGAGCTCTCAGAGCTCTCAGAGCTCTCAGAGCTCTCAGAGCTTCAGTACTTTGAAATTGCAGGTCCCCTTCTCTGAGAGCTCCGAAAAGTAGTCAAAGCTCTGAGAGCTCATAGAGCTATATTTGCACACAGGGGACTATTATCTATATGAGCTCCCTGAGTGTTTAATTTACCCGATATTAAAATTTAAATTTAAAAGCATTGACTATGGCATCATGTGACTAGCCATAGCCAAGTCCCTACCATACAAGGGACTGAACAAACTCAGCTTCACTTTCAGCACCAATGCAGCACCAGACACCAAGGGTATGTAGCCCAATCAATATATAAGCCAAATTTAGGGATATAAATGCAGTTAATCTGAAATTACTTAGGGAAAATGCGGGAAAATGAGTGGGAAAATGAGTGGGGGGGAAATGGGGGGGGGGAATTGAGGGGGGGGAATGGGGGGGAATTGGGGGGGGATGAGGGAGAAAATGAGGGGAAAATTAAAGGGGGAAATGGGGGAAATGGGGGGAAAATGAGGGGGGAAATGGGGAAATTTGGAGGGGGGGATGAGGGGGGAAATGAGGGGGAAATTGAGGGGGGAAGTGGGGGGAAAATGGAGGGGGGAATGGGGTGAAATTTGGAGGGGGGAATGAGGGGGGAATGAGGGGGGAATGAGGGGGGAATGAGGGGGGAATGAGGGAGGAAATGGAGGGGGAATGAGGGGAAATTTGAAGGGAGAAATTTGGAGGGGAGAATGGGGGGAATGGGGGGAAAATTGAGGAGGGAATTGAGGGGAAAATTGAGGGGGAATGGGGGGGAATGGGGGGGGGAATGAGGGGAAATTTGAAGGGGGACATTGGGAGGGAATGGGGGGGGAATGAGGGGAAATTTGGAGGGGGGAATTGGGGAGAAATGGGGGGGAAATTGAGGTGGGAATTGGGGGGGGAATGAGGGGGAATTTGAAGGGGGAAATTGGGAGGGGGGAATGGGGGGGGAATGAGGGGGAAATTGAAGGGGGGGATGGGGGGGGAATGAGGGGGGGGATGAAGGGGAACTGGGGGGTTTCTAAAAACTTGAAAAAAAGTCAGGGAAAATTAAGGAAAATTCAGAAAATGGGGGACTTTCCAAAAAAGGAGAATGTCCAAAAAATCAGGGGGAAAATCAGAAATTTTGGGATAAGTTAGGGAGAGATATTTCAGGAAATTAGGAATAATTGGAAAAAAAAATTAATTCACTTTTTTGATAATTCAATGTGCATTGGAAAGTGCCAAAGTGGGGCAATGTAGCAATGTATGTTTCAGTGTTAGAAAAGTCTCCCACCATGTTTTGGTGAGTGTCAGGGCACAGCTCACTATTCCACAATCCCACATGCATGCAGACCCATGGGAAAGTTCTGGGCAAGTTACTCACCCAGAAACCATCACAGCCACAACTGTGGGAACTTTCTGGGTGAGCAGCTCGTTCCCATGGGGGGGTGCCATTTATGGAAAGTCAACAAAGAGCTGAAAACTGTATAGTTCCTGGCTCCCATTTGTAGAGGAGGTTGAGAAGGTTTAGCCCCCTCAGTGAGTTTGAGGATCTCGGACTGGGACTAGATACCCCAGCGACTAGGAGGATCCCCCTGGGCCTGTCACAGAACAAGGGCTGGGCCCTGACAGTGAGCCAAATAACCATGGCTTTTTGACCATGGGAAATTTGGTGTCAAAGGCTTGGATGATATCTGAAGACATCAGCTTTTTGTTTGCTTTATTGGGTGGTATTTTCAATTTACTTCATTTGGAACACTTTGTTAAAACTGATTTATACCCTACATAACATGCATGGTTCCATTGCCACACTTTGGTGCTTTCCAATTCACATAGAATCATCAAAATTGGTTGAGTTTTGAGCAAGAAATGAGATGAAAGATAAAGTGCAAGTTTTTGAATTTCAGAGTTTTCCTCAAATGTTGTAAATAGCAATAAAAAACAAGGTGCTGATTTTAGTAAACACAAAAGGTATATGAGCTCTATGAGCCCACTGAGTTCATAGAGTTCATAGAGCTCGTGGAGCTTTCAGAGCAATGACAATGGCCATTTTACACACATATATATCCATATTATCTTTGCACTACTTGTTACGGATACGGAGTCTCCAACGACCATATCCGTCGCATGGTCAAAGACTTCCCCTCTCTATCGCTCCTCCCCTCTTTCTCCTTTCCGTCCTCTATCCCGCTACCCTATCCTCCTTACCCGTTCTACCCCTTTCCCCCCCCTCGTGCAAAGCTTTCCCCATTGGGGTTTTGGTGCTGGCCGAGGTTGTTTGTGTTTCGCGGGATTTCCCGCGACCTTACCATTTGTAGATAGTCACACGTCATGTACGGAAACCGCCGAAGGCGGTTCCCGCTAACTAACAACTGCTCTACAACTGTCTTGTGTACCGTCTTCTGTAACAACCCTCCCTGTGACTCAACTGAACCTGTGTGACTGTACAACTCTCAATATGTCTTATAAGTCTGGTTATATCGAGTCCTCTAACGGTCCTCGCCGCGAGAACTCGAAGTCGAGAGTCGAAGACTCTCGATGTGTGTATCGTCCTATTGAACCTGTACCCTATGGGTCTTCATCACTCCGCTCTCCCCCCAGTACTCAACATACGACGTCCCATCACGATCATGGTGATCGTGAACACTATGAGGCCCACATACCCTCAATGCCGGCACGTTCGCTACGCGAACGCCAAGTAGCCGCCCATCCACCGTCTGTTTCTTCCCTTGCCAGTCATCATATGTCCCCGCCAACGGTACGTTCCCTTTGGGAACGCCAAGTCACCGAAGGCCCTAATAGTCAGCCCTCATTGCACACCTACGATATCAACCCGCTACCGGTACGTTCGCACTGCGAACGCCAAGTACCCGATGGCAACTACGCGAAGCTCTCACCCATCTCACCAGTCGCGACCTTGCACACGGTACGCTCCATTGAGGAGCGCCAAGTATCCGTGGCTGACCCATCTGTCCTGATATCTCCGACTATCAATCATCAATCCCTTAATAGCTCACTACATCACCCATCGTGATCGATGGGAAATCGATCGCCCACTCCCAGGTCAGACTGGGATCACTCATCGATTACACTTCCAGTTATGGTACAAACTAGACATGACTCTCGCCTTCCCACTATAAGAACGGATCAAGGAATGGGGAATTTCCCCCATCCCCGTAACACTACTGGTGCCAAAATAACTAAGCAGATTTCATGGAGATATGAAGACCATCCATGATTTAAGAACAAAAAGCTCTATGAGCTCTATGAGCTCAGTGAGCTCATAGAGCTCATAGAGTGTTTCAAGTAATGATGCTGGCCATTTAATATGCATTTCCAAAAATGTATATACATATTATCTTTGCACTTCTGCATCCTTAGGAGAATAAAATCATTCAAACATTTAATTTTCTCCACCCAATGTGTAGAGGGTGCACAGCAAAAAGACTCAATTTGCTCACAGAGCTCTGAGAGCTCTGAAAGCTCTGAGAGCTCCAAGAGCTCCCTACCAAGTTTGCTGATGCATTTAATTACATTTGCCAATATTCCGGAGTTTAACTTCCGAGTTCGGACTTTCTGGACTTATGTCGGACCTTGCAACTATTGCATTGCTCCATTCAATTCCGCTATACTCCCTCATTCCTATTTGGGCTGCTGCTTCCTTTCTATTCAGTCAGCTGGCCATTCCCCACTCCCATCCTCCTTCCTTCCTCCTTGGGCCTTGGCCCTTCACTCCTCCTTTGGGAAACACCATTGAGTCAAACCCTTGACCCTCATGTTGTTCCTCTTTCCAGCTCCCTTGTCTCCTTTTGGAGTACCCTTGCTCCTTTTGATTCTGGACCCCTCCTTATATACAATGTACATAGTAACTTGTAACCTTAGTCCGAAATCGACTTGAAATGCCCCCAAGAGACTTTCCCTCTGCTAGATCCGAAATTAGGGACCCCTAGGACAACCAGCAATGGCACAGCGCTCCGCCTGAGTCACTGAGGCCAAGGTCCTTCCATGCTAAGTCTCCAATTCCACTCCAGAGTCATCCGAATCTGCCCATTCTAACAGCGATATTGGGAGTGGTATTAGGAAGTTGGTGTTTATCATTTCATTTTTCTTTTGTTGTTGGAATTTATTCAAAGACAATGGCAACTGAGCCTTACCACTGTTGTTGGTGAAGGCTTGGCTTAGCTGAACCCATATATTTTGGAGTGTAAGGAATGGTAACCCCACCCCTTACTCTCCATCTTAATTCTATATGTGTCTCATAATAAACATGTATAAACAATGTATATACAATAACGTGGGAATTTGGGAAAAGGCAACTTCCTCCCCATCATTGAATAATCATAGCTCTATACAGCTTAATATTCGACAAACTGAGGACTGAGGCTAACAGGGGTTGGAACCTACACCAACCCCTTACATGGAGTATTTTTCACAGTTGTATATTTGCTGTATGGGTATATGTTACAGGAATGGGTTCCAGGGAACCCAACCTGAGCCGTTCGGCTCACTAATGGAGGTGGCTGTGTAGCCATCAGAGGGAGAGCAGAATAGGATGAGTGTATGGAAGTACAACCTGTGTGTCGGCCAACGGTAACTTGGCGCTCCTGGGAGCGTACCAGTAGCGAGTATGATGTGGGCTCCTTGAGGGAGCCACCTGGCTGTCTGCTAACAGGGACTTGGCACTCCTGGGAGCGTGCCGGTAGCGGGTGTGCTGGGAGTGTTCGGCTAGCGGTGACTTGGCGCTCAATGGAGCGTACCGGTAGTGAGGGATACTGGGACTCCCAAAGGGAGTCACCCAGTTGGTGGCTATCAGTGACTTGGTGCTCATGGGAGCGTACCGGTAGCAGGAGTTGTTGGGGAAAGCGGGCTGGTGGACCAGTGCACGGTAGTGGGTGACCGTGGGAAGTGGGACCCGCGGGTGCGTGGCCAGGCATCCTGGAGCTGCCTGGACCGTATCCTTCTCCTGAGGAGGTGGGATAGGCTACAGTTCCTGATAGGGAACTTCTGGTTGGATGGGAGTAACCACTCGACCACCCAGTGGACTGGTGGGAGCGGGCAGCAGGAGGTTGGGCATGGGAATGCCCTCCTCGTTGCAGTTTTGTCATGGAGAGGAGGAATAGGGAGGTGGACATGGTTCCAGGGTTACAGGTTGAGTTTACAGTGGTGACACAATGGTGAGGATGTTACAATCGCGGTACAAGGTTTGTGGGTTATGTATTTGATAATGAGAAAACATTTTCGGCATCTGCCTTACACATCATATGACTTCTAACTATCTAATATAAAAGTTATAATGGTCAAGGGAAATCCCTTGAAACTCAACAAATCCCCAGCCAGCACCAAAACCCGGTGGGAAAGCTTGGCATGGGGTTTGATGGAGAAGTAAAATGGGGGAGGCCCTGGGTCCACCCACGGACCATAAGATTCTAGTCTATATCCATAACAGTATATGTACATAGCAGTTGATACCTAACCAGAGATTTCCCCCCTCCTGCTACTTTGAAGTCTGTGTACTTGGGTGTTGTGAGTGGCCACACGATTGGTAAAGGGCTATTGTGACCTTTAGGGAAATCCACTGTTAGATATGGCAGATTCAGACGACTCCGGAGTGGAATTGGAGACTTAGCATGGAAGGACCTCAGCCTCAGTGACTCATGTGGAGCGCTGTGCCATTGCTGGTTGTCCTGGGGGTCCTTAATTTTGGATCTAGCAGAGGGGAAGTCTCTTAGGGGGGAATCAAGTCGATTTCAGACTGAGGTTACAAGTTACTATGTACATTGTATATAAGGAGGGGTCTGGAATCAAAAAGAGCAAGGTGTCAGGGACTGCATGTCAGTTCACGATGATAAGGGTGTTCCCGGGGATCCTAGTCGTTGTTAATGCTGAGGTGCCACCCTCAGCAAAAATAGAAGTTATATACACGGGTACCACTACCCACTAGAGTGCGGCTACAATGAGATAAGAGATAGAGTGCCCCAAAAAACCGTTGCAATGTTTTGCACTTTTCACTTTATGAGCTTATTTCACCCTGGGAAGGGATCCTAAAATTGCATAAAAATATGAAAATGATGCACTAGTAGCTCATCGATAGCGCCACCAATTCTCTAATGAATGTGTCCATTTTTGGTAAAGTTATTCACTTTCCAAAGGACCCATGTCATTGCAACGGTTTTTTGGTGTGCATTTTGGAGAAAGGAAAATCACATTAACTAGTATTTAGTATAGCCATCTTCTGCCCTAAGTAGTGCCTCAATCCTCCTAGGCATACTTTTGATTAAATTCTGGCAGACACTTGGTCCTATCCTCTCCCACTCCTCCTGAAACTGATCCCACAGCTCATGAACACCACTTGGAGGTTCTTCATACTCCCAAGCTTCCTCTTTACATGGTTCCATAATTGTTTGATTGGATTAAGGTCTGGGACTGGGAGGGCCACTCCATGACCCTGATATCATGGTTATTGAACCAGTTCTGGGCCCTTTTGCTGGTGTGTTTTGGGTCATTGTCCTGTTGGAAGAGGATGTGGGCTGGGTATTTGTCATAATATGAGAGGGTTTGCTGGAAGCCCTCTTCCAGGATTTGGCAGTAGAGCTCTGCATCCATCTTCCCATCAATCTTGCATGCCATTCCAACTCCATCTGATGTCATACATCCCCAAACCATGATGAAACCACCACCAAACCTTTTTGTTCCTTGCACCAGCCTGTCTGTAAGAGGTTCATCCCCCCATTTCCACACCCATTTCCTCCCATCTGACCCCAGGTGATTCACCTTAGTCTCACCAGACCACACCACTCTCTTCCAATCCTCCAGAGTCCACTCTTTGTGGCTGATTGTGAAGTCCATTCCCTCCATCTTATGATGTCTGCTGAGCGTGGGCTGCTTCTTCTTCACCACTGCTTTCCAACCAGCCTCCTTTAGTTGCAGATGAACAGCCTCAGTTGAGAGGCTGGTGCTGGTGACTTTTTGAAGAATTTGGGTGACTTGTGCAGCATTGTTGGCTTTACCAGAGTTGATAAGATGCATTGCATGATGGATATTGGTGTCTGAGAGCTTAGATGGGCAACCACCACTGGGCTTGGGAGTATCAGGATATGTTTAGACCAAATATGGGTAACATTGGAATGGTGGACAGTAATTGATGAGCACTGTGGCCAGAATCAATGAGAGAAAGCACTTGTTCAATTTTCAAAGCAGCCAATTGACACATTTTAGAATTGGGGATTACAGCTTAAAATCCATGTGTATTTATGCTCCAGCAATGTTTATTTGTTTACCAGTGTGTATACTAAACAATATCACATGACCTATCAGATGATATTTCCAGTTTTAGTCCATTCTGGCAGCACACCAAAAAACTGTTGCACTGACATGGGTCCCTTGTGAATTAAATAACTTTACCAAAAATAAACATCTTGCTTACGTAATTGGTAGAGTTATGGACAAGATACTAACACATGTTTCACATATTTATTTAAAATTTTAGAACCCTTTCCCATTGTTTAATAAGCTCTTGAAGTCAAAGGTACAAAACATTGCAACAGTTTTTTGGGGCACTGTAGCCGATAGAATGATGACATGAAAAGATAAGTATTCATTCGGATGATTGTAAGTGAGGCGTGGGAAGGGGGTGACATGTGGATGGAAGAAAGGAAGCGAGAGCTAAGCAAAATTACCTGCATTCTTTGGATCTCTCCAGATCGTCTTACGGCAACTCCCTTCGAGCATAGGGAGTCAGGGTAGCCGGTTAGGCCGTGCCCTGACACAAGGGTACTCTGAAAGCAGACAAAGGGAGCTGGAAGGAGGAACAACACTGAGGGTCATGGGTTTGACTCAATGGTGTTTCCCAAAAGAGGAGTGAAGGGCCAAGGCCTAAGGAGGATGGAAGGAGGATGGGAGTGGGGAATGGCTAGCTGACTGAATAGAAAGGAAGCAGCAGTCCAAATAGGAATGAAGGAGTATAGCGGAATTGAATGGAGCAATGCAATAGTTGCAAGGTCCGAGGTAAGTCCAGAAAGTCCAAACTCGGAAGTTAAACTTTGGAATATTGGCAAAGGTAATTAAATGGAATGAGCTAACCAATACAATGGGTATAAGCGGAGGTGGGGTCAAAGTCTGAGGTCAGAGCTAAGACCGGAGGTTCCGGAGACGGAGATGCAAACAGGATTCCGGAGTGGAGGTCTGGAGTCAGGAGCATAGGTGTTGTGTGCTCATCTGGAAGGTGTTGAGGTTGAGGTTGGACCCAGAATGTTCTGGAGTCGGACCGAAGGTGGTGTCAGAGCTGGAGGTGGGATAAACTCTTGGGAGTTGGCAAGGAGAAGGTGATGGAAGGGTTGGCCGGAGTCAGTTTCGGAGTTCTGGGAGCCTGGAGTGGAGGTCAGGATTGTATGGATATGACATCCACCACAGAAAGAAGATAAACAAGAGTTACCAGAGTTATTTCTCTGAAATCCCCCCCATTGAATATATGGACCTGTTCTACTGCAACACCCGTTCAGCCCCTTCCTTTCTTCCCTAGCTTTTTGGGGAGTGAGTTGGAGTGCTACCTTCCATATTCTGGGTTCATAGCCAATTCCCGCTTGCAACATATCAGAATAGTCAACAACCAGCTGACAAGTTCAAATGATTAACAGATCTCATGGTCTGAATGCATGAATGCACATTAGAAGCTCAGCGTAATTATCTGCACCCATGTAGCATGAGATTTAAGCTATGACAAGCATGCCTAGAACCTGGAATAGGTGTAGGAAAATGTAATATTCAAAGAATATATCCCTACAACAAGAAAATAGCACATAGATGGCATATGTCAAAAACCCATGATGGAAAGGGGGTAAATGCGTGAGTCCGAATGCAGGCAGGGCTCAACTAGAGGGGGGTCCGAGGGCTCCGGTAGTGAACCGAAGCTTCTCAGGGAGCCCAGTTCTGCTGGATGGTACAAGAGGCTCTAAGAAGGACACGGCCTCAGCGACTCGGAGGGAGCGCTGTGCCTCCGTTACGTCTCAGTTAGTCCTTGTATTTCTTATGTCTGAGGTATCTTGTAGAATGGGAGCGGAATTCACTCAGAGGGACTTTGGGTGGCATTTTAGTCGAGATTAGAACTGAGGAACTACAGGTTCTAATCTACGGGTATTTATAAAGGAGAATGGGGAGGACTTAGTCAAAGTCCGAAATGACAAATGGGAAAACACCGAAAGGTACCGAATGATACGGAGAGGTACCGAAAGGTCCCGAACGATATCTTAACGGGGAACTGAGGTGTCGGGCCAAGGAGGGCAGAGTTGGAGGCCGGAAAATGAATGGGGAAGACAAATGGACAAAGGGGGGTTAGCCGACTGAATGAAAGGAAGAAGGTAGTCGTGCGAAGAATAGAAGGTGACTAATAAGTGATAACGTGAGGGAGATCACCGAAGGATGCGGGTAGCTCTGAAAGCGGAGTTGCGTATCCAAAGGATGTTAGGTGACTCAAATAAATGAAATGGGTGGAGGAGAGGTTTAAGGGCATGTCACGGGATGTCAGAGGTCCGTCAGGATATTGGAGCAAATCCGGGGTCTCCGAATGTTCCGACTCGGGACCGAGCTTCTGGGATGGGAGTGGCCAAGGTTCAGTGTGCCGCAACCAGACCGGAGCTAAGAAAGTCAGGAGGGAAGGTGACTTGGGGAGTGGGGAGGCATGGTGTAGGGGATGGTGAAGTTGTTAGGAAGGTGTGGTGTGGTGGGAGTGCGCAGGGTTGGAATTCCGGGATATGACAGAAACATTGGGAAAGAAATGTGAATATCTCGGGAACCAGAAAACCTTTGACTGTAATATTTTTACCATGCAAAAGGACTGTTCCTTAAATTTATCCACGGTTTTGTTTTGTCCTAAAAGCTTCAAAACTGACAGAGATACCGCTTAATGGCAAAACACTTTATAATTCACATATATTTAATTGCTAATTCTTACTTTCCCATGATTCATCAAAATCTTTTGATAGTTCAAATAAATCGGAACAAAGGAATGATTGATGATCTGGATCTCAGATCATAAGCATAAAGTGATTCAGAAGTCCACAGATCTTTTAATTAATTGGGAAGGCTCTAGAACATTGGTAATGATGTGGCATCACAAGATGGAGTGAATTAGAGGACAGTCTAGAAAGTTCCTTTATAGCCAAGTCATTTCTAAAGATAAACATTTGTAATTAAGGCAGTGTACAGCATAGTCTTAGCACTGTAAGGCCCCACTAAGATCGGCCCAAAAGACAAAGAACTGAATTACTTATCGCTGAGTCACGCCCATCAGCCCAGATGTTAGAGACCAGATGTGGGACAAGGGAGATGTCCCTGTGGTGGAGGGCTTTGGCCTCAGCAACTTAGACCAAGAGCACTATGCCTAGTTACACGTCCATATCCTAATTTACTAACTGGCAGCAACAACTAAAGGGGGATAGCTCTAGTCGATTTTATCACTAGGGTGTAACCTATCTACAAGTTATGTATATATGTTACATAGAGGGTGGGCATGTGAATGGCTCATGAATCCTCATGAATTTCTGTGGAGCTTCACAAAACTGCATGAATTCATGACCCTTCATGACTTGGGATTACACTTTTTTGCAGTTACTGCTCTACTCCCATGCCTCACACTAGTTACATGTGCTACACTTGCATTATAGATAATTCTAGAATGATTTAGGAGGGGTCTGGCATCATATCCATCCACAGCCATCGCCCTCCACTACCTCTGGTCCTTCCAGATCACCTCCACTCCTTCGTCACTAACCTTGGAGCTGTCAGGACTGCGTGTCAGTTCACGACGATGAAGGTGTTCCCGAGAATCCTAGTCGTTGTTAACGCTGAGTGCCACCCTCAGCGGAGATAGGAGTTATATACATGGGTACCGCTACCCACTAGAGTGCGGCTACAACGAGATAGAAGATAACCGATAGAATGACGACATGAAAAGATAGCTATTCATTTGGATAATCGTAAGCGAGGTGTGGGAAAGGGGTGACATGTGGATGGAAGATAGGAAGTGGGAGCTAAGCGAGAGCTAAGCGAGATTACCTGCGTTCTTCGGATCACTCCGGATTGTCTTACGGCAACTCCCTTCCAGCATAGGGAGTCAGGGTAGCCGGTTAGGCTGTGCCCTGACAGGAGCCTCCAGATTCCACAATTACCTCCAACTCCCCCAATGGTCACCACCCCCTCAATTCAATATATTACATATGCCTCCCTAAGTACTGAGCCCTGAAGGCCTCTGGACAGCTCCAATGTCTGCTAGCGCACTCCCACCTCTGCTGGGCAATTTAGTTGCTTTCCCTGCAAGCCTACCTTTGGGCCAATCCCTCCATTCCATTTCTGGGTTATAGCCTGCCACTCCACTAACCCTGTAACCTGACTCATTGGTAATATTCAGTTGGCTAACATGTAACTCTGTTAGCTCCACTCCGCTCGGTCCTGGGTTCATGCAGGAGCATACACAGTCATGCAGTCTCATGAAAGTTTTCATGAACTTTCATGACCAAATATAACCAGTTCAAGTTGGAAATTGACAGGACACATTATGCACCCCCATGCCTTCTTATGAATGTTCATGAATGTGCATGACTTTCCATGAAGAAGAATAGTGTCATATCCATACCTACCTGACCTGACCTGACCCAACTCCTGCACCAACTCCAGAGTCCCACATCAAGGGTCAAGGGTTTGACTCAATGGTGCATCTGAGAGGGGGTAAAGAGGGTGCAGGCCCAGAGGAGCAGGAGGAGGGGTGGGAGTGGGGTGTATGGCTCTAACTGGCTGAATGAAAAGAAGTGGTTGCCCATATAGGAGTAAGGGAGAAAGGTGTTCCTTTTCTTAGACCCCTTTGTCTCCATTCAGGCTCCTTGTCCCAATTCAGCCCCCTTTGTTTTCTCTGACCCTCCTTATATATTAGCTCCAAAATTAATTAGTGGCACAGCGCTCCACCTGAGTTGCTGAGGCCAAGGCCCTCATGTATTACGTCTCCATTCCACTTCTGGAACCATCCAAATCTGCCACCTTCTGACAAATAGAGCCACAATCACAGTCACAATAAGTGCCCACCCTGGGTGCATGGCCATATCTACACCAAATCTTCATGGATTGGCAATAAAACTGGCAATAATTTGAGAGAAATCAAGTGTTTCATGTAACCCAAAGTGTTTTCTATATTTTTTGAGAGCACAGTAAGCAGAATAAGTGCACATATAGTGAACCAGCTCATCCAAATTCCTTCATATAATCTGGGACTATTGCATCACAATGAGATACAGAAAGAAGCCTTAATTCATGTGACAAAAATGGTACCTACCATTGAATTCCTGTGAAGAGTCATGACCATGCATGGACATTCATGGCTCTGCATGAACATTCATGATGCATGGCTTCATGAACCTTTATGATGTTTCATGAAAATTCATGGGGTTCATGAAGTGGATTACACTTTTTGATAGTACCTCGAGTAGAGAGGTCCCTGAAAAGCATAAGAGGCCACCACTTTTGCCTCTTCTCAAACCTCAGGCAGAAATATAAGTTTAATTCTCCTCACCAGTGGTTGGTTCGTTTGCTCCAAAAGATAAAAGCAAATATTAGTTGTTAGCTAATATAAAACTAACACATCACTCTAAGCGTGAGTTAGGGTCAGTTAGACACAGCTGAACAAAAGTGTCACAGTGAGAATTAGTGAGAATTTAGCAGAGGGACTTCTTAATTGAATAATCTCTCAGTACTATTTGGTTATTGCACCACAGGAGAAAAGTGAGCGATCCTGAACCTGCTAGATAACTTACATGCACTCTAAGCAATAGAAAGAGCAGTTTGGTCACTCTTGTATTGGGTAACATTTATATTAGTAGTTTCTCTTCAGTAAATCATCAGGAAAATCATGTCCTACTGAAAAGTGGTATATCTAGGTGTAATATTGACTAGAAATTATAGTAAAGTCAAGATAGAATTTTATCTGTAGATGATCTATACATCAGGTGAGATCATTGGGGGTGTTTATTGTTGTTTAGACAGTGAACAATTATATATTTGGCAACCAAAACACAGTCAGGAAGCAAATCAGCACAAACTCTATTATTGTCATTGGACATAGGAAACTGGTTACATAAGGTGATCCAGCTCCACTCCTTCACTGTATTGCTTGAAAAATTCAGATAATGGTGAGATGAAATGAAGAGAGGATGGATGATACCACAAAGGATGATAAGGAATTGAAAGTGTTGGTAGTAATACACAGTTTTACCATTTACAGTACACTCCTGCTGTAACTATTTATACCTAACCTGTAGATATGTTACAACTCAGTGATAAAATCAACTAGAGTTTCCCCCTCTTCTAGAGCTTCCTCTCAGTCAGTAAATTAGGGCATGGATGTATTACTAGGCACAGCACTCCTGGCATAAGTTGCTGAGGCTGAAGCCCTCCATGACAGGATGTTGTCTTTCATCCTGGATCCGATCTCTGACAGTCCCAGTCCAAGGTCCTCAAACTCACTGAGGGGGCTAGCCCCAGCCTTCACAGGAAATGAGTTGAGAAGAAGGGTAACCTTCTCAACCTCCTGTGAAGCTGCTACAAATGGATACCAGGAACTATACAGTTTTTGGCTCTTTGCTCCCTTCTCTGCTTCCAGACAATTATGCACTCTATAACAGTGGCATCCAATGGTGTAAATACTCTAGCCCTTTGGCAATGCCCCTTACCTATGGAATTAAAACATCTCTTTGTGTTCAGAAAGTGAGTCAGGGATCAAAGGTACTCACTAAGTTAAGCTTTTCCACATCTGGGTTTTTCTCTAGATATTGAAGTATGTTTCCATTGGAGCACCAGGGAGAAATCAATGTGCCCTTCATGACATTCCCACCCCGATACATTGTTTCACAGCACAAGTGGGGCAATTTACACATGTTCTGACTGCAGGACAGGAAGAACAAGTTGAAAAATTGGTGGAAAGTGGACAGACATAGCAGAGATGAGTGGCTGCTGTTGTTCACTTTTTTTTGGACACATGTATTGTTACGGATACGGAGTCTCCAACGACCATATCCGTCACATGGTCAAAGACTTCTCCTCATTATCGTTCCTCCCCTCTTTCTCCCTTCCGTCCTCTATCCCGATACCCTATCCTCCTTATCCGTTCTACCCCTTTCCCCCCCTCGTGCAAAGCTTTCCCCAACTGGGGTTTTGGTGCTGGCCGAGGTTATTTGTGTTTCGTGGGATTTCCCGCGACCTTACCATTTGTAGATAGTCACGCATCTTGTACGGAAACCGCCGAAGGCGGTTCCCGCTAACTAACAACTGCTCTACAACTGTCTCGTGTACCGTCTTCTGTAACAACCCTCCCTGTGACTCAACTCAACCTGTGTGACTGTACAACTCTCAATATGTCTTATAGCTCTGGTTATATCGAGTCCTCTAACGGCCCTTGCCGCGAGAACTCAAAGTCGAGAGTCGAAGACTCTCAACATGTGTATCGTCCTATTGAACCTGTACCCTATGGGTCTTCATCACTCCGCTCTTCCCCCAGTACTCAACATACGACGTCCCATCACGATCATGGTGATCGTGAGCACTATGAGGCCCACTTACCCGCGATGCCGGCACGTTCGCTACGCGAACGCCAAGTAGCCGCCCATCCACCATCTGTTTCTTCCCTTGCCAGTCATCATATGTCCCCGCCAACGGTACGTTCCCTTTGGGAACGCCAAGTCACCGAAGGCCCTAATAGTCAGCCCTCATTGCATGCCTATGATATCAACCCGCTACCGGTATGTTCGCACTGCGAACGCCAAGTACCCGATGGCAACTACGTGAAGTTCTCACCCATCTCACCAGTCACGACCTCGCACACGGTACGCTCCATTGAGGAGCGCCAAGTATCCGTGGCTGACCCATCTGTCCTGGTATCTCCGACTACCTATCATCAATCCCTTAATAGCTCACTACATCACCCATCGTGATCGATGGGAATTCGATCGTCCACTCCCAGGTCAGGCTGGGATCACTCATTGATTACACTTCCAGTTATGGTACAAACTAGACATGACCCTCGTCTTCCCACTATAAGAACGGATCGAGGAATGGGGAATTTCCCCCATCCCCGTAACATGTATCCAGCTGACTCCAGATGGTGGCATGAGGCAAGGTGAGTTATGGCCAAATTTATTTGTTCATTACAGCTGACATGGAAAAAATCTGCACATCTAATCAAACTCATGTGAATGACAATTCAGGGAAGAAATGAGCACTCATTATCAGGTCCCAATGGGACTGCCAAAAATGGAAATTGGATGTTTCCCTCATCCATATTGAGTTGGGATGCCCATGATTAGTGAGGTTGCAGGCAAACACCTTATGATCACAATGTGCAACACAATGAGAGATCTTAGTAGCAATCCTAGTTCAAATGGTGAAAGAACATGGGTTCCAAGGCCTCTTCAGCACTCCAAGTGCTGGAACCCCCATATGTTTTCTCCCATCATGGTAGCCGTACATGTTCCCAACCCATAAAAGGAATTTCTATATTGGGTAATTCCCGATTTGGAAGTCCCATCTATAAACGGAAATTTCCATAAAGGGAAATCCCTATATATGGAAATTTTCCTTTTATGGAGTTACTCTTTTAAGAATTCCAGGAGGGGGGGCTTTTTTAAGTAAAATTTACATTGCAAGTCAGGTAGTCAGAGGTAGTCAGTCAGTCAGTCAGTTTATTTGTTTTTTTTTTACAATCACATGAACAACTCAAGTTGTTATAGGAATGGACCAGAATCTTATGGTCCATGGATACAAGCAGGTAGAACCAGGTATGCCTCCTTATTGTTTTCCCCTATTTCTCTACCCAAACCCCATGCCAAGCTTTCCCACTGGGTTTTGGTGCTGGCTGGGGGATTTGTTGATTTCCAAGGGACTTCCTTTGGCCATTATAACATTTGTATTAGATAGATACAAGTCATATGACATGTATGGTAATTGCTGAGATGTTTTCTCATTATCAAATACATAACCCACAAACCTTGTACCGCGATTGTAACATCCTCACCATTGTGTCACCACTGTAAACTCAACCTGTAACCCTGGAACCATGTCCACCTCCCTATTCCTCCTCTCCATGACAAAACTGCAACGAGGAGGGCATTCCCATGCCCAACCTCCTGCTGCCCGCTCCCACCAGTCCACTGGGTGGTCGAGTGGTTACTCCCATCCAACCAGAAGTTCCCTATCAGGAACTGTAGCCTATCCCACCTCCTCAGGAGAAGGATACGGTCCAGGCAGCTCCAGGATGCCTGGCCACGCACCCACGGGTCCCACTTCCCACAGTCACCCACTACCGTGCACTGGTCCACCAGCCCACTTTCCCCAACAACTCCCGCTACTGGTACGCTCCCATGAGCACCAAGTCACCGATAGCCACCAACTGGGTGACTCCCTTTGGGAGTCCCAGTATCCCTCACTACCGGTACGCTCCATTGAGCGCCAAGTCACCGCTAGCCAAACACTCCCAGCACACCCACTACCGGCATGCTCCCAGGAGCGCCAAGTCCCCATTAGCAGACAGCCAGGTGGCTCCCTCAAGGAGCCCACATCATACTCGCTACCAGTATGCTCCCAGGAGTGCCAAGTTACCGTTGGCTGACACACAGGTTGTACTTCCATACACTCATCCTATTCTGCTCTCCCTCTGATGGCTACACAGCCACCTCCATTAGTGAGCCGAACAGCTCAGGTTGGGTTCCCCAGAACCCATTCCTGTAACAGTCAGGAAGCTCCCTCAAGGAGCTGTTATATCACTTGCTACCAGTACGCTCCCTTGAGTGCCAAGTACCTGTTAGCCTCTTGCCCTCGACTGGTCCAGCTTGGGATATCCCCTTTACTTGTGATCCTATACATCTGCGCATGGTACACTCATGTAACGAGCACCAAGTATCCATTGCAGCAGACTCACATTCACCATGAGGTCCCAGCTTTCTGTCAAAAGCTCTAAGGTTATCAGATGATACTCATTACACAACTAGGCCACCCTACATACACAAGGTCTGTTAGAACTGGGCGAGGGCGGACGATTCCGGAGGGGAACCGGAGACTTAGTGTCAGGGCAACCACACCTGACCATGAGGTACGGGACAGCGGCGGGAGGTCGTAACTTGGCAGGAGGTCGGCCAAAGAGGGCCAGAGGGAAGAGAGAGGAAAGAGGAAAGAGGAAAGGTGTGGAGGAGAGGAAAGGTGTCAGGTCCGAAGGTGAGTATCGGAGCAGATGGTCGAAGGGTAGGAGAACGATGGAAGGGTGGAGGTGTTGTGAGGAGGAAGCGGAGGAGTGGGAGGGGTAGGAGGAGGGTGGCGAGAGGAGTGGTGTTCGGTCTGAGGTGAGTATTGGAGCAGACGGAGATAGGACAGGAGAAGGATGGAGGAGTGGAGGTGGCATGGGAGGTGTGAGGAGGTGTGGTGTCAGGGCCGAAGGTGAATATTGGAACAGACAGCAGTAGGGTAGGACTCCAGAGGTGGTGGAGAAGGAGGTCCAGGAGTCGGGTCGGGATCGGGTATGCACAGATATGACAAGAGTCACCAGAGTTGTTCTCTGGTTTTTCGTCTGATGAGTCTTCCAACTCTTCTTCTGATGCGTTCGCAATTTCCATGGCAGCTATGTGCCTTGGCTTTTCATTGCCCTATTTTTCCACAGTTTCCACCAATTGGGACTGACTTTTGGTCAGTTTTCCTCGAATATTTCGAGGATGTATCCTCTTTCCATCTGGGTTTGGGCTCCTCAGCCCTTTTCCCTGATGGGAGGGTTCTACCATGGCTTGTGGTTGCCGTGGTAGTTGTTCAGGTGTAGTAACCCAATTTGTATGCTGAAGACATCTTCAGCCCATTGATTATCTCGTCTACATGAGATATTGCTTTTATCATCTCCTTATTTGAGGAGAAGTCCACTCTGATTCTGTCATGAGCGATCATTTCCCTCTTCCATTCAAGGGGAATGTTGTTTAGGAACCTGGCATTGAAGGATGCCTGGTCTGGCAGCATCACCATCTGGGACACTGCTTTGGACAGTTCTAAGTAGAACTGTTTTAAACCTTTCTCTGCTTCGTATTTAATGTTGTGGTATTTCTTTGTTGCATTCAACATGGCAGAGGCTTTGATGAAAGTTCTCATCAGTATGTTGAGAACTTCAAAACATGCCCTCATCTCCTCTGAGGAGAGTTTCATCTTGGAGCCTTATTCCGAGGTTGAACGTGGGTCCCCCTAATCTGTGAATCAAGCAGTCCAAATGGACTTCATCAAATTGGGGGCCTTTGCATCCTCGTGAGGCAAGGAATCCCAGTAGTTCTGTGAACCACTGCCAGAATGACTCCATGTCATTCTCCCCTGACCATGTCTTGGCAGGGAAAGCTGGCCCATTCTTCAGAGCTTCCAGCTTCACTCCCTGTGGGTAGGGAGTGAGTATTCTCACTTCAGCCATTCTTATGGCCTTTTTGTACCATTTTTCCAGGTACTCTTCTTGCTCCACTGCCTTCGCAGGGTCACTATCCAGTGGAGATTTCTGTCAGGGCACACACCCTGACTAGCCCGGACCCGGACCCGTATGTGCGCTTCTGCCCCACACACTCCGCATGCCGCATGCTCCGGGCCCGGTTCCCATCCTTCATGTGACTTCTGGGTATCCCTGGAAGTTCTTGCCAGATTGGGGCCACTGTGGGAAAGTGCGAAGTTAACCTTCTTCTCACTTCCTTACCCACAGTAGTTGTGCCTTGAGACCAGGCTGTTACAGATTGGGCTGTGGGCTATAGAGAGAGGGGTCATGGGGACCAGGGAGTTTGTTAGAGATGTGTCGTGGATTCAGATGACTCTGGAGTGGAATCGGAGACTTAGCGTGGAGGGACCTTGGCCTCAGCGACTCAAGCGGAGCGCTGTGCCATTGCTGTTTGTCCATTTGGTCCTTAATTTCACAGTAGGCGAGCAGGAAGTCTCTAGGGGGCATTTCAGGTCGATTTCGGACTGAGCCCAAAATGGGTATGTACAAGCGCCGATATATATAATGGAGGGGGCAAAAGCACAAGGAAACAAAGGGGATCTGAATCGGAATGGAGACGTCTGAACGGGAACAAAGGGTAGACAGAAGCAGAGCGGTACTGAAGGTCATAAGGCAGGACCTGTGATACGTCCGAAAGGAGGTAGGGGGGGCGAGGCCCAGAGGGGCAGGAGGATGAGGAGAAGTGGGGATGATGACTAACTGGCTAGAATGGGAAGAAGCAGCAGTCCAAATAGGGATGAGGGGAAAATGCGAGAGATACATTACAAGCGGCGAAAGTGCCAAAGGCGATCCGCGAAGCTCAGAGGTTGCGGGGCTTACGGAGGTTATGGAGGTGGGGTTGAAAGTCCGAGGAATATTGGCAATGGTGTTTACGTAGTATGAGGTCACCAATGCAATGGACTAAGACCAAGGTGGAGTCAAAGTCCGAGGTAGGGACTATGATGGAGGCTCGGAGCAAAGGTACAAGCAGTGCCCGAGTACGAAGTACGGGACAGCAGTGGAAGGTTGTAACTTGGCGGGAGGTCAGTGGAAGAGTACCAGAGGGAGGAGAGAGGAGAAAGGGAAGAGAGAAGGAGTGGCAGAAAGGAGAGTTGTCAGGTCCGAAGGTGAGTATCGGAGCAGACGGGGGAAGCATAGGAGGGTGACGGAAGGGTGGAGGTGTTGTGAAGGCGGAGCGGAGGAGTAGGAGGGTGGCGAGAGGGGCAGTGTTTGGTCTGAGGTGAGTATTGGAACGGACGGAGATAGGGAGGAGGAGTGGAGGTGGCATCAGAGGTAAGAGGAGGTGTGTTGCCAGGACCGAAGGTGAGTATCGGAACGGACAGCAGTAGGGTAAGACTCCGGAGGTGGGGAAGGAGGAGGTCCGGAAGTCGGGTCGGGATCAGGTATGCACGGATATGACAGAGTTGTCCCCTGACAATTTCTCCTTTGGCAGGCTTTTCACTGGAGGGAATCTCTCTCACAGCAGTTCCTTCATTTTGGGTGATTTCACCCAAAGTTATATCAAAATTCTCTCATTGTTTTGAGAGAGTGTGATTGTGTTACCTCTCTGTTCGAGAGGTTTGTCAATGGTGGAGGTTTGGCTGAACCTTTGGTATGTGCCAATTCTCCTCCTGATTTCTGAATGGTGCCTCCTTTCAGCATCATCTTCTCCTATCTTTGGGAGAAGGATGTCTTTTGCATCTCTGTCAAGTCACTGATGATATTTCAGTGTACTTTCACTGGTTGTTCTTTTTGTGAATTTTTTCATGAGTTCTGGTTTTTTCCTGGCCTGTGGCCCAGGGGTATTTTTTTGTTTCCTCACTATTTTGTGAGAAATTTATTTCCTTCAGCAAGTCAGTTTGTGTCAGGGATCAGTAACGACCCTGGACCCTATGCCGGCTGCGCATATGTGTGTGGGAAGTATGCCGGTAATTCCTGTCTACTCTGCTTACCTAAGCCCCGGTGACCCGGATCATCTCCGGCATTGTTCTGGAACATTCTATGATCACATGATTCTATCGGCAATCCATTTGGTTTCCTTATTGCTGGACTCTACATGTATATAGCTGACCCTAAGATGGGGACATCCCTTTCCCCTGGCTTTAATCACAACTAGGTTATCGGAGCATCCTGCACGAGTGTCATATCCATGCAATCCAGACCTCCGCTCCGGGCTCCTGGAACTCCGAACTCCGACTTCCGGAGCCCTACTTCCCTTCCATCACTTTCTCCTTGCCAACTCCCAAGAGGTTATCCCACCTCCGGCTCGGACACCACCTTCGGTCCGACTCCGGAACATTCCGGGTCCGACCCCAACCTCGACACCTTCCAGACGAGTACACAAAACCTATGCTCCCGACTCCGGAACCTCCGGTCTTAGCTCCGACCTCGGACTTTGACCCCACCTCCGCTTATACCCATTGTATTGGTTAGCTCATTCCATTTAATTACCTTTGCCAATATTCCGGAGTTTAACCTCCGAGTTCGGACTTTCCGGACTTACTCCGGACCTTGCAACTATTGCATTGTCCATTTCAATTCCGCTATTCTCCCTCATTCCTATTTGGGCTGCTGCTTCCTTTCTATTCAGTCAGCTAGCCATTCCCCACTCCCATCCTCCTTCCTTCCTTCTTGGGCCTTGGCCCTTCATTCCTCCTTTGGGAAACACCATTGAGTCAAACACTTGACCCTCGGTGTTGTTCCTCTTTCCATCTCCCTTTGTCTCCTTTCGTCCTACCCTTGTTCCTTTTGATTCCGGACCCCTCCTTATATACAATGTACCTAGTAACTTGTAACCTCAGTCCGAAATCAACTTGAATTCCCCCCAAGAGACTTTCCCTCTGCTAGATCCGAAATTAGGGACCCCTAGGACAACCAGCAATGGCACAGCGCTCCACATGAGTCGCTGAGGCCAAGGTCCTTCCATGATAAGTCTCCGATTCCATTCCGGAGTCGTCCGAATCCCCGCATTCTAACAACGAGCATGCATGTCCCCTGACAGTTTGCTCGCTGATTTTATCAGTCAACATGTTGATCATGTTGGCCATTCTTTCTAGAGTTATCTCTAGACAAGCCATGCTATTGTGGCTCATTTCCTTGATCTTTTTATGGGTTGAGTTTATCGTGTTTATATGCAATTCCTGGTTATCCAGGAGGAAGTTAGGCTGGGCGAGTAGTGACTCTCCCCAGTTAACATTGCACTTCTGGGAGTTCCAGGAGGGGTTCTTGGAGTATAAACTCCATGCTCGCTTTGCTTAGGCGAGGCAGTCACAGAGGGCACTTCCTTTTCATGAAAGAGTCTGTTCACTGATTTTCCTTACTTTTCCATAAGGCTTCCTCAGCAAACTCTCTCTCATTTCGGTTCACCTTCTCTTCATAATCTCGGAGACCTCTGAGGTTGGTGACCTTGCCTTGTCTGGCATGGCGTAGGGTTGTGCAGACAGTGGGAGTTCTTTTTGAGCTTCTGCACTCTGAGAGATCCTGCTCTCAGTGTCAGAGACCTGATCGAGATGAAGGATTGTCTCCATGGCGGAGGGCTTCAGCCTCAACGACTCAAGCCAGGAGCGCTGTGCCAAGTTACATGTCCATGCCCTAATTTACTTACTGGCAATGAGAACTAAAGGGGGATCAACTCTAGTCTATTTTATTACTGAGGTGTAACCTATCTACAAGTTAAGTATATATAGTTACAGCAAGGGCGGGCCCATGAATGGCAGGGCTGAGTGGAGCAGAGCTAATGGAGTTAAACATTAGCCGATTGAATATTACTGACAAGTCAGGTTACAGGGTTAGTGGAATGGCAGGCGATAACCCAGAAACGGAAAGGAGGGATAGGCCTGAAGGTGGGCTTGCAGGGCAAGCGAGTGAATTGCCCAGCAGAGGCAGGAGTGCGCTAGCAGACGTTGGAGCTGTCCGGAAGCCTTCAGGGCTCTGTACTTAGGGAGGCATAGGTAATATATTGAAAAGAGGGGGTGGTGACCATCAAGGGAAGCAGAGGTGATTGCGGAATATGGGAGCTCCGAGGTTAGTGAAGAAGGAGCAGAGGTAGTCCGGAAAGATCAGAGGTAGTGGAAGTTGATGGCTGTGGATGGATATGACACTCAGGGCGTTCCTTTGCACCTTCTTGGGCCTTTAGCCTGAGAAGAGGTTGTTTTTCATTTCCTGTCCTCCATTCAGATGGAACCTGGAACAAATCCAGTAATTTGTCAGATAGCCGATGTGGAGGTTCTTCCCTCTGTTTCCCTTTGTCTGCCTTTGGGGCTTGACTTGGGGAAATGGGGGAAGACTCCAGGGGACAGTGGGGCCCTGGAGTTTCCTGCAACTGTATCCAATCAGCTTTTTGGGCTGATTGTTCGGTGCTTACGTGTTTATTGCCCAAGTCAATCACCTCCTCTGGAGGGAAAGTCTCTTGGGGCATTTCAGGTCGATTTCGGACTGAGGTTACAAGTTACTATGTACATTGTATATAAGGAGGGGTCCAGAATCAAAAGGAGTGAGGGTACTCCAAAAGGAGACAAAGGGAGCTGAAAGGAGGGGCAACACCAAGGGTCAAGGGTTTGACTCAATGGTGTTTCCCAAAGGGGGAGTGAAGGGCCAAGGCCCAAGGAGGAAGGAGGGAGGTTGGGAGTGGGGAATGGCCAGCTGACTGAATAGAAAGGAAGCAGCAGCCCAAATAGGAATGAGGGGGTATAGTGGAATTGAATGGAGCAATGCAATAGTTGCAAGGTCCGACATAAGTCCGGAAAGTCCGAACTCGGAAGTTAAACTCCGGAATATTGGCAAACATAATTAAATGGAATGAGCTAACCAATACAATGGGTGTAAGTGGAGGTGGGGTCAAAGTCCGAGGTCAGAGCTAAGACCAGAGGTTCCAGAGACAGAGACGCAAACGGGATTCCGGAGCGGAGGCCCGGAGTCGGGAGCATAGGTGTTGCATACTCATCTGGAAGGTGTCAAGGTTGGGGTTGGACCCAGAATGTTCCGGAGTCGGACCGAAGGTGGTGTTGGAGCCGGAGGTGGGATACCCTCTTGGGAGTTGGCAAGGAGAAGCTGACGGAAGGGAAGTAGGACTCCAGAAGTCAGGTTTGGAGTTCCGGGAGCCTGGAGCGGAGGTTGGGATTGTATGGATATGACAAACTGAATGGCAAGGCCTGGAAACGTCTATGAACAAGCAGGGAACTACAGAGAAAAGGCATCTGAAAAGGTCTGGAGCCCGGAAGTTGTAGTCCAGAAGATTGGGGTTGTAGACAATATCAAATGATAAAACAATAAAGATTATCAAGACTGGAGGTAATATAGGAATGAGGAGGTACCGGAAGTGAGGAGGTACTGGAGGTACCGGAGGTGTGGAGACCGGAGGTAGGAAGGAGGGTGGATAGTGTCAGGGACAGCTCCGAAAGCGGCGAAGTCCTGGTGCGAGGGACCCGATGGGACAGATGTCAGCTGTGCGTAGTGGCGATCCCATCATGGAGGAGCATCCCCAACCACTTGGTCTGAAGTGGGAAGTTGAGAAGAAGGCTGCTTCTTCTGTTCCCACCCCAGGTGCTATTATATACATGTGGTCAGGGTCACATGGGGGGAGCCACATCATATCTGCACACAGCCAGACCTCTCTGGCTGTCTCCGCAGGAGATCCCAAAGGTGTGCCACTCTGTAGGCAGGGATGCATGCAGTGGGTGCAGCGATCAGGAGAGTGGTATTAGGTGTGTGATGATACATAGAGAAAAGGGAAGTCGACCGTGGAATAGAAATAGAGACAAAGAAGAAAAAGGGAGAGGAGGAACAGGGAGTGGTAGTGGGGGGAGTGGAGTAGGGCAGGGCAGCACTGGGTGCGGCGCTGGGTCAGGTGGGGTGTGCCCTGACAGATAGGCAAGTTGAGATTTATCAACAATGAGCAGGCATTTGAACAAGGGGTCTGAGGAGGTGGAAGTATGGTGGTGGAGGTCTGGAGGTGATGTGCACATAGATGGGAGGCAGAGCGGGAGAGAGTCGAAGGAGGAGGTAGTCCTAGGGCCGTTGGTGTTACAAGGATGGGGAGAATTCCTCCCTTCTCAACCTGTTCTTATAGTGGGATGGTGATTGTTGTATCTAGTCTGTACCATAACAGGATGTGTAATCGATGAGTGTTCCCAGTCTTGCATGAGAGCAGACGATCGAATTCCCATCGATTGTAGTTCATGATGGAGTGAGCTATTAAGGGATTGATTGTGTGTAGTCAGAGACAACAGGATGGATGGGTCAGCCATGGGTACTTGGCACTCCTCAATGGAGCACACTGTGTGCACGGTCACAACTCATAAGATGTGTGAAGATTCTGTATCATTGCTATTGGTTACTTGGCATTTGCAGTGCAAATGTACTGGTAGCGGGTTGTTAACATGAGTGTGCAGTGAGGAATGACTAGTGGGGCCTTCGGTGACTTGGCACTCCCAAAGGGAACGTACCATTGGTGAGGAGGTACGATGACTGATGAGGGAGGGAGCAGACGATGGATGGATGGCTACTTGGCGCTCATGTAGCGAGCATGCTGGCATCACAGGAATATGGGCCTCAGAGTATTCACAATCTCTAAGATTGTAGTATGACATCGTCCATAGGGCACTGGGGGGAGAGCTGAGTGATGATGTCCTGTAGGATACAGGTTCCATAGGATAATACACAAGTCAAGAGTCTTCGACTTGTGCCTTCAAGTTCTCATGGCAAGAACCATCAGAGGACTCGATATAACCAGACTTATAGGACAGGTTGAGAGTTGTACAAGCACACAGGTTCAGTTGAGTCACAAGAGGGGGTTGTTACAAGGGACAGCACACAAGACAGTTGTAGAGTGTTGTAGTAATTAGCGGGAACTGCCTTTGGCAGTTTCCATACATGACACATGACTATCTACAAATGGAAAGGTCATGGGAAATCCTGCAAAATACAAACAACCTTGGCCAGCACCAAAACCCCAATGGGAAAGCTTTGCATGAGGGGGGAGAATGGAGTAGAACGGGTAAGGATAGCAGAATATCGGGATAGAGAGTGAAAGAGAGAAAGAGAGAGAGCAATGGAGAGGGGGGTCTTTGACTATGCAATGGATATGGTCATTGGAGACTCTGTATCCATAACAGTTGGCATTGACCAGAGGCAGCAGAGAGAGATTGGGAGGGCTGGTGGAGGTCATAGGAGTCATGTAGGGATAGGGTGGAGGGAGGCAGAAGATCCGGGATATGACAGAAAGGTCCAGACATGCTTGCTCCCTCCTCACTGTGTTCTGACAGAACTGGAGTGCCAGAAAAAGCAAAGCTGGCAGAGGTACTATCAAAAAGTGTAATCCACTTCATGAACCTTCATGAAACTTGAACCCTCATGCTTCTATACAATATTTATATTGAAATCATTAATTTTCAACCCAAAAAATACAAAATAAGGGCAATGTTCCAACTAACGGGCTTAATAAAATTACTAGACAGCAAAACCACTGAGCTGAAACCGAAAGACCCGAATAACATTACACCAGTGGAACAAAAGGAGCTAAGTGAGTTCATAGAACAGGATGAAGAAACAAAGGCACTGTTGGTACTGGCGATACACACCCCATCCAAACTAGCCCACACTTATGGGGCACCATCAGCGGTTAAGATGTGGGACCAACTTTACAGAGTCAAAGAACTGAAAGGAATTCATGGCATTGTCAATGCCTTGCCCCAGTTTTCTTCCTGTGCCTGTGCCATCGTAACTCTCCTTCTGTTCGCCCATCTTGGACCTTGTCCTTCTTTACCTCCACCTTTTGACCAACACACTTCCCTACATTGTTAGAGATGGGCGGATTCAGACGACTCTGGAGTGGAATCAGAGACTTAGCGTGGAGGGACCTTGGCCTCAGCGACTCAAGCGGAGCGCTGTGCCATTGCTGTTTGTCCATTTGGTCCTTAATTTCACAGTAGGCGAGCAGGAAGTCTCTAGGGGGCATTTCAGGTCGATTTTGGACTGAGGCCAAAACGAGTATGTACAAGCGCCAATATATATAATGGAGGGGGCAAAAGCACAAGGAAACAAAGGGGATCCGAATCGGAATGAAGACGTCCGAACGGGAACAAAGGGTAGACAGAAGCGGAGTGGTACCGAAGGTCATAAGGCAGAACCTGTGATACGTCCGAAAGGAGGTAGGGAGGGCGAGGCCCAGAGGGGCAGGAGGATGGTGAGAAGTGGGGATGATGACTAACTGGCTAGAATGGGAAGAAGCAGCAGTCCAAATAGGGATGAGGGGAAAACGCGAGAGATTCATTACAAGTGATGAAAGTGCCGAAGGTGATCCGCAAAGCTCAGAGGTTGCAGAGCTTACAGAGCTTACAGAGGCAGGGTTGAAAGTCCGAGGAATATTGGCAATGGTGTTTACGTAGTATGAGGTCACCAATGCAACGGACTAAGACCAAGGTGGAGTCAAAGTCCGAGGTAGGGACTATGATGGAGGCTCGGAGCAAAGGTACAAGCGGTGCCCAAGTACGAAGTATGGGACAGCGGTGGAAGGTCGTAACTTGGTGGGAGGTTGGCGGAAGAGTACCAGAGGGGAGAGAGAGGAGAAAGGGAAGAGGGAAGGAGTGGCGGAAAGGGGAGTTGTCAGGTCCGAAGGTGAGTATCGGAGTGGACGGGAGAAGCGTAGGAGGATGATGGAAGGGTGGAGGTGTTGTGAGGGAGGATCGGAGGAGGTAGGAGGAGGTGTAGTGGGAGGGTGGCGAGAGGGGCGGTGTTCGTTCCGAGGTGAGTATTGGAGTGGACGGAGATAGGGGAGGAAAGGGAAAGAGGAGTGGAGGTAAAAGGAGGTGTGTTGCCAGGACCGAAGGTGAGTATCGGAGTGGGCAGTGGTAGGGTAGGACTCCAGAGGTGAAGAGGGAGGATGTCATATCCATCCCTGTCCATCGACTTCTGGTCCCTCCGACCCCTCTGGTTTACCTCCGCTCCTTCTTCACTAACCTCAGAGCTCCCATATTCTGCAATCCCCTCGGTACCCCTCGATGGTCACCACCCCCTCCTTTCAATTTATTACCTACACCTCCCTAAGTACAGAGCCCCGAAGACTTCCGGACAGCTCTGACGTCCGCTAGCGCACTCCCGCCTCCACTGGGCAATACACTCACCTGCCCTGCAGAGTTCACCTTTGGGCCTATCCCTCCTTTCTGTTTCTGGGTTATCGCCTGCCTTTCCATTAACCCCGTACCCCGACTCGTCGGTAATATTCAGTCGGCTAATGTTTAACCCCATTAGCTCGGCTCGGCTCGGCTCCGCCAATTGTGGACCCATCTTCGCTGTAACTATATATATATCCAACTTGTACATAGGTTACACTTCAGTAATAAAATCGACTAGAGTTAACCCCCTTCAGTTCTGGTTGCCAGTTAGTAAGTTAGGGCATGGACGTGTTACTTGGCACAGCGCTCTTGGCATAAGTCGCTGAGGCCGAGGCCCTCCGCCATGGAGACTTTCCCTTGTCTCAACCTGGTCTCTGACAGAGGAGGTCCGGAAGTCAGGTCAGGGTCGGGTATGCACGGATATGACACATGCCCACAATTCTCACACATTGTGCAGCCTGAGTGTGGTATGTTTACCGAGGTTGGCATTCTTTTATTGTTATTGAACACTCACGTCTGATTTGCCACCTCTACCTCCTTTTCCTTTATCTCCAGCCTTTTAGCCTCATCAATAATGAGTTCTATTAGTTCTTGAGATGTGACTGTAGCCTGTCCTTTGTTCCTGAAGTAGGATCTTGTGAAAGAATCCCATGAATCCGGAAGTGAGGCTGAGACTAGGATGGTAAACATTTCATTGGGAATGGGTGAGCCGAGAGTGTTGAGCGTATTTCGGTATGTGCGCATTTTGCTGATGTGTTCCATCACTGAGTCTCCCCCATTCACATAGGTTTGGAATAACGTTCTGTATGAGGAAGATGTAGCATGGCAACTGAGGATCCCATGCTTTGACCTGCTCTTTGCAAAGGAGGACTGGCTTGCAGATTCAGGCTGCTCCTCCCACATTGCAATGAAATGGGACATGTTTGAGGAATTCAAACCAGAGGTTTCGAGCATTAAGGGCTTTGGTGAAGGGATGGTTGGTCAGGCACTAGGTTGAGGAACTGTCAAATTACAGACACTAGTCAATGGAAAGACACACACCATAATTCTCCAAGACATCATCTATGCACCCAATGCACTCAACTGTCTGTTGGCTGTGGGTCAAATTGACTCACAAGGGGGTTCCATAGACTTTGGGAATGGCAGAGTCACCATTAAACATAGAGATGGTAGTCTGAAGGCAGTTGGGAAATGGGTCTGACAAGTCTACCTCATGGATGCCAAAGCAATCATACCAGGTGAAACGGCGAACATGGCATCCCAACCCCCACCAATATCTTGGCAGGAACTCCACTGACGTTTTGGTCATGCATCTGTATTCAGACTATGCGAGATGCTGAGAAAGAACTTGGTGGATGGGATAAGTGTTGATCCGGAAAGTAATGCGGATTTCCAATGCAAAGCGTGCATCGAGGCCAAGTTGGCTAGGACACCCTACCCAAAGTATGGGGCCACCCAAGCAAATGAACCCGGAACCCTTACACACTCTGATTTATGGGGCCCTGCTAGGGTAGAAAGCATCAGTAGAAGCTTATACTATGTGGCCCTTATCAACGACTACTTGTGTTATGTCACCATTAAATTCATATGTGCCAAATCGGATGTAGCCTGGAAGGTGAAGGAGTATGCTGAATGGTTGTCCACACAGCTGGGATGGACTGTAAAAGCATTCCGGTTTGATGCAGGAGGAGAATTCATGGGGAACGAGCTGAAGGGATGGCTAGATGAGAGTGTTGTAGTTTGAGGTGTCTCTTTTCTTTCAATCTTCACTCTATATATAGTCATGTGACTTTGAGGTTGACTTTATCCTTTCTACTTATTGTATCAAGGCTAAAGTCTATCTCAGACTGCCCCAGGGGTCCTAACCTGAGGTACTACAGAGAGAGGTATGGAACGGCAAACCTCAGTGCCATACTCACCACAACAACATGGAGTAGCGGAATGCCCAAATGGAACACTGGTGGAGTTGATGCATGCAATGCTGATCGATGCACACCTGCCAAAAAGTCTGTGGGCAGAAGTAGTTAGCCATGCAGCCTATATCAGGAATCATGCAATGACGACTGCTCTCACTGGAAAAACACCATATGAGGCCATGTTCAACAAGAAACCAAATATTTCCCATCTCCGCCCCTTTGGCTGTGACGTATATGTACTTGACAAAACATGCTCGAAGTCAAAACTCGACCCCAAGGCAATCAAGCATACATTTGTGGGTTTCAAAGATGGACCACAAGCAATCAGGTACTATGACACAGAATCACGTTGAGTCATGATATCACAGAATTATGTATATATATCCCACTTGTACATAGGTTACACCCCAGTAATAAAATCAACTAGAGTTACCCCCCCTTCGGTTCTGATTGCCAGTCAGTAAGTTGGGGCACGGACGTGTCACTAGGCACAGCGCTCTTGGCAGAAGTCGCTGAGGCCAAAGCCCTCCGTCACGGAGACTCTCCCTCGTCTCGAATCTGGTCTCTGACACCAGGGATGGATATGACACTGCTCAGCAATATTTACTACTGTGCTGCCACTGTGAGGGAGATGAGAGAAGTGGGTATGTTAAAGTTCCTTGTGAGTGTTATTCCATGGGTTGCCTGTGATCAACTTGATGATGTTTACAGGATACAAATTATTGTCTGAGCACCCAAGGGTAAGCTAATTCTTCTTGTGTATTGGTTGGGTTCTAAAGATTTGTCTAGTTACTCCCACATCAGCCCCTTTGTCATCTCTGTTTTGGTGTCCCCTCTTGTTTTGCTGCTTGACACCATGCTTACAAACCCAACAACTCTCCCTACAATGAACATGTTGATGTCGTATGCTGTTCTCAGTGGGGGTTTCCTGCAGATGAATGGCCCCCAAAGGTTCTCGAAAATGCTCTTCTCCATTCTGTGCTGTCCATTTCCGAATCAGGGCGCATCACCCAGCATGACTTTGATGCCTTCCAGGCCTCATGGGTTTGGGTTTCACCATGTATTCCTTCAATCATTCAAATTCCTCCTCTTGACGATGATATGTCAGACACTTCTGAATTCCACATCTGCTGTTCAGTCCAAGGTTGACCACTCTCTACCCATTCAAGAACGGTCTTGTTCTATTCCACCCATCCAAGAACGTTCCACACCAGTCATTGAGTCCAACCATTCTACATCCATTCAAAAACGGTCTCATTCTATTCCACCTGTCCAAGAACATTCCACACCAGTTGTCAAGTCCAACCATTCTACACCCATTCAAGAATGGTCTCGTTCTATTCCACCTATCCAAGAACGTTCCACACCAGTCATTGAGTCCGACCATTCTACATCCATTCAAGAACGGTCTCATTCTATTCCACCTGTCCAAGAACGCTCTTACATGCCCACTGTTCAGTCCAACACTGTCAACTGCTCCAGTCCTACCATGCCAATCACCCATTCCAAATCTGTTGCTGTTACCTTCAGTACCCAGGAGACCTTTCACACTGCTCAGAGTGGCCAATATGGAAGTCCATCCAAGGTGTCTATGGCAATCCAGACAATGCCTGAACCCACAAAAGCTCAGCCTGTGCCTACAGATGGTCAGCCTGAGTCTTCTAAGAAGCCCAGCAGTAAAAAGCACAAAAGTGACAGGTCATATCATGTACCATGGAAACGGAAACGCATTAGTAGGCCACATATACAACAGATCAAGGTGACCAAGGAGGAAACAGCCCAGTTTTTCCTCACTGAAGATGCCATTGACTCTTGGCTGGATGTCGGTGAGGTGAATATGTTGCTGGTAGACTATGAAAAGCTCTCTCCAGAGCCATCAGCAGGATCCAAGGTAAGTGCTTATATAGGGTTGGATGAAGCTTATGGGATCAGTAGCTTGTTTACAATGTCCAACTGCATGTCACTGGAGAGGATGCTCCTATAGCGTTCCAGTTCCCCCACTATAAGGATTCAGTGAGTGTCCATCTCCTTTTCGCATTGACTGCTAATGCTGCATTACAGGCATCATACAATTCTTTCATTGGGTATGTCGAATCCATGCAGCATGATTCTCAAACCTTTGCTCCCACAGTCATGGAAACCCATTCCTGTTCAACCCAGGAGCATTCCAGGAATTTCTGGATTATGGCAATCCTGTCCTATTTGTAGGCCGATTGGAGCCTATTGATTTTGATGTTTCAATGCTTTTTGGGTTGGTGGACTTTTGTCAGGGCACACACCCTGACCTAGCCCACACCTGCACCTGCACCTGCACCTGCACCTGCATCCACATGCACACCTGGCCATTGCACCCCCTGCATGCACCCTGTGCCGGACGCTCCATGTGGCAGGATGCCCCAGGCCCCAGGTCTCGGGCCTCATGTGACTTCCGGATATCTCTGGAAGTTTTCGATTATATTGGGCCACTGTGGGAAGGTGAGAAGTTAGCTTCCTTCTCACCTTCTTACCCACAGCAGGCAAGTTGTACATTACTTGCCTCTTGTTCTATTTCACCTTCTTACCCACAGGAGTGTGCCCTGGACAGGGCTGTGTCCCTTTAGGTTGTGGGCCATTGGGGGGGGGGTCATGGGGACCTGTGAGACGTCCCCTGACACTTTCAGCAAGTGGCTCTTTGTTTAGGTAAGTCAATCTCTTTGTCCCTTTTCTGGGCTGACATGTTGTTCAGATTCTGATGAGGATCAGCAATCAGAGGTTGTTATGAGGCATGCAGCACATGAGATGTGCCAGTGGGAGACCTCCCAGCCATTGATCATTGAGCATGCCCTGGGGGTTGGAAGTCATTATCAACCTGTTGAGAAGTGAGTATCCAACCAGAAAAGCTTACCCAGAACTTACCTTATGTAGGCTCCTCAACACCCATGAGGTTGGGTTAGCAGACTATTCCCTGGAAGAATGTCCCATCAAAGTCAAGGAGTGGCAAGGACCAATGATCTCCTCGGCTGGGTCTGTGCACCCACCACATCAGAATCCCAACAGTATCAGCATCAGCATTTGCTGTGTCAGTGGCCACACTGTTTTTTTTCATCCCAACTATCAATGAGGACCAGAAAGTTATAGTTGACTTCAACGATGTGTTGGATGACAAGGATGTATCCTGCCCCCTTGGTTATGAGTATCTATATCAACCTCCTCATCGATTTACTTCATTCATTCTTTCTGCAGGTCAAACAGTGTAAGTACTGCATTCTTTTCTAAGATATCCCTTTCAATTCCTCCTTAGTGTCTTCCCACCTGGGCAAATTTATGCCTATGCAACCATTTCCAGCGATCTTTCTGTGAGCCCTGGATGTTACAGGAATGGGTTCTGGGGAACCCAACCTGAGCCATTCTGCTCATGGACGGAGGTGGCTGCATAACCATTGAGGGAGAGCAGGAGGAGATCTGAGGCCGGGCAGGCTAACGGTAACTTGGCACTCTGAGGAGCGTACTGGCAGCAGGTGTGGTGGTCTGCTAACAGTGACTTGGCACTCCAAGGAGCATACCGGCAGCGGGTATAGTGGGGGCTCCTTGAGAGAGCCACCTAACAGTCGGCGTGGGTAGTTGGCACTCCTTGAGGGAGTAGCCCAGTGGTTGACTATCGGTTACTTGGCGCTCAGGGGAGCGTACTGGTAGCGGGATTTGTTGGGACAGGCAGGTAGTGAGTGACCGTGGGTACGTGGCCAGGCATCCTGGGGCTGCCTGAGTCACCTCTCCCTCCCAAAGAGGGAGGAAGGGTTGTAGGACCCAGTAGGGTACTACAGGAAGGGTAGGAGTGGGGGCTCAACCACCCAGTGGGGTGAGATTTAATCTACTACAAGCATGCCTAGAACCTGGCATAGGTGTAATATTCAAAGAATATATCCCTACAACAAGAAAATAGCACATAGATGGCAGAATAAGAAGGAACATTGGGAAAGAAATGAGAGTATCTCGGGAACCAGTAAACATTTGACTGTAATCTCTTTACCATCTAAAAGGACTGTTTCCAAACTTTATCCACGGTTTTGTTTCATTCTAAAAGCTTCAAAACTGACGGAGATATCGCTCAAACGGCGAAACACCTTATAATTCATATATATTTATTTGCTAATTCTTATAAAAAGTAATGTGACTCAAGGGAAATATATTGGCGCCCGGAAGTCTGGCGGACCGAATACCATATGATATAGTATTCCCGGCGCGGGCGGACAGTTTTTGATCGCATCAGAAGAGGAGAAAATGCTAAAAAACCGGATCTTGTATATTTTCCCATGATTCATCAAAACTTTTTGATTTTAAGCTCAAATAAATCGGAACAAAGGAATGATTGATGATATGGATCTCGGATCATAAGCACAAAGTGATTCAGAAGTCTGCGGATCAGTTAATTCATTGGGAAAGCTCTAGAACATTAGTAATGATGCGGCTTCACAAAAAGGGTCAATTAGAGAACAGTCTAGAAAGTTCCTTTATAGCCGAGTCATTTCTAAAGATAACCGTTCGTAATTAAAGCGGTGTAAAGCATAGCTTTAGCGCTACAAGACCCCGCTAAAATCTGCCCAAAAGACAAAGAAATGAATTACTTATTGCTGAGTCATGTCCTAAGTCCATTATTAAGCTTACACAGCCCAAGCCCCTATATCATTCTAGAACTATCTATAATACAAATGTAGCACATGTAACTAGTGCGAGGCGTGGGAGTAGAGAGGCCTCTGAAAAGCATAAAACGCCGCCGCTTCTGCCCCCTCTCAAACCTCAGGTAGAAATAAAAGTTTAATTCTCCTCACCAGTGGTTGGTTTGTTTGCTCCAAAAGATAAAAGCAAATATTAGTTGTTAGCTAATATAAAACTAACACGTCACTCTAAGCGTGAGTTAGGGTCAGTTAGACACAGCTGAACAAAAGTGTCATAGTGAGAATTAGTGAGAATTTAGTGGAGGGACTTCTTAATTGAATAATCTCTCAGCAATACTTGGTTATCACACCACAGGAGAAAAGTGAGCGATCCTGAACCTGCTAGATAACTAGCACGCACTCTAAGCGATAGAAAGAGCAGTTTGGTCACTCCTGTATTGAGTAACATTTGTTGCGGAATTATTTTATTAGTAGTTTTCCTTCAGTAAATTATCAGGAAAATCACATCCTACTGAAAAGTGGTATATCTAGGTGTGGTATTGACTAGAAATCATAGTAAAGTCAATATAGAATTTTATCCATAGACGATCTATACGTCAGGTGAGATCGTTGGGGGTGTTTATTGTTGTTTAGACAGCAAACAATTATATATTTGGCAACCAAAACACGGTCAGTACGCAAATCAGCACAAACTCTAACATCGTTATTGGACATAGGAAACTGGTTACATAAGGTGATCCAGCTCCGCTCCTTCAGTGGGTATGAGTTCTTTACTGTGATCTCATTCAGCTTCCGGTAGTCCTGAACCAGGCATAGTGACCCGTCCTTCTTCTTAACAAAGAAGACTGGGGCTCCCATTGGGGACTTGGACAGTTGGATGCACCCGTTCTGTAGGTTCTCTTGCAGAAACTCGTCCAGCTCTTTCTGCTCCAGCTGTGAGAGCAGGAAGGTCTTCCCCTAGGGAGCTTGGCATCTGGCACTAGGTTGATGGCGTGGTCCCAGGGTTTCCAGGGAGGCAGTTGATCGAAGGCCTCTTTGGAGAACACGTCCCAGAAATCCTGGTACTGCTCTGGCACCAATGCTTTGAATGGTATGGGCTCCGCCTCCGGGTCATGGGCTTCTTGGGCCATCTGCTGGGAGGGTGTGGTGGTCGCTCTCAGCTCGTGTCCCCATTCTGGGGGGATGATCGTGGCATAGATCCCATCTCCAGGCTCTAGCATGGGGTCTTGGTCACTTCGTGCTTGTGGTGGCCGGCAGGAGGATGGGCAATGGGACATGACGACCTTTTGCCATACCCAGTCCACTTCCGGGTTGTGGTGCAGCAGCCACGAGTGCCCTATGATGAGGGACTGTCGCCCGAGGTTCGCAACTGCGAAGCGGGCCCACTCTGTATGGCATCCAAACATCAAGAGGGCCTCTAGTTCCTTGGTTATGGCCCGATTCTCGTTTGGGGTTCCATCGACGTTGCAGATGGGGATGGGCTGGGGGAGTGGGGTGGTCTCGAGCCTGTGCTTTCAGACGAACTCAGGGCTTACAAAGTTCCTGGTGGCTCCCAAGTCAAGTGCTGACACGGATACAGAGGCCAGGGTGGTCAGGGTGGTCAGCTTCACAGCAAGGTTGAGGGATCTCAGAGAGTGTCTGGAGAGGACGTAGATAGCAGGTGGGGATACTGCTACCTCTGGAGTCATCTCTGCGGTTTTCTCGTCCTTGCGGGCTGGAGGTGCTCCCTTCCTCTTTTTCTTTGCAATGACTCGGTGGAGTTTCGGTGCTGGTAGCGACTTGCGTGTGTCATGGCATCTGCGTGAGCTATCCCTCATGGGCTGCTGGGTCTCTGGGCGCCCTCTTTGGTCCATGCCTAGCCCCTTCCCTCTTGCTTCTGATCCTTTCGTCACTTGGCCCCTCAGCCTCTTCATCAATGTTTGGAGGTCTTCTGGGTGCAAGCATTGGGTCTGGCAGGCCTCTGGGTGCGGGTTCATCTCTGGTCTGGGGTGGGTTATGGGAGTCGTGGGTGGGACTAGTGGGGGAGGGGGTTTGGGTGAGGGCATGCACAGCTGCGTCCTCTGGAAGCGCTGCCACTGGCTGTCAAGGAGGGTGGCCTCACGCTTCCATTTGGACCAGGTGGTGGGCATAGGGCAGAGCTGGTAGATGCTCTCATGGAGCCGGGAGTTGATTGCCTGCTCAAAGCGGTTGACTAGCCCTACATCGCCCAGCTGCGAAGTGGGCCCCAATATCTCAAACTCCTGGATGAGCTTGTCCATGGGATCACTCCCCTGTCAGATGGTAGCCAACCTCTGCTGGGCTGTGGCCACCCGGTTCAGGTCGTGGAACATGGCATCGAGTTCCGCATTGAACTCGTCCATGGTGGGTGTGGGAGAGCCTGTTGTCAGTAGTGCCATGGTGCGTTGTGTCGCCCACGCTCCTGCAGTCCCTCCCTTCATGTAGGAAAGCATGAAGAGGACTTGGGAGAGGGTGCTGGGGAATTCAGCTGTGCAGACGTAGAGATAGATCCCGCATTTGGCCCTGAAGTGGTCGAGGTCCTCGCTGACTCCCCAGAAGGGGGTGGGGGCGACCTTGGGTGGTCTGGGCGCATGTGCAGGCTGGCCCTGGGCTTGGGCTATCACAATGGCCTGTAGTTCCTGGAACCGGGCCAGCAAGTTGTCATACTGTTCTTGCATCACCATGGCAGGGGTGATGGGGGGAAATGAGGTTGAAACCTTCTTCTGCTGTCAGGGACCGACCCGGGGTCAAGAGCATCCAGGTATATCGCCTGGGGCTGAGGGCCCAGTAGGGTGTAGTGCAGGCATGCGTAACAATGGGCCTGAAGCAGACAAGGGTCCCTGGCCACTTAGGCTAAAGTGGGAAGTGTGAGAAGAAGGTTGCTTCTCAGTTCCCACTTAGGCTGTGTTTATATACATGTAGTTAAGGCCATGTCATCTGCGCACACAGCCACATCCATCCGGGTATCTCCACAAGAGATCCCAGGAGCACCCAGTGTGTGGGAGGCTGCCCAGCGGGTTTGGGCGTGTCGTACTGCAGCCGGGCCAATGGTACACTGATAGGAGGGAAGTTGTCCATGTAATAAGTAAGGAAAGAAAGAAAAGAGAAAGGAGGGAGAGAGAGAGGAAGAGAAAAGGGAAGAGGAAGTAGGGAAGGAGTGGGTAGCAGGGAACCGGGTCAGCTGGGGCCGGGTCAGGCGGGTGTGCCCTGACATGGGGATACCATTTTCGGATCAAGGTGGATGCAAGGTGTCATATCCATCCATGGCCATCATCTTCCACTACCTCTGATCCTTCTGGACTACCTTCACTCCTTCACTAACCTTGGAGCTCCTGTATTCCACAATCACCTCCACCTCCCTCGATGGTCACCACCCCCTCTTTTCAATATATTTGTTACGGGAATGGGGGGAAATCCCCATTCCTCAATCCGTTCTTATAGTGGGATAACGAAGGTCGTATCTAGTCTGTACCATAATGGGATATGTAATCGATGAGTGATCCCAGTCTTGCATGGGAGTGGACGATCGAATTCCCATCGATCATGATTGGTGATGTAGTGAGCTATTAAGGTATTGATGGTAGGTAGTCAGAGATGTCAGGACGGATGGGTCAGCCATGGGTACTTGGTGCTCCTCAATGGAGTGTACCGTGTGCGAGGTTGCGACTCGTGAGGTGGGTGAGAACTTCATATAACTGCCATTGGGTACTTGGCGTTCGCAGTGCGAATGTACCGGTAGCAGGTTGATATCATGAGCATGCAATGAGGATTGACTAACAGGGCCTGCGGTGACTTGGCGTTCCCAAAGGGAATGTACCGTTGGCGGGGGAACATGATGACTGACGAAGGAGGGAACAGATGGTGGATGGGCAGCTACTTGGCGTTCGCATAGCGAACGTGCCGGCATCATGGGAAAGTGGCCTCAGAGTATTCACGATCTCCATGATCGTGATGTGACGTCGTATGTCGAGCACTGGGGGAGAGCGGAGTGATGAGGTCCCGTAGGGTACAGATTCCATAGGATGATACACATGTCGAGAGTCTTTGACTCGCGACCTTGAGTTCTCATGGCGAGGGCTGTTAGAGGACTCGACATAACCAGACTTATAAGACATGTTGTGAGTTGTACAGTCACATGGGTTCAGTTGAGTCACAGGAAGGGTTGTTACAGATGACGACACACAAGACAGTTGTAGAGCAGTTGTTAGTTAGCGGGAACCGCCTTCGGTGGTTTCCGTACAAGATGTGTGACTATCTACAAATGGTAAGGTTGCAGGAAATCCTGCAAAACACAAGTAACCTCGGCCAGCACCAAAATCCCAATGGGGAAAGCTTTGCACAAGGGGGGGGAGGGGTAGAACGAGTAAGGAGGGTAGGGTATCGGGATAGAGGATGAAAGGGAGAAAGAGGGGGAGCGATAGAGAGAAGTCTTTGACTATGCAACGGATATGGTCATTGGAGACTCCGTATCCGTAACAGTGACGCATGCAGTCAGGTTGATGTGCCATATGGATCGCACAGCTGAATTGTCGTTCAAGCTCCTGGCTATACAGTCGAACCTGCCAGCTGTTTCTTTGCCACGCACACTTGAGCCAGCATATCTATCCAAGCACCATTATTCAGCTATGGGTTCTGCTCCTTCACAGTGTTCACTGGATCCAGCATGCTGTAGGAGAAATAACGGTCACACTATGGAAACCCATTATGGAAATATGCCAGATAAATCACAAAACCCCATACGACAAGTAGATATGAGAAAATAGAAGAACCTGAATTTTAACGAATTTTTACGAACTTTTATGAATTATTACAACTACATACAATAAAATGGAAGAAAGGAAATTAGCAAAAATACTTCAAGCTTAGCATCAACAAGACGGAATTCTCAGGGGAATTTATAGCAAATATTAAACAAAGAATTACTATAGTATTAGTATATAAGAATTTCCTAGATAATCAACAAGGAAATAAAGGAGTGCTGAGATGGTTTGGGCTGTATTACGTGGTAGAAAACTGTGAGGTCTCAGTGGGTAGCTCAGCACACAGAGCCATAAGTGATACAATGGTGTGTATTTTACGGTAGTATGTAAGCAGTTACCTGGAGGTTACCCCTTACCCATGTGAGTATCTTAATTACATGTGGCTCGGGGTTCAGGGCTATTACCCTGACATCCTCCCCCCTTGCATTGCATTTGCGACACATACAATGTTAATGATGAAGAGAATGAAATTTAAGAATTGAGTTACATTGAGTTTGAAATTATCGATGAGTGTTTTTATTACACCACTTTAAAGTGGGTGATTTGTACATGTCGGTGAAAGGGAGAGGAAAAAACAGGTTGTAGGGAATAAGTGAGTGTGGGCCATCACTTTGAAGTGAATGGCGATACATGGGTATTGCAGAGAGGAAAGTAATGGAGTTTGTCGAAAATGAATTTTGACCCAAAGGTTGTATGTCTTTGGTGTTCCTCACTTGTTCCATGAGGGTTCGTGTGTAAATGGTGTTTACACATGAGCGGTGGTGGATGTGGGTTTTTTTTTGATGAAGTAGAGATTTCCGCAATTGTTACTTGTGGTTCCTCACATACAATATTGTGTGCGGGGCCTCGAGTTGGGGAAGGTGTTTTCACGGGCACCTCAATGGCGTATTACCGTGTCACTTTCCCTTTCCTCACGGGTAGAGTTATTGCCCCAGAGGAGGGTTTTCCTCCAGGTTGTTCATCTGGACATCTGATTGCTGCATCGGGTGCGATGACGTAGCCTGGGCTACATTGTCGAGCTGTGGGCTCGACGAAGTGGGTGGGAGCGGGTTGTTGTGTTCCTGAGCTACTTGGCTCAGGTGTAGAGTATGGTAGGTCTACCGTTCTTCCTGTGGGGAAGGGTGGTCATTGGCCTGGTTGTCCAGTGCAGAGACTTGCATCTCTTTCCCGGTATTTGGAAGCTTTCGCTTCCCATTCCGCAGTTCTTGTGGCACGTTCCTCAGGAGTCCTGAGTGGTTTGAACTGGGACTTTATATAGGCAGCTTTGCCTAGACTTTCCCAGGAGATTTTCCCCTTGTTCTCCAGGGAATTGTACTCCTCCATGAGTTTTGCAATGCTCAGGAGTCCCAAGAAGCATTTCTCAGTTTCCTTCACTTTTTCGTGAAGGACTCTATGTACCTTGCCGCTTTTGAAGGCAGCTTCGGCTTGTTTGTACCAGTGTATGAATTCTTTCCCACTCACGCTTGTCCACCAAGCGTATGCAGCATCATGTGCCACTTCTGACCCCGCTATTCTCCTCATGGGGAAGTTGGGGTCGATTGTTACATCGACTGGAGCTTCGACTTTGCCGAACTCGTTGAGTTTGGCAGTCTCGTATAACATGTGGACACTTCCCTGCAGGGTAGCTTGCCCATAGGGTGCTGAGGTACTCAGCAGCCCGCCACCTCTGGCAGTGGTCCCTGTTTTAGGGTCTGCCATCGGTTGCCTACCGCTCTCCCTCTTCCCCTTGACATGGGTTTTCCCTTCTGAGGGTGGGCCCTTATGCAACCCGGACAGGGTTGCCTGCCCATGGGGTGGCGGGATAGTCGGTGCACTGGCACCATATCCCCTCCCCCTGACCTGGGAGGCCCCCATCATGATGGGTTTGGCAGTGAGGTCTACCAGTGCATGTACCTCTCTGAGCTCGCATTTTAGTAATTTGATCTCTTTTGGAGATCGACCTCTCTCTCTGTGTCTTTCAGAGAGTCAAAGATGCCCTCAGCATCTCTTTGTGCCCTGTTGTATTCATGCCTCCAATGGACGCAATTGTCGCAGGCATCTTCTGACACCCTCGAGTTATCAGACCATGCCCGTTTGGATGGTCTGGATGAGGAGCCGCTGTCACTCCCTCGTCTCCCTCCTATGAGGGACTTCATCTCTTTCAGCTCCTTGCAGAGCTGACCTGTCTGAGCAGCTACCGCTGATGCGATAACTGATTCCCAGCCTGCATTTGGCTGGGGTGTTGTTGGACCAGGGCCGAATTGGCCGATCCAGGGGTTGATCTGGCCAGGGAAGTTCCCTGGGGAGTATGCCTGGGGCTGCAGCAGCAAATGCTGCCCCTGGAATGGCGCTTGTTGCACCATCGGTGCAGTTTGCACTGCATATGGAAGCCCCTTTGAGGAAGCTGGGGGTACGCAGTGCCTGTTGGCAACGCAGATGGTTGTTGGTTCACGGCACTCATTGTGCTGCATGCGTCATGTAGTCCATGGCACTTATCTGTGCCTGGTGTTGTTGTTGTTCCAGGGAGCCTTGCTCCCTGGGTTGTCGTATCTCGATGTCTGGTGGCTTGTTTGGATCAAATCGAGGGTTACCTCCCCCAGAGAACGACATTTCGTCGTTATGTTTCTTGTGGTGGTGGGAGGGGTTTTAGTTCTTGCGTGTGTGGGATTCGTTGCAGTTGTGTATGCTTTTACACGTGAGCCTGTGGTTCACGTGGTCTAGGCAAGTTACTCGCCTGGCCCATGTGATCTCTAGCACATGGTGTGGCTGTCCGGGCGAGTTGCTCACCCAGAACTTTCCCACACTCTTGGCTGTGGGCAATCATCCCTTGGCTTTACTTCCTCCGCCTCCATTTTTGGGGGCATAGTGATGCCGAGAGTTCCCTGTCTTCTTTGATAGGGAGATTTTCTGGTTCCTGTCAGAGACCAGATTTAAGACGAGGGAATGTCTCCGTAACGGAGGGCTTTGGCCTCAGCGACTTCTGCCAGGAGCGCTGTGCCTAGTGACACGTCCGTGCCCTAACTTACTGACTGGCACTTAGAACCTAGTGGGGGTAACTCTAGTTGATTTATTTGCTGGGGCGTAACCTATGTACAAGTAGTGTATATATATGGTTACAGCGGAGACGGTTCCGCAATTGGCGGAGCCGGACGGAGCGGAGCTAACAGGGTTAAGACATTAGCCGACTGAATATTACCGACGAGTCGGTTCACGGGGTTAGCGGAAAGGCAGGCGTTAACCCAGAAACGGAAAGGAGGGATAGGCCCGAAGGTGGACTCTGCAGGGCAGGCGAGTGTATTGCCCAGCGGAGGCGGGAGTGCGCTAGCGGACGTCGGAGCTGTCCGGAAGTCTTCGGGGCTCCGTACTTAGGGAGGCGTAGGTAATAAATTGAAATGAGGGGGTGGTGACCATCGAGGGGTACCGAGAGGTTTGCGGAATACGGGGGCTCCGAGGTTGGTGAGGGGGGAGCGGAGTTAGAACGGAGGGGTCGGAGAGCCCGGAAGTCGATGGCCGAGAATGGATATGACAGTTCCCTTACATTTTGTAATGTGAGGTACTCGTCCAGGTGGACGAGGTCATTGCAATTTCCTAGGGGTTCCCATGTGGTGTCCCCTAGCTCCCATTTAACCTTAAACCAGAGTTCGTTGTGAACCCATGCATGGTTTAAGATTTCGCAAACTACTGCTTTGTGATCAGGGTCTTCCCCGAAATCATATGATATGTTTACTTCCCTATTTGGGAAGGTTTCTTGGTCATTTGGCTCGTGAGGTGTGAGCCAGGATATGTGGAATCTTGGGTGGATTCCTCATTGTTCAAGTTGTGGTGGCAACTTGAGGATGTAGTTTGACATCTCTGGAAATGTTTCCAGAATTTCATAAGGCCCTATGTATAGGGGCTTTAGTTTACCTGCCCTCCCTTTGGGTAGGTTCAGCTTATCTGTGAAGTATGCAAGCTCACCTTTTCTCAAAGGCAGGTCCGGGCATCTTTTCTTATTTGCCTGGATTGTTTGAGCAGTGCAATTGTGTATTATCACATCATGTGCTGCAGTTTTCCTTTGCCTTTTGGGCGAAGTCATTTACTCCTGGGTAGTCCGAGGGTGGTGCTGTTAGGCACATCTTTGGCATGTGGCCGTAGATTAATTTGAACAGGGCAAATCCTGTCGATGTGTTCGAGCTTACATTGATCGCAAATTCCGCCATTGACAGCTTCACTGCCCAGTCGCATTGATCTGGTCTGACCATTGCATGTAGTATTTGTACTACTTTTTGTATCATTCTTTCCACTTGGTCATCGCCTTGCAGGTGGAATGTTATAGGGATGGACTAGAATCTTATGGTCCATGGTTGCAAGCAGCTGGAACCAGGTATGTCTCCTTATTGTTTTCCTTTATTTCTCTACCAAAACCCCATGCCAAGCTTTCCCACTGGGTTTTGGTGCTGGCTGGGGAAATTGTTGAATTTCAAGGGACTTCCCTTGACCATTGCAACTTGTATATTAGATATAAACTAGTCATATGACATGTAAAGGCAAATGCCGAAAGAGGTCTTTCTTTATCAAATACATAACCCCCAAAACCTTGTACCACGATTGTAACTGCCACCATTGTGCCACCACTGTGAACCTTCCCTGTAACATCTGACTTGACCCATATTGATGTCTACATCGATATTCATACAATCTGTGAGAAAACCTCAACGGTCTGGTGAGTGCTCAGACACCGGACCTCACTCTTCTTGCTCCCACCCCCCCACTGGGTAGTTGAGCTCCCATTCCTATCCTTCCTGTAGTACCCTACTGGGTCCTACAACCCTTCCTCCCTTCTTGGGAGGGAGAAGTGACTCAGGCAGCCCCAGGATGCCTGGCCACATACCTGCAGACCCAAATTCCCACAGTCACTCACTACCATGCACTGGTCAACCAACCTGCCTGTCCCAACAAATCCCGCTACCGGTACGCTCCCTTGAGCGCCAAGTAACCGATAGTCAACCATTGGGCTACTCCCTCAAGGAGTGCCAACTACCCATGCTACTGGTACGCTCACATGAGTGCCAAGTCACCGCTAGCCGACTGTTAGGTGGCTCCCTCAAGGAGCCCCCACTATACCCACTGCCGGTACGCTCCTCGGAGTGCCAAGTCACCATTAGCAGACCACCACACCCACTGCCAGTACACTCCTCGGAGTGCCAAGTTACCATTAGCACACCTGGCCTCGGATCTCCTCTTGCTCTCCCCTCAACAGCTATGCAGCCACCTCCATCCGTGAGCAGAACAGCTCAGGTTGGGTTCCCTGGAACCCATTCCTGTAACATGGAATGCAGTTGTGAATTTCAACTGCACACCGAGTATTCGGTGTAGTTCATGCCAAAATTTTGATGTGAATTTTGAGTCTCGATCTGATATGATTGAGTGTGGTAGACCGTGAAGTCTTACAACTTCACAAAGGAATACAAATGCTAGTTCTAATGCGTTCGTTGATGTTTTTATTGGAATTAGGTGGACATTGGACGTCAACCTGCAGATGATTACCCAGAGGTAATCATATCCCAAGCTTGTTGGGAATGGACCTGTGAAGTCCATGGCTATTGACGACCACAGTGTTTCTGGGGTCGGAAGTGGGTGAAGCAGTCCGGGATTTCTCCTGGTGCTTTTCTTTGTTGTTTGACAAGTTCCACAAGACCTGCAGAACTTGTGGGTGTCCTTCCTCATCAACTTCCACCAGAAGTATCGACGGAGGGTTTCCACTGTTTTCTTGGATCCTAAGTGTCAAAGTGTTTTGTCGATGTTTTCGAGGATTATTCCTTGAATGGACTTCCTTTTGTAATTCCCTTTCAGGACTACTATTTGGGTCGTTCCTCCTTATCCAAGTCGGGTTATCAGCCCATCTTTTATGGAGAAGTTTTTGAAATTCCCCAGGTTCTCTAGGATTTCCCGGTGGATCTGGCTTTGCAAGTATCCAGCTCAATGAGGTCTTTTCCTTCAAATTGTTTTCGAAGGTTCTCTTCTGGAACTATGATTTCTTCCAGGTTTTGGGCGCTCCCCCCTAGAATTTCCTCTAGGTTATCGCTCCCCCCTAGAGCTTCCTCTAGGGTATTTCTCGCACGTATTGCTGCAAGTCTCTTTTTCTCTGAGTTTTTACTCAGGGTACTGCTTAGCAGCAGTTCTTCATATTCCTCAATTCTGTCAGGGATAGTATCTTCTGCATTTTTGTCCAGATGGATGTCCGCCGACACATAGTCGTTGAAATGCAGGTCCTCGTCAGTTGATGAGTCGTAGTACCGTGAGAGTGCATCTGCCACTTTGTTCTTGTGGCCTTCCACGTATTTTATTTGCAATTAAAGCTTGCAAAGAAGGCTTGCCATTTCAGGTGTCTACCTGAGTTGTGGTTTTTCGCTTTGAAATATTCCAAAGCTTTGTGGTCCGTGATTACTGTGAATTCACGGCCTCCCATGAGATTGTCTTGCCACCTCATGAGTGCTTCAAGGACACCCAGTGCCTCGAGCTCGTAGGCAAAGTACCTACGTTGTGTGTTGGTGAACTTCTTGGACATAAATGTGGCCGGGCAGCAAGTCTGCCACTTTTCACCTTGTCCAATTAGTGCGCCCATGCCCGCTGGGCATGCGTCTGTTATGACCCAGATGTGGAGTTTGCTCCTCTCTTCTTCTGAGAGGCTTTCCAGTGGATTCCACTGGACAGGCTTCAGGATCGGAGCCCTGCATGCTAGACGTTTGATCTCGTCAAAGCATTTCTGGTGGAGTGGTGTCCACCTGAATGTCTGCTTGTTTGAGCAGATTGTTTGCAGTGGCCCTGTGTAGCCACTGAGGTTTGGCATGAATATCGATAGATATTCTACCATTCCCAGGAATCTTAGGACTCCTGTGTGGTCTACTGGCTCTCGCCAGTTGCGGATTTTTTCCATTTTATCCACTTGAGCGTGGATGCCTTGTTTGTCCACGTGGCTTCCTAGAACATCTGGGATTGGGGCAAATGGCTGGAATTTTTTTCAGCATATGTAGAACTTTGCCCCCTTGAGGCAATTGAACAACCACAATAATGCTTTATTGTGGTTCTCCACTGAGCTTGTGCTGGTGAATATATCATCGAACCAGATGTGTAGGCATCTGCCTACTTCTCCTCATAGTTCCCAGGTCAGCATGTGCTGGAAAGTACAGGGAGCGTTGCAGTCTCCTTGCTGCATTGTGTCCGAGTTGTACATCCTGTGGGGCTTAGAGAATGTCGTCCTATGGACATCATCTGGATCCATGTGTATTTGTTCATACATGTCCGACATATCGATTTTGGATCGGTATGTTGTTCTGGCAACTGATTCTTGGATCAGTCACATGTCTGGTGTTAGAACGGGGCTGATACAGATGACTCCGGAGTGGAATTGGAGATTTAGTGTGGAGGGACCTTGGCCTCAGCGACTCAAGCGGAGCGCTGTGTCATTGCTGTTTGTCCATTTGGTCCTTAATTTCACAGTAGGTGAGCAGGAAGTCTCTAGGGGGCATTTCAGGTCGATTTCGGACTAAACCAAAACGAGTATGTACAAGCGCCAATATATATAATGGAAGGGGCAAAAGCACAAGGAAAACAAAGGGTAACCGAATCGGAACGAAGACGTCCGAACGGGAACAAAGGGTAGAAGGAGCGGAGCGGTACCAAAGGTCATAAGGCAGGACCTGTGATACGTCCGAAAGGAGGTAGGGAGGGTGAGGCCCAGAGGGGCAGGAGGATGAGGGGAAGTGGGGGTGATGACTAACTGGCTAGAATGGGAAGAAGCAGTAGTCCAAATAGGGATGAGGGGTAAACGCGAGAAATACATTACAAGCGGTGAGAGTGCCGAAGGCGATCCGCGAAGCTCGGGGGTTGCAGAGCTTATGGAGGTTACGGAGGCGGGGTTGAAAGTCCGAGGGATATTGGCAATGGTGTTTACGTAGTATGAGGTCACCAATGCAATGGACTAAGACCGAGGTGGAGTCAAAGTCCGAGGTAGGGACTATGATGGAGGCTCGGAGCAAAGGTACGAGCGGTGTCCGAGTGCGAAGTACGGGACAGCAGTGGAAGGTTGTAACTTGGCGGAAGGGTGGTGGAGGAGGAGCAGAGGAGGAGGAGGAGGAGTAGTAGGAGGGTGGCGAGAGGGGCAGCGTTCAGTCCGAGGTGAGTATCGGAGCGGACGGAGATAGCGGAGGAGAGGGAAGGAGGAGCAGAGGCGGCGTGGGGGGTGAGAGGAGGTGTGTTGCCAGGACCAGAGGTGAGTATCGGAACGGCAGCAGTAAGGTATGACTCCGGAGGTGAAGAGGGTGGAGGTCCGGAAGTCGGGTCGGGGTCGGGTATGCACGGATATGACAGAGAGACCTTCTAGATGTGGTACATCTGGAAGTTCTAGTCCTTCCAGACTAGGATTGGACCAACCTTCAGGGTACTTTCTTTCGATTACCCTGAGGTGTGTTTCAATCCTGCCTCCCTGTCAGGGGGGCTTCTTTTTTGGTTGTTCTCAAGCTCTTGCTCGAGTTTTCCATCCATGTGATCTCGTCACACAGTCTTCACTGACTCCAAGGGTATCTATGTTGCCCTTGTTCACTGTTCTCACTTTGTGGGACCGGAGCTTACCTGGTTTTTGTTTAACCAGGGGGCGCCAAATATGGCATCGTATCTATCGATGTTAATTACATCGAAGTAGTGTTTTTCTACATGGCTGTTGATCTCAATGTCCACGTTTGTTCCGAACAGGATCTGTGATCTTGTTCCTTTCGTCCCAATTTGAAGGAAGACTGGGTTCTCCAATTGGAGAATTGGGATGTGGACCGCGCAGATGAAGTCCAGCGATATAGCGTCCATTTCGGCTCTGCTGTCAAATAGCACATAGGCTTGTATGCCTGCTATTTTCATGTGAGCCACCAGCGTTCTCTTTGTTGAGAGCGGTCTGTTTGCAGGGTATTTTCCCGCATCTTTCAAGATGTGGAATGTCACATCAAACAAGGGGGTCTGGGTTTTGATGGACTTTTGGTCCTTCTTCCCTTTCTCCTTGTTTTCCTTGGGTACTTTGGTGTATTTCCCCAAGGCATCTTTTCTTGGTGCTTCCACCAAGGCTTCAGTGACTTTCTTGTCTGCCATGTTTTCTAACTGGCATGCTACAGCCAGTTTGATTTTATAATTTATGTCGTCATAATTGACGACTGACATTGGGCCCATTCTTATGGTCCCGACATTGACTTCCTCACCCTCTGAGTCGGGTGAGTATTGAGGTCCTTCATATGGGTCCTCTACTTCAAAGCTTGATGCTCCAGAGTTACCAGAGTTGTTCTCTGGTTTTTCATCTGATGAGTCTTCCAACTCTTCTTCTGATGCGTTTGCGATCTCCATGGTGGCTATGCACCTTGGTTTTTCGTTGCTCATTGCATTGTGTCTTGGGTAATCTTTCGTTTGCCCTATTTTGCCGCATTTACCGCAAATTGGAACTGACTTTTGGTCAGTTTTCCTCGAGTTTTTTGAAAATGTATCATCTTTCCATCTGGATTTCAGCTCTTCAGCCTTCTTTCCTGATGGGAGGGCTCTACCGCAGCTCGTGGTTGCTGTGGTAGTTGTTCAGGTATAATATCCCGATTTGTAGGCTGAAGACATCTTCAGCCCATCGATTATCTTGTCTACATGAGATATTGCTTTTAACATCTCCTCATTTGAGGAGAAGTCCACTCTGATTCTGTCATGAGCGATCATTTCCCTCTTCCATTCGAGGGGAATGTAGTTTAGGAACCTGGCATTGAAGGACACCTGGTCTGGCAGCGTCACCATCTGGGCTGCTGCTGTAGACAGTTCTAAGTAGAACTGTTTGAGGCCTTTTTCTGCTTCGTATTTAACATTGCAGTACTTCTTTGTCGCATTCAATGCGGCAGAGGCTTTAATGAAAGTTCTCATCAATATGTTGAGAACTTCAAGGAACATGCCCTCATCTCCTCTGAGGAGAGTTTCATCTCGGAGTCTTATTCCGAGGTCGAACGCGGGTCCCCCTAATCCATGAATCAAGCAGTCCAGATGGACTTCGTCAAATTGGGGACCTTTGCATCCTTGCGAGGCAAGGAATCCCAGTAGTTCTGTGAACCACTGCCAGAACGATTCCATGTTGTTCTCTCCTGACCATTTCTTGTCAGGAAAAGCCGGCCCATTTTTTAGTGCTTCAGGGTTCACTCCCTCTGGGTAGGGAGTGAGTATTCTCACTTCGGCCATTCTTATGGCCTTTTCATACCATTTCTCTAGGTACTCCTCTTGCTCCCCTGCCTTTGTGGGGTTGCTATCCAATGGAGATCTCTCCTTTGGGGGGGTTTTTGCTGGGGGAAATCTTCCTCGCAGCGTTTCTTTGGTTCACACGAATTTGCCTGAAGTTGTATTTGGATTCTCTCATTGTTTTGAGAGAGTGTGGTCGAGTTACCTCTCTGTTCGAGAGGTTTGTCGAAGGTGGACGTTTGGCTGAACCTTTGGTATGTGCTGATTCTCCTCCTAATTTCTGAACGATGCCTTCTTTTGGCATTGTCTTCTCCTATCCTTGGGAGAAGGATCTCCTTAGCGTCTCTGTCAAGTCGCTGATGATACTCCAGTGTGCTTTCACTGGTGGTTCTTTTCATGAATTTTTCACGAGTTCTGTTTTTGTCCTGGCCCATGGCCCAGGGGTATTTTTTTTGTTTCCTCACTATTTTGTGAGAAGTTTATCTCCTTCAGCAAGTCTGTCTGCTTGCTGATTTTTTCAGTCAATGCATCGATTGCGTTGGCCATTCTTTCTAGAGTTATCTCTAGACAAGCCATGCTATTGTGGTTCATTTCCTCAATCTTTCTTTGGATTGAGTTTATCGCGTTTATTATGCAGGATTCCTGGTTTTCCAAGAGGAAGTTTGGTTGGGCGAGCAGTGACTCTCCCCAGTTGACATTGCTGCTTCTGGGGGTTCCAGAAGGGGTTCTTGGAGTGAACACTCCATGCTCGCTTTGTTTAGGTGAGGCTGTTGTGGAGGGTGCTTCCCTTTCATAGAGGGGTCTGTTTGCTGGTTTTTCCTTATTTTTCCATAAGGCTTCCTCAGCGAATTCCCTGATTTCGGTTCACCTCCTCCGAGGTTGGTGACCTTGCCTTGTCTGGCATGGCATGGGGTAGTGTAAACAGCGGAAGTTCTTTTGGAGCTTCTGCACTCTGAGAGATCCTGCTCTCAGGGCGTTTTTTCGCACCTTCTCAGGCTTCCAGCCTGAGAAGAAGTTGGTCTTCACTTTCCATCCTCCATTTGGATGGAACCTGGAACAAATCCAGTAGTTTTTTGGATAGCCGATGTGGAGGCTCTTCCCTTTGTTTCCCTTTGTCTGCCTTTGGGGCTTGACTTGGGGACATGGGGGAGGACTCCAGGGGATAGTTGGGCCCTGGAGTTTCCTGCGACTCTATCCAATCAGCTTTTTGGGCTGATCGTTCGGCGCTTACATGTTTATTGCACAAGTCGATCACCTCCTGAGGAGGTGAGGGATCTTCCCCAGCTTGGGTTAGATTGGTATGTCATGGAGTTCTAGGGGTATTGGGCCCTGCACTTACTCCACATAAGTTTCTAGAACCTTCAGGGCCAGCCCTGAGGTGGTTGCTTTTACCAGATCATGTTGATCCTCATCGTCTTCTGATGATGACTGTTGATTTGAATCTCCCATGATGGGAGATTGTGGTTTCTTAATGAACTGCTTGTTTCATTTTAGCATTGCTGCAGACGCGACCTTGCCCTTGCAGGCATGTTTAGGTGCCATTGGCGCTACCGAGTCAGATTGTTAAGATGTTAAGTTTTTGTGGGTTGTGTTGTAAAACACACCTCATACACTTAAAAAAGTGTGAGGTCTCAGTGGGTAGCTCAGCACACAGAGCCGTAAGTGATACAATGGTGTGTATTTTACGGTAGTGTGTAAGCAGTTACCCAGAGTGTCATATCCCGGAATCCCGACCCCGCGCACTCCCACCACACCACACCTTCCTAACAACTTCACCATCCCCTACACCATGCCTCCCCGACCCCGGGTCCCCATGACCCCTCTCTCTATAGCCCACAGCCCTGTGTGTAAACAGCCTATCTTAAGGCATAACCTACTGTGGGTAAGAAAGTGAGAAGAAGGTTAACTTCTCACTTTCCCACAGTGGCCCAATATGGCGAAAACTTCCGGGGATACCCGGAAGTCACATGAAGAGTGGGAACCGGGCCCGGAGCATGTGGCACATGGAGCATGCGGGGCAGAGTGCACAAGCGGGTGCAGGTCCGGGTCCGGGCTAGTCAGGGTGTGTGCCCTGACACTTTCGGTGTTGCCCCATTGTCATTCGGACTTTGACTAAGTCCTTCCCATTCCCCTTTATAAATACCTGTAGATTAGAACCTGTAGTTCCTCAGTTCTAATATTGACTAAAATGCCACCCAAAGTCCCTCTGAGTGAATCCCGTTCCCATTCTACAAGATACCTCAGACATAAGAAATACAAGGACTAACTGAGATGTAACGGAGGCACAGTGCTCCCTCCGAGTCGCTGAGGCCATGTCCTTCTTAGAGCCTCTTGTACCACCCAGCAGAACTGGGCTCCCTGAGAAGCTTCAGTTCACTACCGGAGCTCTTGGACCCCCCTCTAGTTGAGCCCTGCCTGCATTCGGACTCACGCATTTACCCCTATGATCCGGGTTTTTGACACAGAGGTTACCACTTACCCACATGACTATATGTATCTTAATTACATGTGGCTCGGGGTTTGGGGCTATTACCCTGACAAAAACCGACCATCTGGGGCATATGTCTTAGCGGAGTTGGATGGAACAGTGTTGTCCAAGCCCATAGCAGTGCAACGGGTAAAAATGTTTTATTTTCACAAGAACAATGAGCCTATCATACACAAACAGAAGTGTTATAAAAATGGGGCCTAATTGGCCCATTTCTATAGCGTCCGGGTGCAGGAGGGGGCCGTGACATTGAGAAGATGTTACAATTAATGTAACAGATGTTGTAACAGTGGGGTTTACAATAACATAGACATCGGGTGTTTTGGGTGATAATAGTTGGTTAGGTTGTTATTATATACATGTCACGTGATAATATACTGTACAGAGGCCATAAGAGGCTAAAAATGGGAATTTCCCATTTCCATAACAAGAAGCCTGCACAAGAGGGAAATTGGAAAACAATTGAGAAATGGCATAATTTGGAAAGGAAACAGTGGTTAGGAGAGGAGGAGGCTGATGGGACCCCATCAGAAGAGAGCGAGAATGGGGATGACTCAGGAGACGATGACTTGGGAGGATTATCTGATGAAAATTCAGAGAGTCTGGAGAAGGTGATGAATCTACAAACACAACAGGGACGATTTTGTGGAGATAACATTTGAAATACCTTACAAGGAAAGTGTTAGACACTGATCCAGAGTCGGCACCGAAGGTTGCCATTGCGGGCTGCTATAGGCCGCGATGGCCGCGATGCCTCGAACAAGGCCCGAGGGTAGGGCATTTGGCCTCAGCAACTCTAAAGGAGCGCTGTGCCCCCTAGTTGTCTCTTGGCCCTCGTTTCGGAATTACTGGGGTTGCCTTGTTGGGGTCAGGACTTAGGGGTCGTGGTCACATCGATATTAGAGCTAAGGTACAATAAAGTATCATACAGGATATATATAGGAGGAAGAAATGAATGGAAGCGGACCCGGGCCGGAGGCCAAAGGGTCCGGAAGCAAACAAGAATAAGGAGCGGGGTTGGCCGCATAGTGGCCGGCAATGACCGAGGGTCAAAACAAACAATAACAGATAAATAAAGGAAAGAGCGTAGGGCCGCGATAGCGGCGATGGTATCGTAGCGGCACTGGACTCAGAGTTGGGCCGGAGTCGGGTGCGGGGATGATAGCGGCCCTGTAGGGGCCAAGTGGGCAGGGTAGGGGAGTCATGCTGGGCACGGTGCTGGAGGCGGACTCAGGGTGGGGAGGTTGGTGCAGCAGCAGGGGAGTCAGCCAAGTGTGGGGGAGCCTAGGGGCAAGCAGGGGAGTGAGCAGGGAGTCCTCAGGGAGGATAGAGCTGAGGTCGGGGCTCGCGCTCACGCTCGTGTAGCGGGAATGGGCTTGGGCGGCATTGGGACGGGCGGCTAACGGGCCGGAATGCATGGCCGTGACAGAAAGCCAGGCACGGTTAAATAAGGAAATATTATATTGGGACGCAGTGTGGGATAGATGGACCATCAGAAAACAATTGATAAAAGAGGGAAAGGATTTGCCAAAGGTAATTGACTTGTTAAGTGAATGGGCAAGGGAAGCAGTGAGGTACGATCCATGATGGGACTATAGGGACCATGAACGGAAACATCAGCCCAGGTCATATATGAGGTATAAAAGTCCTGAATCACTGAGAGGATGTCACAGCCATGCATTCCAGCCCGTTAGCTGCCTGTCCCGATGCCACCCAAGCCCATTCCCACTATGCGAGCGCAAGCGCAAGCGCCAACCTCAGCCCTATCCCCCATGAGGACTCCCTGCTCACTCCCCCGCTTGCCCCTAGGCTCCCCTGCACCTGGCCGACTCCCCCACAGCCACACCAACCTCCCCACCCTGAGTCCACCTCCGGCACCGTGCCCAGCGTGACTCCCCTACCCCACCCACTTGGCCCCTACAGGGCCGCTATCATCCCCGCGCCCGACTCTGGCCCAACTCCGAGTCCAGCGCCGCTACAATACCATCGCCGCTATCGTGGCCCTATGCTCTTTCCTTTATTTATCTGTTATTGTTTGTTTTGACCCTCGGTCATTGCCGGCCGCTATGCGGCCAACCCCACTCCTTCTTCTTGTTTGCTTCCGGACCCTTCAGCCTCCGGCCCGGGTCCGCTTCCTATATATATCCTGTATGATACTTTATTGTACCTTGGCTCTAATATTGATGTGACCACGACCCCTAAGTCCTGACCCCAACAAGGCAACCCCAGTAAGTCCGAAATGAGGGCCAAGAGACAACTACGGCACAGCGCTCCTTTAGAGTTGCTGAGGCCAAATGCCCTACCCTCAGGCCTTGTTCGAGGCATTGCAGCCATCGTGGCCTATAGCGGCCCGCAATGGCGACCTTCGGTGCCGACTCTGGATCAGTGTCTAACATGCGGTACCAGTCACTCAACGGAGCAAGAGGTAGAGTACCAGTATGTCCTAGACAGTAGGCAAGGTCCATTTGACAAAGGCGATGTAAGAACATCTTCGGAATTGATGAGGGAAGGTATGTGTCAACCAGCGGTGTGAGGTCCGAAGGCTAACGGAAGAGTAAGTGGAGGTGGATGAGTTGGGTTGTGGGTTCCGGAGGTCCGGACAAGGTAAGCTCAAGACTATCGCTCAATGGAGCGCATAGGAGAGACAAGTTATGCCATGAGACATCAGAACCACAAGCCAAGTCGGCCAGGGTGGTGTAGAAATGTCATCGGAAGAGAGGAGGACGTAGTATCAACCAACTGGATGAGGTCCAAAGGAAGATGGGGGCCAGATGGGATGGAAGCGGAGCATGGCTCGCTATCCCAGAGTAGAGTGCTTAGCATTACTAATGGAATGCCAGGCAGTGGGGAGTGCAACAGGGAATCGGGTGGAAGCGTCTACCATAGGACAAGGAGTCCAAGTGGAGACTGGGGGGTGATCACGGAAAGGCAGACTGGGTTGTTCCAAAGCACAGACTAGGTAACTGCTCTTAAACCCCTCGATCAATGGATCGAAATTGGGCGAGTCAGTAGGTGTCCCAGAACTTAAGGGACAAGGACCATCTATGAATGATGAAGGTTCGTCCATGTTGATTCAGACCGAAGCGAAGTGGATGGGGTAAGTCGAAGGCCTGGGTACTGAGGTGACAGTAGTGCCTAGACGACAGTTGGGTGATGACCAGCAAGGAGCCGGTGCATCGGAAGGTGATGGGTGTCAAGGACCGAAGGGTCCGAGACAGAAGAGAGGAGGTCCGGAGGGACCGAGAATTCTAGAAATAGACAGAAGACATATTAAAGGAGGAACAGAAAGTTAGAACCAAAACGGAAATAACAAAGCAGAAGATACTGATCTAAATATGAGAGTCGGAGAGTCGGAGTTATGGGTACAGAGACTGGGAGGTGGTGGGAACGGCGGGCGGGAGGGCAGCAGACTGGGAGGTGGGTGCTGCAGGCTGGGGGCTGCAGCAGGCTGGGGGGCTGCAGCGGGCTGGGGGGCTGTGGACTGGGAGGTGGGTGTGGCAGGCTGGGGGGCTGCGGACTGGGAGGTGGGCATGGCGGGCGCGGACTGGGAGGTGGGTGCGGCAGGTGGGGGTGCAGCAGATTGGGAGGTGGGCGCAGCGGGAAGGAGGGCAGCAGACTGTGAAGTGGGCATGGCGGGCTGGGAGGAAGTGGCAGTGGAATTTGTCTGCGCTGCCTCGCTGACTTGCCCACCCGTGCCCTCCTCCTCTGTCCCATCAATCTCGGGGGAAGGAGCAGTGACATAATTGGTGGGCTCCGGAATAAATGGCAAAACTGCTTTCCATGCGTTGCGAAGCACGTCAAGGTCTGGATCGCCCACGCGACCTGTTTCTGAAACAGAAATTATGATGCTGAGAAGGGCATCCTCGAGTAACTTGTGAGGGCCCTGAGGCTCACTGAATCCCCCCTGCAAGGTAGCGTATGACAGCAAGTTGTTGATGGTGGGGAGGGTAGATGGGTTCGTGAGATTGGTGTCAAGGAGTAAGACGAGCGGAGAGACCAATATGGCCATTATGAGGGGGCTGACATAGGAATAACTGAAACATCGTCAGTATGACCCACCTGGGATAAGAAGGAGGCATACCGTTCGGTGGTGAGGCAGAATTTCGCTTTCTGTATTGTCGATCTTAGTGAAGAAAAAAGATGATGAATTTAGTGATACTCACAAAAAACTCCAGTGGTCCTACCTCACACATCTCTCTCAGAGCGGCCGCACAATAATAAATGTGACTGATTAGGCGTAGCTGCTGGGAGTTCGTTTCTAGATGTACCGCATGGTCGATGAGGTGTTGTAAAGTGGGGACTTGGGCATCAGGAAGAATGGGGCAGGAGGTAGAACCAAGTTGAAGGAGATTGGGGGGCTCCCTGCGTAATGCAGTAAGGCGATCTATAACATTGCCTAACCAGTACTGGACGGTCCACCTGTTGCTCTTATCAAATGTAAGGGTGCCACCGGATAGGCTTGAATCGAAAGTGTACTGATGACAACCTGACCAGTGAGTGCGAACCAGCAGCATAGAAGAAATGATCAATGGAAAGATTTCTCTGCCTACTCGTGCTTTGAAAGTGGGCAGATGTGACGTCGGACTCAGCACAAGGTCTGGCACAAGATCCTTTCTCCAGGGGCCAAACTTCTGCACTGTCTCAACAAGGACTCGGTAAAAATAAGACTCATCCTGGGGCCCAAAGTCGTCCAAAGCATCTTGAACCAGATCCGAAAAACTTTCGAATTCCTTGGGCATAGACATTGGTGAATTCAGCGATGGTGAATTCGGCCAACGCCGCTATCCTCCATATATATATAGCACTTGGCACATGACTACATGTGATCGGTATATCATTAATGGAAATTGGGTTGACACTTGCCTGGACAACATAATCATCTACTCAAACAGAATTTGTTGAAGTTCCTTGTTTTTCTTTGTACGCTGCGGACTGCCCATTGAGTCCTATGAATTGAATTTCTTGCACATGGACATTTCCCTAAAGGATTGCCCAATGCTTCCACGTTGATGGATGCAGAGGATGGCTTAAAAGCCACCTCGTGCAATTTTCTTTCCTCTTGTCATATCCATCCCTGGCCATCGACTTCCGGTCTCTCCGATCCCTCCGTTCTAACTCCGCTCCCCCCTCACCAACCTCGGAGCCCCCGTATTCCGCAAACCTCTCGGTACCCCTCGATGGTCACCACCCCCTCATTTCAATTTATTACCTACGCCTCCCTAAGTACGGAGCCCCGAAGACTTCCGGACAGCTCCAACGTCCGCTAGCGCACTCCCGCCTCCGCTGGGCAATACACTCACCTGCCCTGCAGAGCCCACCTTCGGGCCTATCCCTCCTTTCCATTTCTGGGTTAACGCCTGCCTTTCCACTAACCCCACGAACCGACTCGTCGGTAATATTCAGTCGGCTAATGTCTTAACCCCGTTAGCTCCGCTCCGTTCGGCTCCGCCAATTGCGGAACCGTCTCCGCTGTAACCATATATATACACCACTTGTACATAGGTTACGCCCCAGCAGATAAATCAACTAGAGTTACCCCCCTAGGTTCTAAGTGCCAGTCAGTAAGTTAGGGCACGGACGTGTCACTAGGCACAGCGCTCTTGGCAGAAGTCGCTGAGGCCAAAGCCCTCCGTTACGGAGACATTCCTTCGTCTCAAGTCTGGTCTCTGACACCTCTCCTCAGGTCATGTACTTGGAACCGAGGTGAGATCTCCTTCATCCTTTAACCTTCTAATGTTGTATGTACTCTTAAACAGTCTGATCGGTCCTAGCCAAAGTAGTAAACTTGGGCCGGCAGCAATTGCCATTCGAAGGAGCGGCTCAGGGTGAGTGGTAAAAAATGATGGTATTATAGGATGGTGAAGGGGAGGGAGGTGGTGAGATAAGATGAAGACTAGGCCGTGATTGATGTAGGTGGCCTGCACGCTGCACATCGAAGACCAAATGGCCAGTGAGAGTGCTTTGAATCAGCAACGGGTTCTGACGGAGGTAAATGAGGAAGGCCTCAGATGACCAGCGCCCAATTGCAGGGATACGATCAAGAGGCACTCCAGCGAGAGCGAGGGCAGTTGCTCCTCCTGAGCGGAAAGAGTGAAAAACCCTGGTCCGAAACCTGAGCAGACAGAAGCAATGAGAGCAGGATTAGGGTGAGAGGAGAGTAGAGACTCGAAATGGTCAACGTTGATGGGGGTGACAATCTCGAACAAACTAGGGTTAGACAGAATGGTTTGCGTGATGTCATGGAACTGGTAATCGCTAGGGGGAATAGGTAAAGCGCTCTCGGTATAAGTCGTGGAAGGTCATCATGTGAATCTCATCTAACAGGGGCGCTTACTTTGCTTATCTGCTTTACCCCGGTCAGGGCTAAGCTTTCTCTTTGGGTTTCAAACACTCTGGACCCACAAGAGATGCATTTATGTAAGTACCTCCATTTTCCTTTGAACCACTCGCTGGGTCTAGAGCTTTCCCCGCATTATCTGCAAAGACACCCCTTGGACAACCGATATCCAGGTCTATAGAGGTAGGTTCTCAGAACATTTGAAGAGGGCCCAGAGGCCTCTTTTGTATGGCAACATCCTAGGACATCCCTTTCAAGCAACAACGTCCGGGACACCCTTACATAATTCAAACTGAAGTCACATGTCTGTTGCTGTGCATCTAGAAATCATGGATTGTGAGTTGGAGTAATAATGAGGAGATTTATCGAAAAAGGCCCAATGGAAAATGGTTGAAAACTGGTTCTTGGTTCACCCAACACCATGGGAGTGTAGGCAGGTTACCAGCCTCTATTGGAATAGAACTGGAGTGGTATGCATGGGACATGATATGCAAAGTCTAAGCTCAGTGCCTCTTAGATGTCGGAAAAATATGAATAAATATGTTCAGGTTCCTTTAGGACATATATTGCAGTGCACAAACTTTCAGGACATTTGGACTGCTATTCGGCAAGATAGGGGAAAATGCACAATTTATTCCCCGCTCCTCCCATACTAATAGCAGCTGGTAACCTGCCTAGCTCCTCCCATGCTATCTGGCTCATTTCTCCACCGTTTGGGATGAGGTCAACTGCGTTGGAAAGCTAAGGTTTGTTTTAGTTGAATCGTGTAACGGTAGCACGGTTATGGGGAGCGGTTGAGGCTTCCAACACAAGTTTGGGTTTCCAGGCCACTTTTGTAAGTTCTTTTACAAGTTGTGGAAACGTGCTTCACTTCAGCAAGTTTATCGCGATTGTCCCTCCTGGCAGATCTCATGATGAGGTGCACGAGGTCGTATTTAGTTTTGCGACATGCTACCCTGTTCAGGCAGGAATTGATGATATAGGACAAGGAGGGAAGTGATAATGGAGGAATGAGATGTTTTGTTTTTGTTTTATACTTAGAGGCGAGAAATGTAGACCATTAAACAAACAGAAAGGAACCGAAGAGAGGAACAAGAGAAAGGAAGAGCAGACTATTTGTGTGTCTCCAAAGAGACTTCCGGTTTGATTTCCGGAGTTGCAGACCTTGGTTGCTCAAGCCGAAGGTGCGGGAGAACAAGGACTTGAAGTAAATCAACAGCCGAAGGGGCCGGACTTAACCGCAGGTTCAATCGGAGGTGTTACCGAAGGGAGAGCGTCGATAACCGGGGATAGGGGTGTATCAGAGGTAGGCGGAGTTGAAGTCGGAGGTGCAAGACATCGCAGGAGATGGTAGCAAGGGAGTTGGGTATGTTGCATCCATCATGGGGTGTGGTCCGGAGGGTAACTCCAGGAACCGAGGGTAAGGAGAGTGGGGTAGGTCGATGTGTGATGACCTAAGGGGGGTCTGAGAAATCTCAGATGCCTCAGGGTGAAGTGGTATGGAAGCGAAAGGTGAGGTCGAAGGTTCCGGGTAGGTGCAATCATGAGTGGGCAGATGTAGATGTGGGTCAGATCGCCGATGGAAGTGATGGACTGCAGGGGAACCTAGGATGGGTGGATGGAGGGTGCTTCCAGGGACCTAAAGGGGGAAGGAGGACGCTGCAAGCGCCACCTAGAAAGAAAGGAGTAGTGGTGCCTAGTCAACCCACTTCCAGGACTTCGGAAGGAGCGCCCAAAGTGGCTGGGAGGTGCTGGTGGCTTACCCGAAGCCAGAGCAGAGGGTGCGGTCGACTGCGGAAGGTGGAATTGCAGTCGGATGCCAGGTGCTAGAAGTCGGAGCTGGACAACAGCAACGTGGAGTCCGAAATACTGTTAGAACGGGCAGATTCGGACGACTCCGGAGTGGAATCGGAGACTTAGCATGGAAGGACCTCGGCCTCAGTGACTCAAGCAGAGCGCTGTGCCATTGCTGGTTGTCCTGGGGGTCCCTAATTTCGGATCTAGCAGAGGGAAAGTCTCTTGGGGGGAATTCAGGTCGATTTCGGACTGAGGTTACAAGTTACTAGGTACATTGTATATAAGGAGGGGTCCGGAATCAAAAGGATCAAGGGTAGGATGAAAGGAGACAAAGGGAGATGGAAAGAGGAACAACACCGAGGGTCAAGGGTTGGACTCAATGGTGTTTCCCAAAGGAGGAGTGAAGGGCCAAGGCCCAAGGAGGAAGGAAGGAGGTTGGGAGTGGGGAATGGCTAGCTGACTGAATAGAAAGGAAGCAGCAGCCCAAATAGGAATGAGGGAGTATAGCGGGATTGAATAGGACAATGCAATAGTTGCAAGGTCCAAGGTAAGTCCGGAAAGTCCAAACTTGGAAGTTAAACTCCGGAATATTGGCAAACATAATTAAATGGAATGAGCTAACCAATACAATGGTATAAGCGGAGGTGGGTCAAAGTCCGAGTCGGAGCTAAGACTGGAGTTCCGGAGATGGAGACGCAAACGGGATTCCGGAGTGGAGGTCCGGAGTTGGGAGCATAGGTGTTGCATGCTCATCTGGAGGGTGTCGAGGTTGGGGTCAGACCCGGAATGTTCCGGAGTCGGACCGAAGGTGGTGTCCGAGCTGGAGGTGGGATAACCTCTTGGGAGTCAGCAAGGAGAAAGTGACGGAAGGGAAGTAGGGCTCCGGAAGTCGGAGTTTGGAGTTCCAGGAGCCCGGAGCGGAGGTTGGGATTGTATGGATATGACACTTTCCACTTCTGGGTTATAACCCACTAATCCATTAAACCCCATAACCCAAGTTGTCAGTAATACTCAGTCGGCTAACCCATAACTCCATTAGGTCTGCTCCACCTGGCCCCTGCCACAGGCCTGCCATCTAGATTCCCTCTGGAACTATATATACCTAACCTGTTATGAGGATGGGGAGAACTTCTCCCTTCTCAACCTGTTCTTATAGTTGGATGGTGATCGTTAGATCTTGTTTGTACCATAATGGGATGTGTAATCAATGGGTGTTCCCAGTCGTGCATGAGAGCAGACGATCAAATTCCCATCAATTGTAGTGCATGATGGAGTGAGCTATTAAGGCTTTGATTGTGTGTAGTTGGAGACACCAGGATACATGGGCCAGCCATGGGTACTTGGTGCACAGTCATGACTCGTAAGATGTGTGAAGATCCATATCGTTGCTATCGGTTACTTGGCATTCGCAGTGCAAATGTACTGGTAGCAGGTTGTTAATGTCATATCCATACAATCCCGACCTCCGCTCCGGGCTCCTGGAACTCCGAAACCGACTCTGGAGCCCTACTTCCCTTCTGTCACCTTCTCCTTGCCGACTCCCAAGAGGTTATCCCACCTCCGGCTCTGACACCACCTTTTGTCCGACTCTGGAACATTCCAGGTCTGACCTCAACCTCGACACCTCCCAGATGAGCATGCAACACCTATGCTCCCAACTCCGGACCTCCACTCCGGAATCCCGTTTGCGTCTCTGTCTCCGGAACCTCCAGTCTTAGCTCTGACCTCGGACTTTGACCCCACCTCCACTTATACCCATTGTATTGGTTAGCTCATTCCATTTAATTACGTTTGCCAATATTCCGGAGTTTAACTTCCGAGTTCGGACTTTCCGGACTTACGTCAGACCTTGCAACTATCGCATTGCTCCATTCAATTCCGCTATTCTCCCTCATTCCTATTTGGGCTGCTGCTTCCTTTCTATTCAGTCAGTCAGTCATTCCCCACTCCCATCCTCCTTCCTTTGTCATATCCATGCATACCCGACCCCGACCCGACTTCCGGACCTCCACCCTCTTCACCTCCGGAGTCATAACCTACCACTGCCGCTCCGATACTCACCTTCGGTCCTGGCAACACACCTCCTCCTTACCTCTCGCCACCCTCCTACTACTCCGCTCCCCCTTCACAACACCTCCACCCTCCTGTCATCCTCCTACGCTTCCCCCATCCGCTCCGATACTCACCTTCGGACCTGACTACTCTCCTTTCCGCCACTCCTTCTCCCTTACCTTTCCCCTCTCTCCTCCCTCTGTTACTCCTCCGCCACCCTTCCACCAAGTTACGACCTTCCACCGCTGTCCCGTACTTCACACTCGGACACCGCTCGTACCTTGCTCTGAGCCTCCGTCATAGTCCCTACCTCGGACTTTGACTCCACCTTGGTCTTAGTCCATTGCATTGGTGACCTCATACTATGTAAACACCATTGCCAATATCCCTCGGACTTTCAACCCCGCCTCCGTAACCTCCGTAAGCTCCGCAACCCCCGAGCTTCGCAGATCGCCTTCAGCACTCTTGCCGCTTGTAATGTATTTCTCGCGTTTTCCCCTCATCCCTATTTGGGCTACTGCTTCTTCCTATTCTAGCCAGTTAGTCATCATCCCCACTTCCCCTCATCCTCCTGCCCCTCTGGGCCTCGCCCCCCCCACCTCCTTTGGACGTATCACAGGTCCTGCCTTATGACCTTCGGTACCGCTCCGCTCCTTCTACCCTTTGTTCCCGTTCGGACGTCTTCGTTCCGATTTGGTTACCCTTTGTTCTCCTTGTGCTTTTGCCCCTTCCATTATATATATCGGCGCTTGTACATACTCGTTTTGGTTCAGTCCGAAATCGACCTGAAATGCCCCCTAGAGACTTCCTGCTCACCTACTGTGAAATTAAGGACCAAATGGACAAACAGCAATGGCACAGCGCTCCGCTTGAGTCGCTGAGGCCAAGGTCCCTCCACACTAAGTCTCTGATTCCACTCCGGAGTCGTCTGTTTCCGCCCGGTTCTAACATCCTTCCTCCTTGGGCCTTGGCCCTTCACTCCTCCTTTGGGAAACACCATTGAGTCAAACCCTTGACCCTCAGTGTTGTTCCTCCTTCCAGCTCCCTTTGTCTGTTTTCGGAGTACCCTTGCTCCTTTTGATTCCGGACCCCTCCTTATATACAATGTACATAGTAACTTGTAACCTCAGTCCAAAATCGACCTGAAATGCCCCCTAGAGACTTTCCCTCTGCTAGATCCGAAATTAGGGACCCCCAGGACAACCAGCAATGGCACAGCGCTCCGCCTGAGTTGCTGAGACTGAGGTCCTTCCACGCTAAGTCTCTGATTCCACTCCGGAGTCGTCCAAATCCACCCGTTCTAACAGTTAACATGGGTGTACAGTGATGAGTGACTAGTGGCACCTTCGGTGACTTGGTGTTCCCAAAGGGAACGTACTGTTGGTGATGAGGTACAATGACTGATGAGGGAGGGACCAGACAATGGATGGGCAGCTACTTGGCACTCGTGTAGCAAGTGTGCTGGCATCACAGGAGTGTGCCTCAGAGCATTCGCGATCCCTAAGATCATAGTATGGCGTCATCCATCAGGTGCTGGAGGGAGAGCTGAGTGATGATGTCCTGTAGGATACAGGTTCCATGGGATGATACACAAGCCGAGAGTCTTCGACTCGTGACTTCAAGTTCTCACAACAAGAACCGTCAGAAGACTCAATGTAACCAGACATATAGGACATGTTGAGAGTTGTACAAGCACACCAGTTCAGCTGAGTCACAAAAGGGGGTTGTTACAAGGGACAGCACCCAAGACAGTTATAGTATGTCATAGTAGTTGGCGGGAACCGCCTCTGGCAGTTTCCATACATGATGCATGTGTTAGAATGGGGCGGATTCGGACGACTCCGGAGCGGAATCAGAGACTTAGCGTGGAAGGACCTCGGCCTCAGCAACTCATGCGGAGCGCTGTGCCATTGCTGGTTGTCCTGGGGGTCCCTAATTTCGGATCTAGCAGAGGGAAAGTCTCTTGGGGGAATTCATGTCGATTTCGGACTGAGGTTACAAGTTACTAGGTACATTGTATATAAGGAGGGGTCCAGAATCAAAAGGAACAAGGGTAGGACGAAAGGAGACAAAGGGAGATGGAAAGAGGAACAACACCGAGGGTCAAGTGTTTGACTCAATGGTGTTTCCCAAAGGAGGAATGAAGGGCCAAGGCCCAAGGAGGAAGGAAGGAGGTTGGGAGTGGGGAATGGCTAGCTGACTGAATAGAAAGGAAGCAGCAGCCCAAATAGGAATGAGGGAGAATAGCGGAATTGAAATGGACAATGCAATAGTTGCAAGGTCTGGAGTAAGTCCGGAAAGTCCGAACTCGGAAGTTAAACTCCGGAATATTGGCAAACGTAATTAAATGGAATGAGCTAACCAATACAATGGGTATAAGCGGAGGTGGGGTCAAAGTCCGAGGTCGGAGCTAAGACCGGAGGTTCCGGAGACAGAGACGCCAACGGGATTCCGGAGCGGAGGTCCGGAGTCGGGAGCATAGGTGTTGCATACTCGTCTGGAAGGTGTCGAGGTTGGGGTCGGACCCGGAATGTTCCGGAGTCGGACCGAAGGTGGTGTTGGAGCCGGAGGTGGGATAACCTCTTGGGAGTCGGCAAGGAGAAGGTGATGGAAGGGAAGTAGGGCTCCGGAGTTTGTTTCGGGGTTCCGGGAGCCCAGAGCGGAGGTCGGGATTGTATGGATATGACAGCATGACTATCTACAAATGGAAAGGTTGCGGGAAATCCTGCAGAGTACAAACAACCTCAGCCAGCACCAAAACCCCAATGGGGAAAGCTTTGCATGAGGGGGGGGAATGGAGTAGAATGGGTAAGGATAGTAGGGTATTGGGAAAGAGAGCGAAAGAGAGAGAGTGATGGAAAGGGGAGGTCTTTGACCATGCGACGGATATGGTTGTTGGAGACTCTATGTCATATCCATACAATCCCGACCTCCGCTCCGGGCTCCTGGAACTCTGAACTCCGACTTCCGGAGCCCTACTTCCCTTCCGTCACTTTCTCCTTGCCGACTCCCAAGAATCCCACCTCCGGCTCCAACACCACCTTCGGTCCGACTCCGGAACATTCCGGGTCCGACCCCAACCTCGACACCTTCCAGACGAGTACGCAAAACCTATGCTCCCGACTCCGGACCTCCGCTCCAGAATCCCGTTCGCGTCTCCGTCTCCAGTCTTAGCTCCGACCTCGGACTTTGACCCCACCTCTGCTTATACCCATTGTATTGGTTAGCTCATTCCATTTAATTATGTTTGCCAATATTCCGGAGTTTAACTTCCGAGTTCGGACTTTCCGGACTTACGTCAGACCTTGCAACTATTGCATTGCTCCATTCAGTTCCGCTATTCTCCCTCATTCCTATTTGGGCTGCTGCTTCCTTTCTATTCAGTCAGCTAGCCATTCCCCACTCCCAACCTCCTTCCTTCCTCCTTGGGCCATGGCCCTTCATTCCTCCTTTGAGAAACACCATTGAGTCAAACCCTTGACCCTCGGTGTTGTTCCTCTTTCCATCTCCCTTTGTCTCCTTTCGTCCTACCCTCGCTCCTTTTGATTCCGGACCCCTCCTTATATACAATGTACATAGTAACTTGTAACCTCAGTCTGAAATCAACCTGAATTCCCCCCAAGAGACTTTCCCTCTGCTAGATCCGAAATTAGGGACCCCCAGGACAACCAGCAATGGCACAGCGCTCCGCATGAGTCGCTGAGGCCGAGGTCCTTCCACGATAATTCTCCGATTCCATTCCGGAGTCATCCGAATCCGCACGTTCTAACACTCTATATCCATAACATAACCTGTAGATACATTACACCTCAGTGATAAAATCAACCCCCTCTTCTAGAGTTCCCTCCAGTCCATAAATTAGGGCACCAATGTGTACTAGGCACAGCACTCCTGGCATAAGTCACTGAGGCTGAAGCCCCCATCCACAGGGACATTGTCGTTTGTCCCAAACCTGGTGTTACGAGGATGGGGAGAACTCCCCTTTCCTCAATCTGTTCTTATAGAGGGATGACGAACATTGTATCTAGTCTGTACCATAACAGGATATGTAATCGATGAGTGATCCCAGTCTTGCATGGGAGTGGATGATCAAATTCCCATCGATCATGGTTGGTGATGTAGTGAGCTATTAAGGAATTGATGGTAGGTAGTCGGAGATGTCAGGATGGATGGGTCAGCCATGGGTACTTGGCACTCCTTGACAGAGCGTACTGTGTGCGCAGTTGCGACTCGTGAGGTGGGTGAGAACTTCATCTAACTGCCATTGGTTACTTGGCATTCGCAGTGCAAATGTACTGGTAGCGGGTTGATATCGTGAGCGTGCAATGAGGATTGACTAGTGGGGCCTTCGGTGACTTGGCATTCCCAAAGGGAATGTACCATTGGCAAGGGAATATGATGACTGATGAGGGAGGTAACAGACGATGGATGGACAGCTACTTGGCGCTTGCATAGCGAGCATACTGGCATCACGGGAATGTGGACCTCAGAGTATTCACGATCTCCAAGATCGTGATATGACGTCGTCTGTCAAGCACTGGGGGGAGAGCTAAGTGATGAAGTCCCATAGGGTACAGGTTCCATAGGATGATATACAAGTTGAGAGTCTTCAACCTGCGACCTCAAGTTCTCACAGCGAGGACCGCTAGAGGACTCGACATAACCAGACTTATAAGACATGTTGCGAGTTGTACAGTCACACAGGTTCAGTTGAGTCACAAGAAAGGGTTGTTGCAAGGGATGGCACACAAGACAGTTGTAGAGAGTAGTAGTAGTTAGCGGGAACCGCCTTCGGTGGTTTCCGTACAAGACACATGACTATCTACAAATGGAAGGGTTGTGGGAAATCCTGCAAAACACAAGTAACCTCGGCCAGCACCAAAACCCCAATGGGGAAACCTTTGCACGAGGGGGGGAAAGGGGTAGAACGAGTGAGGAGGGTAGGGTATCGGGATAGAGGGCGAAAGGGAGAGAGAGAGGGGGAGTGATAGAGAGGGGAAGTCTTTGACTATGTGACAGATATGGTCGTTGGAGACTCCGTATCCGTAACACCTGGTCTCTGACAAAATGGCAGTACTCATGCTATTCCTGCTTTGGGGCATTGGATTGAATTGAGTGATGGCCATTATGGGAGATGCACTGCATCCTCCCTCTCTGGTGATGCTTCTTTGTGGCTTCAGATTGAGTTGAGGCATAGTGTGTAACACCCCAACCTTCAGGGCCCTGTCCTCACTTTGTGGCATCAGATCAAAGCAAGGGGTGGTGGGTGTTGCGTAAATTCTTCAATTGTCAGGACCTTGTTCTCACTTTGTGTTATCAGATCGAAGTGAGAGATGGTGGGTGCTGTGTAAGATCCTCCAATTGTCAAGACCTCGTTCTCACTTTGAGGCAAAAAATCGAAGTGAGGGATGGTGGTCTTTGCGTGGGATCCTCCAATCTTCAGGACATTGTGCAGCATAAGATCGAAGCAAGGGGTGGTTGTCATTGCATGAAATCTCTCAATTTCCAGCACCTCATTCCCACCTTGCTGCATCAGATGAAAGTGTGGGACAATGGATGTGTGGAACTTGCCAGCTGTTACCAGCAAAACCGATCTGTCTGATTCATGCAGCAGCTCACTAGGGGTCTCTGGAACAGTCATTTCGTTTGCCTGACTGGTCCCAGCTGTCGTTTCCAGCATTGTTTTCACTATGCATTTGCTCACAACTGGGACCTTCCATCCGGGCTTAGCTCTCACCTGTTTAGGCTTACTCGATATCCTCTTTGACCTAGTCCTCATCTGTTTGGGGCTTGGATGACTTGATGTCCCCTGGTCATTGACACTAGTGAGTCTGCCTTGCATTTTTCTGAATGTCCTGCTTGAGTGCTGATGGTGTAGGTGGGCACAGCTGGTACCATGCAAACAAGCCAATTATTGTGATTCTACCACCTGCATCAAGAACCCCACTTCCAAAACACATCTACCACTGTTCCAGATACCCCTTCCACGTTTTCCATATTTTTTCCGATTTTTTCAAACCATTCCTGACCACGCACAACCATCAGTTTCCAAATTGGGTAACTGTCACCCATATATTCTGCCGCTTCCTCCATATCTCCATCAATTCTCCACCGATCTGGACGAATTTGGTATCGTTGGAAAGCCCTTGTCAACACAAGCCGAACAATGTTACGAGTGACGCATTTGGTTCAGCGGTTGAGGCGATCACCATGGTTCTTTATTTCCTTAACAACATCAATATTTCTTTGATATTCCTTTTTCTTATTTGTTCCTTGTGGATCTATTGCCGTCCTAAACCCGTCGGATCATTCGAATTTCCACGCATACGTTTTCATATTTATAACTGCCTCTTTCCTGTACTTACAAAAAGGACTCCCCAACAGAGAGAGGTGCTCCACAAGAACATGAAGTTTTAGCAAGAAGCTTACCAGCGCTCAGAGCAGCGAATATGGAGCCAAAGAGGCTCAAGATATAGTGCAGGGACAGAGTTCCCATTAGTTTGATTTCTACGAGTTTATCTTTTTTTATCACATTGCACCTGGACCATTTCTCCTCCCCCCTCCTCATCATCCAAACCTCCCCTGAGCACTCCCAACTCTGTGGCCCCCCTCTCCTTCTCATTAGGGTGGTAGAACCCTTTCCCCCTTACAATGGTCATTACCTTGGCAACTGCCCTGCATACCTAATCTTTGGGCAATAGATAAGACCAAATCTCACCCTTTGGGCCTGGAGCCCAGCATACTACCTTGCATTCCACATATTCCTCTGGACCACAGTACCTCAGCTCTAGCCTTCAAACATTTACTGATATACCCTTACCTTTGGTCATTGTCTTGACTCTCAACCTCTGGGCTGGAATGGTGTGAGAGAGTCAAGCAATGGGCAGTTTCACATGGTGCCCAATTAGATGGCAGTGACTTATCCAAGCATGGTACACAATGCCACCTGGCAAATTGGAGGTGATGCTGAAGTAAGAGGGGGAGAATGTTGGCACTCTTCCAGTTGTCCTGCACCTTGTCAGCTGAGCCCACTTTATCACCTAGTGTGTATATCAGTTGGTGATCACCCAGGCTCAACCCGAAGACATACTGATTAACATCCAAAGTTGTTTAGCACATGACTTGCGATGCTCCATGGGCTTACCAAACTCCTTGTCAATTTCAATAGCGAAGCCATCCTCATTCTTCATCACTGGTGTATAGAAGTCCACATTATCCTCATCTATAGCCCTCGACTTCACACATACATTGCTGCCACCTGGATACCTCTCTAAGTCATCATTAAAATGGACAGTTTTTTTAGCATGTTGCACAATTGTCAGAGACCAGATCCGGGATGAGAGATGATGCCCCCGAAATGGAGGGCTTCAGCCTCAGCGACTTATCCCAGGAGCACTGTGCCTAGTTACACACCCATGCCCTAATTTACCTCCTGACAAGGAATTCTAGAAGAGGGGAAACTCTAGTCAATTTTATCACTAAGGTGTAACCTATCTACAAGTTATGTATACATAGTTATGTACATAGAGGGCAGGCCTGTGGATGGCAGGGCCAAGTGGAGCAGAGCTAACGGAGTTACAGGTTAGCCGACTGAATATTACTGACAAGTCAGGTTATGGGTTTAGCAGAGTGATGGGCCTGAAGGTGTTAGAACTGGGCGAGGGCAGATGATTCTGGAGAGGAACCAGAGACATAGCAAGGAGGGACCTTGGCCTCAGTGACTCATGCAGAGCGCTGTGCCATTGCTGTTTGTCCATTTTGTCCTTAATTTCAGAAGCAGTGAGCAGGAAGTCTCTAGGGGGCATTTCTGGTTGATCTTAGACTGAGGGCCTAAAATGAGTATGTACAAGTGCCTGTATTATAGTAGAGAGATGAAAGCACAAGGAAATCAAAGGGGGTCTGAATCGGAACAAAGGCGTCCAAATGGAGACAAAGGGATGACGGAAGCAGAGCGGTACTGAAGGTCATGGGTTAGACTCTGTGGTACATCCGAAAGGAGATAGGGAGGGCAAAGCCCAGAGGGGCAGGAGGATGAGGTGAAGTGGGGATGATGACTAACTGGCTAAAATGGAAGGAAGCAGCAGTCCAAATAGGGATGAGGGGAAATCGTGAAAGATACATTACAAGTGGCAAAAGTGCCAAGTATGGTCTGTGGAGCTTGGAGGTTGCAGAGCTTATGGAGGTTGCAGAGGGAGGTTGGAAGTCTGAGAAATGTTGGCAATGGTGTTTATGTAGAATGAGGTCACCAATGCAATGGACTTAAGCCAAGGTGGAGTCAAAGTCTGAGGTCGGGACCATGACAGAGTCTCAGAGCGAAGGTACAGGTGGTGTCCAAGTATGAGGTATGGGACAGTGGTGGGAGGTTGTAACTTGGTGGAGGTTTGGCAGAAGAGGGTCAGAGGGAGGAGAGTGATGAGAGGAGTAAGGAGTGGAGTGGAGAGAGGAACAGGGTCTCATCCAAAGGTGGGTATCGGAGCAGACAGGGGTAGGGTAGGACTCCAGAGGTGGTGAAGCAGAGGGTCTGGGAGTTGGATCGGGATTGGGTATGTACGGATATGACAGAAGGTAGACTTACAGGGCAGGCAACTAAATTGCCCAGCAGAGGCAGGGGTGTGCTAGTGGACATTGGAGCTGTCTGGAGGCCTTCAGGGCTTTGTACTTAGGTGTCATATCAATTCAACTCCAGACCTCTGCTCCTGATTCTGGACCTCCATCTCCTCCTCCAGAACTCCACATCCTCCACCACCTCCTCCCCCTGTTGGTTGTGGAGAGCCCACTCCACCTCTGGCTCCAACACAACATCCAACACTACCTCTGGTCTGACTCCAGTTTACTCCGGGTCCGATCCCAACCTCGTACCTTCCAGACCAGAGCTTGTGATGCTCTGCACCTCCGGCTCCGGACTCCTGTATGGAAACCCCATCGCACCTCCACCTCTGGAACTCCAGTCACATCTCTGCCCCCAGACTTTGACCTCCTCCTCTGTCTTATCTCCTTGTATTCCTTATTGCATTTAATTTATTACATCTAGCCAATATTCCGGACTTTGACTTCCAACTCCAGACCTCCAGAATTTACTCCAGACCCTGCAGTCCCTACTGTATGGTGTCATTTAATCCTCTTGTTGCTTCCTCCTTATTTAGATGGCTGCTTCCTTTCCATATTAGTCAGCTGTCATTCCCCACAACCCACTCCACTCCTTCCCCTTGTCAGGGCACACACCCTGACTAGCCCGGACCCGGACCCACATCCGGACCCGCTTCCACCTGCTGTGCTTCCTGCATGCACGCACGCTCTGCACGCTGCATGCTCCGGACCTGGTTTCTACCCCTTCATGTGACTTCCGGGTATCCCCGGAAGTTTTGCTGATATTGTGGCCACTGTGGGAAGATGAGAAGTTAGCTTCCTTCTCATCTCCTTACCCACAGTAGGATTGTGCCCTGGATAGGGCTGGCCAGACCAGAGGCTGTGGACCATAGGGGAGGGTCATGGGGACCTGGGAGTCGTCCCCTGACACCCCTCTTGGCCTTGCCCATTTGGGAAGCACCATAGAGTTCCAACCCTTGACCCTTGGGGTTGTTCCCTCATCCAGTCCCCCTTTGTCTCCTTCCAGTTCCCTTTGTTCTCTGACTCCACTCCTGTAATTATATGTACACTCTGTACATAATTTCCTGTACCCCTAGTCTGAAATTGACGACAACTAGAATTGACGACTAGAACCAGAATCGACTGGATTGTCCCCCCAAGAGACTCCCCCTGCTAACCTGAAGTTAAGGACCACCTTTGTTATAGGAATGGACTAGAATCTTATGGTCCATGGTTGCAAGCAGGTGGAACCAGGTATGTCTCCTTATTGTTTTCCTTTATTTCTCTACCTGAACCCCATGCCAAGCTTTCCCACTGGGTTTTGGTGCTGGCTGGGGGAATTGTCGAATTTCAAGGGATTTCCCTTGACCATTGCAACTTTAATATATAAACTAGTCATATGACATGTAAAGGCAAATGCCAAAAGAGGTCTTTCTTTATCAAATACATAACCCAAAACCTTGTACCATGATTGTAACTGCCACACCATTGTCCCACCACTGTAAACCTTCCCTGTAACATCTGATTTGATCCATATCGATGTCTACATTGATATTCTCACAATCTGTGAGAAAACCTCAACAGCCTGGTGAGTGCTCAGACACTGGACCTTGCTCTTCTTGCTCCCACCTCCCCACTGGGTGGTTGAGTTCCCATTCCTACCCTTTCTGTAGTACCCTACTGGGTCCTACAACCCTTCCTCCCTTCTTGGGACGGAGAAGTGATTCAGGCAGCCCCAGGATGCCTGGCCACGTACCCACAGGCCCAAATTCCCACAGTCACTCATTCCCGTGCACTGGTCCAACAACTGTCAAGTCCCAACCTACCACACTACCAGTACACTCCCACGAGTGCCAAGTCACTGATGGCAGACCCATAGGTGGCTCCCCCAAGGAGCCCCCATCATACTCACTACCAGTATGCTCCTGTGAGCACCAAGTCACCAATAGCAGACCCATAGGCGGCTCCCCCAAGGAGCCCCCATCATACTCACTGCTGGTATGCTCTATGGAGTGCCAAGTTACCGTTAGCAAGACACTAGGTGGCTCCCCCAAGGAGCCCCCACCACACTCACTACCAGTACACTCTTCCGAGTGCCAAGTTACTGTTAGTACACCTGGCCTCGGATCTTCTCCTGCTCTCCCCCCAATGGCTACACAGCTACCTCCACCTGTGAGCAGAACAGCTCAGGTTGGGTTCCCTGGAGCCCATTCCTGTAGCAACCTTAGACAACAAAACAACGGCACAGCACTCCACTTGAGTCACTGAGGCCAAGGTCCCTCCTTACTGAGTCCCTCCTATGCTTCCAGACAATTGTGTGCTCTTATAACATTTAGCAGATTTAGTATGTTTTTGGAATATTGATGAAATTACTGCAAAAACCGAAATAGTAGAGAAAACAAGACCCCCCCTTCTGGACACACCATAGAGTCAAACCCTTGATCCTCAGTGTTGTTCCTATTCTGAGACCCCTTTGTCTCCATTTGGACACCTTTGTTCTGCTTCAGACCCCCTTTGTCTTCCAACTCCCTTATATATAGACTATGTGCATAATTGTTGTACCTGTCAGGGCATGGGAAACATTACTGTGGTTCACCATCAGTGACCGTTAAGGTCTGCTGGTTCGGCGTAACAGCCCATCAAGGGCAGGGGATGACAATCACAGCGAGGCAGGGTTTTGGCTTCAACAACTCGTCCAAGAGCGTTGTGCCTTGTACTTGATGTGGCCCCGATATTTCAGGGTACAAAGGGTGCAACTGAGTCAGGCAAGAATCACAGGGGGTAACCCTAGTTGATTTTTGAACTAAGGTATGAGGTAGTGTACAAGTGGTATTTAAGTGTAATGGAAGTTGCCAGATCTCACAGAGATTGCAGGTGGCTTTAAGGGAGGATAAAAACAAACAAAGAACTTGGGAGAAGGACAGCTGTGCATGGCCATCAAGAAAACAAGAGTAAAATAGGAAATGAACATAGGCCTGTCACAGGCTGTGAAAAAGGTACCAATGATGGGGAAGGGTGATGGGCTCATCCAGATGGCATTGGGCAGGGAGCGGAGTAGACAGGGTTGGAGTGGAGGTGGGAGAAGGTGTGGGAATGAGCACCTGACCATGGGGATTGCCAGGCCATGACAGTACCCTAGTCTATAATTGACTAGCAACCCAACTAAAAATCTGACTTGATTCCCCCTTGAGACTCTCCTTCATCAATCCTGAAATCAAGGACCCCCTTGAACAAACAGTAGTGGCACAGCACTCCACTTGAGTCACTGGGGCCAAGGTCCTCCTGTTTTTGAGTCCTGTTCCACTTCCAGAACAGTCTGAATCCCCTTGCCATGCATTTCTAACAAGCCCTTCTGTCAGGGACTGTGCATTGGTTTGGAGTGATGAGGACATTCCCAAGAATCCTAGTTGTTGTTAATGCTGAGGTGCCATCCTCAGCAAAGGCAGGGTTTATATACATACTTATATGTGCTGATTTAACCTGACCGGATCCAGATGCATCCCGGTATGGGAACCCAGGGAATGCCACACCCAGAACAGAAAGGTTGTCGATCCTTTTGAGACCGTTTCGACCGCTTCGAGGGTGGTCCCACTCAGACGAAATCCCTGCCATTCACTTGCCCGTCACCATTCTCAGTGACCCATTCACTTCCATTCAGTCCCCCAAACGCATTCCCATTTCGATCCCTCCTGGAGAGTCGCTCACATGATCGTGGATGCAAAAACAAATGAACGAACAAACAAATAAACCACAACAAACGACGAATGGCAACCCACGTGCCATCGCTTTTCATTTCGTCGCCCTCCCCTCCTGCATGCTTGACTTGGAAGCGCTGAAGACGAAGGGGCCGACATCAACGAAAGAGGGTGAGTCCACATGGCTCACATGGAACGGCACAACAACAAATCGTGACCCGTGCGTCGTCACTTTTCATCCCCTCTGCACACTCGACTTGGAAGCGCTGAAGAAAAAGGCAGGGACATCAGTGAAAGAAGGTGAGTGGCAAAGATGAAGGCAGTGAGTCCACATGGCTCACACAGAACGCGCACAACAGTGACCTGGATTGACAACAGAAATGCGCATCGTCATCACGGTTCCCCACCCCCAAAAGCCACCTCGCTGTCATCGCTGCGCTGGGATCACGGAGGTGAGTAATGAGGCAGAGCAGAGCACCCGACATGGACCATCACGTGTTCCACACCACACAACGCCACGCCTCCTCAACCAACACGTCCAGTCAATCCGTGTCTGTCCTTGCACGCCAGGCTGGGCCGTGGCGTGCTGAAAGATGGGAGGTGAGTGGAAAAACCATGTATGGCTGGATGGTCGGATGGGGCGACTGATGGTTCTTTCTTTCCAAACCCATCAACCCCATCATGCCATCCACTTTAAACTTTAAACGGCACGCTTGGAAGAAAAGAGGTGAGTGAACTGAACACATTGGTGATTGGATATGGGATGATTGACATGCACGCTTTGTCCACTGCATCGCACCGTCACGCAGCGCCAGAGAAAATCATGATGCATGTGGTTTTTCCCTTCCCCCACCTACCACACCAAATGCATGTATGGTGCGCTTGAAAATGAAGTGCATAGATACCCAAGTTCTTGCATCAAAAATGAATGGCTGGACAATGTGATGCGGTAACATGCATCTTTTCTTTTCTCTCCCCCCAACACATCACTTTATTATCTGTTTACTTTTTTGTTTCATTTTGGTATCAGTAACATGCAGCCAACTATGTTCCTGTGAATTGAGTCTTAAAAAAGATATGAACAACTTGATTGTGGGTGGTAAATGAGACAGCAGAGGGCTTTGCACTCTGTGTGTGTGCGAAGTGGGTCACTTGACTGTTATTACATCATCCCGCTTGGGTTACACCCTGGAACTCCATCGCTGTGTCCACACAATGGGGAAGGCAAAACCAACGTCTGCTGCTGCTAAATCTTCCAGACCAGTGGCTAGGAAGAGTGTTCCAACACCTCCAGCTCAAAACATCACATCTGCTGATCTGATCCGCGACAATCTTCTGGCCAAGTCAACTCAAAAGTCTTATGCCTCTGCTGTGTCAGGTGCGCAGGAATGGCTCAAGGAGACGGTGGAAGAGTACACTGCTAGGAGGGGGAATGACATTAGTGCTTGTCTTGTCCCCCTTTTTTGTCATCCTCTTGCTGTGGTGTCTTTTGCCAAGCCAACTGAAGTGACAGTGCCACTCCTATCCGAGTATATCACCCACCTGGTCACTGTCCAGAAACGATCTTCCAGCCTGGTAGGAGTAACCTATTCAGCATTCAAGAGGCATTTTACTTCCCAGTATGTGGCACCATTTGGTCATTGTTTTGACCATGGCCAATGCAATTCCATGCGAATAGGGGGAAGAGTGGGTATTGGAAACCAAGTCCAATACCTGATGAGTGTGAGGGGAACCCTTGTGAGGCTCAAGTCATACATGATCTGGTTAATGCTATCAAGAACGAGCACAAGGTTGAAGGCCGGGTTCGCAACCATGCCCAAGCTATTCGGATTGAGGATATCAAGAAGTTGCAGGGTGTGACAGCATCAAGAGTGCCAGTTGTGCTGTTTCAACGGGCTCTTACCACAGTTGATTCACTTGATGTTGCCCAAAGGGATGCTGTTCGTGATCACTTGATGTTCTCTGCAATTTCGTCTCTTGGTTGGGCCCTGTGGACAAGGTATGGGTATTCTCCTATTGCTTTATTGAGGATCTCTGACTGCTGTCCAGGAATGAAGAGCTCACCAGTATCCAAATCCAACATCTGGATTGGTATCACCAAGAAGCACACCATGACCTGCCACACCTACAGGTTACACTTGAGAATCGCAAGGGTTGGCAGAAGCGGCTTGACTCAGGTAGCTCAGGGAATACAACCCGTGGTAAGTGGTCACTATTTTTGGTGGCTTGGTTGACCTGAGGGTTATTAACTTTAGGTCATGCATACAATCTATACCCATTCCCCTTTGATGACTATGGCACTTTTCGTGACCCACACAAGATGCCTGAGGTGGATGCATACAGACATGTTTGCAACTGGATTACATTCCTGCAGCTTCAGTACCATGGTGGAAAAGTCCTGGCTCCCAACTTTCCCCTCTTTCCCTCATTCAACCTCCATAACATTCGCTGGGGTTCAACATTCTCTACAGCTAGTGTCAATGAGCTCCTTGAATCGTATGCTAAAGCAGCTGGGCTAAACTCCCTGGGTCTCACATCCCATTGCTTTCGACATGGTGGAGTGCAATACTGGCTGCTTCATGCCCCTACTGTGGAACAATGGTCTCTTGAGAGGTGTCGTTGGTGGGGAGGCTGGGCTGCTGGTGAAGATGTGAGTGTATCTCCCCCCCTTTCCAAAAACAACGCTTAACTTTCAATATTTTATCAGTCAAATACCCTCATCAAATATGCCATTGATGCTCTTCAAGATAATGAAGTTGATTACAGCGATGCATTGGCCCCAGTCAAGACTGATTATCGAGGATCTCTTGGTGGTGCTGCTTCTGACTCCCAGGCAATGACTGTGGGTGAAGGTCGTGCTCAGTTCCAATGGGTCAATCAACAGATATCGACCCTCATTTCGGACTTGAGGACAAGCAATCAGTCTTTGATGGAGCAGCTTGGTCAGGTTGTGGCAGCTGGAGCACATTGTGAGTGAATAGTTTGGTTTTCAGAACTTGTAACTCACTTTCCCTTTGGCTATGCCCCCTTTAGCTCTACCTCCACCTGCTCAGTATCAACAGAACATCTTTATCACCACTCCTTGTCCTTCTCGTCTCCCTCCCATCTCCCATCCATGTAGGGCCACCCAGCCTCCACCTCAAGCAAACCAGATGGTAGACCATCATCCACCTGCTCAGCCAGCTCCAAGTGTCACCATTCCAGGAGTTAGGACTTTGAAGGATGCCATAGATCAATGGCTCTATGGTGATGTCCAACAGGGGCTCCCTATACCACTCAAGGACTGGGATAAGAAAATTTATATGGGAAGGTGTCATGCTAGCATTGGAGCAATTTATGGTAAACGTCATCGGGTTGGGGAAAGATTTATGGAGTATGTGATCATCTGATAGTGACAGGCATGGGCTAACAATCCCTATGCAGATTGGGGGAGGCTACATTTCTAAGCAGGTACAGCCTTACAATGGATTCCAAATATGGTGATGCAGTCAGGGCAGTGGAGAATGAGGATAGAATGAGGGGTTTGATCCTGAGTTGTAGGAAAAGAAAATAGCTGTACATATGGGACAAATTGGTTTAGTTTTGGAAGACTTGTTATGGATTTTTTGAGGTGATTGAAGTGATTGAGAGCTGCATTCTTTGGCTTCATTCATTTAGCAACATACACCCTTCTTTTGCAAGAGTAAGTTTTTAGAGGAAACCTTGACTTTGTCATATCCATCACTTTCCATCACCTCTGGCCATCTCCGACAACCTCTGCTCCTTCCACACCAACCTTGGAGTTCCTGAATTCCATGTTCACCTCCACATCCCCTACCACCCTCCCAATTCAATATATTACTGATGCCTCCCTAGTTATGGAATCCTGAAGCCCTCTGGACAGCTCCAATGTCCACAAGTGCACTCCCACCTCCACTAGGCTATTCATTAGCCTTCCCTTCAAGTTTGCCTTTGGACCACCATCCCCATGTCTGCTTTAGGTGACCTCTGCCTTTCCAATTAACCTGAGTTGTGGGTACCATTTAGTTTATTAACCCATGATTATATTACTGTATGTCAGCTTAACCTTAACCTGGCTCCTGCCTCTTGGGGCCTCCCACCTTTGCCTCCATTGTATCTATATATACAATACTTGTAGGTACTGTTAAACAGCATGCAGGGTGCAGTTGTAGACCTGTCCTGGGAAAGAGGATGGAGGGAGAGAACGAGTGGAGGGGCCTTCAGCCTCAGTGACTCTGGCAGAGTGCTGTGCCAACGTTCTATTAACAGTGTGTGGCCCTTAACTTTGTTAGAAGGAGGGCATGGTCTCTGGGGGGATTTCGGTCATTGATTTTGCACTAAGGTGCCATCAACTACAGTACATGGTCTATATACATAAATAAGACCAAAACGGGTACTGTTAAAGAAATGGGTCCTGGATGACCCATTTCTTCCTGTCCTCATAGACAATGACTTGGGTTCATCGACCTCATGTACATAGGGTGGTTTAGTTGTGTAATGAACTTTTGCTGGTGACTGTTGAGCTTCTGACAGAAAGCTGGAACCTTGTGGTGATGGGGACATGCACAGATGTATAGGATCACAAGTAAAGGGAATGTCCCAAGCTGGACCAGTCGAGAGTTGGGAGCTAACAGGTACTTGGTGCTTGAGGGAGCATACTGGTATCGAGGGGAATGACAGCTCCTTAAGGAGCTTCCTAATGTTGGGTTGACGGTGCAAGCGGGAAGGAAAGGCTGGACCACAGTCAAGGGCTCGCCACTCTCCAGCTGCTCCCTCACCAAAGGGAAAGAAGAAGGGGGGTGGGGTGGAAAGGGCACCTAGGGTTTCGGACTCACTGAGGCCCCGGTTGTCATATCCGTGCATACCCGACCCCGACCCGACTTCCGGACCTCCACCCTCTTCACCTCCGGAGTCATAACCTACCGCTGCCTTTCCGATACTCACCTTCGGTCTCGGCAACACACCCCTCCTCTTACCTCTCCGACCCCTTCTCCGTCCGTTCCGATACTCATCTCGGACCGAACATCGCCCTACTCGCCACCCTTCCTACAACTCCGCTCCCCCCTCACCACACCTCCACCCTCCCGTCATCCCCTACGCTATCTCCGTCCGTTCCGATATCCACCTTCGGACCTGACTACTCTTCCTTACCTTCCCCTCTCTCATTCCTCCGCCACCCTTCCGCCAAGTTACGACCATCCACCACTGTTCCGTACTTCACACTCGGGCACCGTTCGTACCTTACTCCGAGCCTCCATCATAGTCCATACCTCGGACTTTGACTCCACCTCGGTCTTAGTCCATTGCATTGGTGACCTCATACTACGTGAACACCATTGCCAATATTCCCCGGACTTCCAACCCCGCCTCCGTAACCTCCGTAACCTCCGTAAGCTCCGCAACCCCCGAGCTTCGCGGACCGCCTCCGGCACTCTCGCCGTTTGTAATGTATTTCTCGCAATTCCCCCTCATCCCTATTTGGACTACTGCTTCTTTCTATTCTAGCCAGTTAGTCATCACCCCCACTTCCCCTCATCCTCCTGCCCCTCTGGGCCTCGCCCACTCTACCTCCTTTCGGATGTATCACAGGTCTTGCCCTATGACCTTCGGTACCGCTCCGCTCCCTCTAACCCTTTGTTCCCGTTCGGACGTCTTCGTTCCGATTCGGTCACCCTTTGTTTCTCCTTGTGCTTTTGCCCCTTCCTTATATATCGGCGCTTGTACATACTCGTCTGTTTTCAGTCCGAAATCGACCTGAAATGCCCCCAAGAGACTTCCTGCTCACCTACTGTGAAATTAAGGACCAAATGGACAAACAGCAATGGCACAGCGCTCCGCTTGAGTCGCTGAGGCCAAGGTCCCTCCACGCTAAGTCTCCGATTCCACTCCGGAGTCGTCCGTTTCCGCCCATCTCTAACACCGGTCCCAACTAACTCAGCCTAAAAATCTCAACACTGGGTGGACCTCCCTGGAAGATGGGCTAGCAGTACTGTCTGCGAAGCACTGTCCCCAAGACTTCAAGCACTCAGACACCACCCCAGGCACACAGACCTAGTACTTAGTGGAGCAGAGGGGAGAATCTCTGTATCATACTAGATACATCTTGTATATAAACCCAAGTTATACTGAGCTAATGTCTGAGAAATCCAACGGTGCTAGGGACGGATAGAAACGGACAGAACAACATAGAACAAAGGAAACAACAGAAAACATAAAGATATATAGGAACGGCCACACAATCGATAAACTCCGACGATCTCCACAACGGCTGCACCAAATCTCCCGATATTGGACTCGTTCTACTCGTCTTGATGGTAGCTTTCCAACAATACCAAGTGCGTCCGGATCGGAGAAGAACTGGGGGAGTTATGGTGAAAATACTGTGAAAGTGGCCTGGTAACATGTCCGGGTGGGCTGTAACCTGGTCTGAAAAATTATCAAAAAATACAACGATGATAGGGGAAGTTCAACAAGCTTTGGGGGGACTGGGGTACTGTGTGTCAGATGCTAGGTAACGTCTGTAGGCCATGATATAGCAGTGTCGGGGTACTACTGGCTTTTCCCTCCTTCAACAGGCGTACTGGCAATGGGGTATATGACCGTTTGTTGGGCGAATGGCCAATGATCATGTCAACAGGTACTTGGCACTTGTACGAGCATACCGGTAATGGGGAAGGTAGTTGTTCAAAGGTCAAACAACATGTGGTGGGGTTGGCAGCTACTTGGTGCTTGTGAGAGCATACTGGCAGTGATGTTGGTGGGCCTGACTCATGTATGAGTCCATCCATAGAGTTGGCCAATTCCTCACCATGGAGTGAGACAGATGAGAGCCCTGTGCCTGTGCAAACAACATGAGTTGTGACAGGAGACATATGTGCATACCTGAGTTGAGTCATGCACGAACTTGACGACCTATGGCTAGAGTTGTCACCCTCGGTAGGGATGACCCATATAGGTGGTAACTGAGACATTTACAGCTGTACACAGTCATTTACAATGTTGGCACAAGGAGGTTTACAGAAGTTGCACAGTTGGTAGGAGTATCTGATTGTAGTTGAGTTCTCATCTCTCTCAGCTTGAGCTGTACATGAATGTGACACTAACTACTGAATGAGTAAGGTTGCGAGGAGTCTCGTGAAATGGAATAACATACCAGCCAGCACCAAAACCCCAATAGGGGAAAGCTTAGCATGGGGTGGATATGTAAGAGGGGGGGGAACGGGGAGAAATATAAGGAAGAGAAAGGAGGAGATGGATAAGGAGGTGTCAGGGCATACACCCTGACCTAGCCCATACCCGCATCCACACCCGCACTCGCACCTGCACCTGCACCCGCACCCAGCTGTTGCACTTCCCGCACGTGCCCTGTGCCAGATGCTCAGTGCGGCCAGATGGCCCAGACCTTGGGTCTCGGGTCTCATGTGACTTCCAGATATCTCTGGAAGTTTTCAATCTATTGTGGCCACTGTGGGAAGATGAGAAGTTAGCTTCCTTCTCATCTCTGACCCACAGGAGGCAAGTTGTATATACTTGCTTTCTGTTCTATGATCATCTCTGACCCACATTGTGCCCTGGATAGGGCTGGCCAGACTTGAGGCTGTGGGCCATAGGGGAGGGTCATGGGGACCCAGGAGCTGTCCCCTGACAGGAGGGCCCGCTATGGTTGACATTCAGTTGACATGGTTGCAAGAGACTCCATTCTTATAACAGGTACAAAGGGAAACAAGACTATATGTTACCCACAAGCCAGGTCAGCAAGCTCATGAGAGAATCGCCTTATTAGTAGCTGTGGAGCAATTGGGTGAAGGGTGGTATTAGTGACAGGGGTGTCAGGGCACACACCCTGACTAGCCCGGACCCGGACCTGCATCTGGACCCATGCCTGGACCCGCATGTGTGCTCCACCCCGCATGCTCTGCGCACCGCATGCTCCAGGCCCGGTTCCTATTCCTCATGTGACTTCCGGGTATCCCCGGAAGTTTTTCTGATATTGCGGCCACTGTGGGAAGATGAGAAGTTAGCTTCCTTCTCATCTTCTTACCCACAGTAGGTTGTGCCCTGGATAGGGCTGGTTACACCATAGGGCTGTGGACCATAGGGGAGGGTCATGGGGACCTGGGAGTCATCCCCTGACAAGGGGGTAATGGGGTGGAAAACCCTTTGCAGACAGCAGAGGCTCCTTGGAGGTCTGTAGTGATTGAGGGGGGATAGAAATATTAATAATCGAATAGGATAGGTGGAGGAGGTACTGGAGTTGGTACTGGAGATAGGAGGTGGAGGTGGTCCAGAGGTGAACTGGAGGGTAAGGCAGAGGTGAGGAGGAGACATGAGGGAATTGGACCGGAGATAGACTGGAACGATGGTGGAGGTGGTTGGAGGTTAGGCAGAGTTGGGATGGATATGACAGGTACATGATACCTTAGTTTGTAATTGACTAGATTCCCCCCCTCTTTGCTTGACTCTCTTCCTGTCTGCTAAATTAAGATGCTTGCTGGGCACAGCACTCCCTTCTGATCACTGAGGCCATAGCCTTTTGCTCTGAGTCATCTCTCCACCTCATGATTGTCAGGGTTCAGCACCCTGCCCTAGGGTGCCCCAGACTCCCCAACCAATCCCTTCCTTCCATTCCTTCATTGTTGCCTTTCTGTGTTGTGTATCCACACACATGGGATAGCGTGGGAACTTTCTGAGCAAGCAGCTCACCCAGAATGTTCCCACGCTTACTGGGCACTGCCACCTGGATGTTCCCTCCGGGTCACACTACACAACTCTAGGAGCTGTATACAGACCTGTTCTACTGCAACACCCTTTCTGTTACGGATACGGAGTCTCCAACGACCATATCCGTCGCATGGTCAAAGACTTCCCCTCTCTATCGCTCCTCCCCTCTTTCTCCCTTCCGTCCTCTATCCCAATACCCTATCCTCCTTACCTGTTCTACCCCTTTCCCCCCCTCGTGCAAAGCTTTCCCCATTGGGGTTTTGGTGCTGGCCGAGGTTGTTTGTGTTTCGCGGGATTTCCCGCAACCTTACCATTTGTAGATAGTCACACGTCTTGTACGGAAACCGCCGAAGGCGGTTCCCGCTAACTAACAACTGCTCTACAACTGTCTCGTGTACCGTCTTCTGTAACAACCCTCCCTGTGACTCAACTGAACCCGTGTGACTGTACAACTCTCAATATGTCTTATAAGTCTGGTTATATCGAGTCCTCTAACAGCCCTCGCTGCGAGAACTCGAGGTCGAGAGTTGAAGACTCTCGACATGTGTATCGTCCTATTGAATCTGTACCCTATGGGTCTTCATCACTCCGCTCTCCCCCCAGTACTCAACATACGACGTCACCTCACGATCATGGAGATCGTGAATACTTTGAGGCCCACCTTCCCGTGATGCCGGCACATTCGCTACGCGAACGCCAAGTCGCTGCCCATCCACCATCTGTTCCCTCCTTTGCCAGTCATCATGTTTCTCTGCCAACGGTACGTTCCCTTTGGGAACGCCAAGTCACCGAAGGCCCTACTAGTCGGTCCTCATTGCGCGCTTATGACATCAACCCACTACCGGTACATTCGCACTGCGAACGCCAAGTACCCGATGGCAACTATATGAAGTTCTCGCCCATCTCACAAGTTGCGACCTCGCACACGGTACGCTCCATTGAGGAGCGCCAAGTACCCATGGCTGACCCGTCCGTCCTGGCATCTCCGACTACCTACCATCAATCCCTTAATAGCTCACTACATCACCAATCGCGATCGATGGGTATTCGATCGTCCACCCCCAGGCAAGACTGGGATCATTCATCGATTACATATCCAGTTATGGTACAGACCAGATATGACCTCACTCATCCCACTATAAGAACGGATCGAGGAATGGGGAATTTCCCCCATCCCCGTAACACTTTCAGCCCCCTTGTTCTTTCTTCCCTAGCTCTTGGGGAGTGAGCTGGAGTGCTACCTTCCATTTTCTGTTCCCAGTAATCCTAAATCCACCCCATGGTTTGTGACGTTGGAGGTCGCCGGAGGTCATGTGCTATAACACGTGAGATGCTCTCCCCAAAAAAACATTGTTTTTTTTTTTTCCCCTACTTTGCCTCCGTGAATTTCTATAACCATGTCTATACTTGTGCTCCTTGGAAATAAACACTACCTCACTGTGTGACATGAGTGAAAAGTTCTGCACAGGCTGCAACCAATCTCGACCTCTCAACCATTTCCAAACCACTCAGTCCGGCTTGTCCTCCTGCTGCACTATATGTCTTGATATACAGCATGTCCGACGTCGTTCCAATAAGCAAAAAAAAAAATGGATGCTCTTAAAAACCTGTCAACACTTCATGATTTCTATGCTAAGCTTGAAGTGGCCAAAGATGAAGAAGTTGACACCCACCACATCCTTCTTGAACCAAAGGGCGGCTCCCAACTCATACAAATTGCCAGTCCAGGCTACAATGACATACTGGAAATGGACCCTGATGCCAATGCCAATGCAGGAATCAGCGCATATAGGAACCAGGCCGACATTATAAGTACCCAATGTAGTATTATACTCGGCTATAAGTGGAGGTATGGTTTCTTAGCTTTTTGAAACAGTTGAACGGAATCTTCACTCACACTAGGTATCATGACACTCAGACACATGCTAGGAAGGAGGGAGAACAACCTGCACTCCATTTTCGGTACTGGTGTGCACAGGATCGTCAATTGCTACAAAAGTCCCGGAAAATCAATGACTCATCAAAGCAATGGGACCGACAAACAATAGCCTACTTTGAATGCAAAAGCCACCTACACATCACCATTCAACCGATTCAAGGGATCCTCACTGCTAAAATTGACATAATGCATATTGATGATCACATCCCTTACTGTGCAACCCACTTGCCACCAGAAGCCCGGGATATCATCGAGAAAAATAAAGATAAATCATTAAAAGATGTGTGTGAATGCTTGTTCTAATTAATGGGAAAACTTATCTGCCATTCTGGCCAGGTCTGGCACCTCACACGTCAGAAATCCCCTACCACCCCTTTCAGCCATGATTCTGTATATGTTTTCTTGCAGAGCCTGAAGATGAAGGACTAGAAACTTGATCCAGACCCGATAATATCTTCAAGAGCTCACCTTATGAATGCTGAAGCAGCTGCAGATGGGACACTGCAAATGATTGACCTGGGCGAGAACAGTGATTATGAGTGCATTGCATTCTCAATTCCGGCAGTGTTGGAATTATGGGGGAAGAGGATAAGAGAGTTAGTGATGGACTCAACTTGTGAGTAATTTCACTAGTCTGAAACATGGAGCTGAAGGTGGATTACCCTTTAGGGAAGTGTGCAACTGGAAATTCCGCTTGGGTGGTGCTTCATGAGGACCAAGTCAAAAGAAGTCAGAACCAGGAGTAAGGAGAGGGTACTTACCACTTGGTTGTGCCATTTCCGAGATGTGTGGCATATAAATGCAAAAGTCACTCACTCGGACAAAGATTGGAGTGAAATAAACACCTATTCTGGAGTCTTTCCTGTGGCTAAGCATCAGTTGTGTTTTGCATCAGTTGTGTTTTTGGCACATACTTAGAGCCATAAAACAATGGCTTTCAAAGTTGCACCGTCAACCTGCTCCATATAAGGCAGCAATGGCAACAGCTGAGTTCCCATTTATCAATCCAATTTTTGTTCCTGTTGCACAGCGTGATCAACTCCCTGCCAATGTGGTTCGTAATTCCATTCCAATCTTGACAAGTACTGAAAGTTCATTAGAGGCAGCATGCAGACATAAAAGTTGTCTGCACCTTTATACCCCGACTTTCTTTTAAGATCGGTGGCCAATCAGTTGCACCAACCCAAGTTCCTTCAACATCACAGCAAGTTGAAGAAGTCCCTGATGGCCAAGGTGACGAGGATTGTGATGGTTCAGTGCCCGGTGATGTCAGGCGCTCATTACAAAAGTGCTAGCCAAGAAATTGTGTGGTAAGTAGATGTGGATGGACTTTCAACACTGATTCACTCACGGAATCTCAGCTGATGACAATTTAGAAGAGGAGCTTGATACGGATGGATCGGATGAGGAGGATGGGCCTGACTGGGCATTTGAAGCAGATGAGAAGCGATCAAAGGACCCTGAATATGAATTTTGCCCAGCTGCTCACCGCAAACAACTCCTTTCTATTGTGACTCGACATTTCTGCCAGCATCCCTTCTTCCCTGCTTGCAATGGCTCTTCCCAAACAGCAGCTCAGATATGTGAGGAAAGTGTACACGAAATGTACACATTTTGTATGAAAAGGGGCTTAGCAGACATATGGGGATACATGTGGACATCATGGTACGCACCTGCAATGTGGAAACTGTGGGCCCGATCCAGCACTCCATCTCTCCTCCCCCATCTCTGTACAACAATGACTGCAGAAAAACACTGGCAATACCTCAAACACACTCATCTTGGCTTCATGCATTGGCCACGGCTTGATCAAACAATCTATACAATGATAACAAGTGTCATTCCCGAAGTAATCAATAAATCCATCGAGTTAGATGGAGTACGTCACCTTGGCCTCTCCCTCCCGCCGACTTCCTTCCAAACCCAAGCAAAAAAGTCATGGGTAACCCTTGCGACTCAACCATCCAGCAGGAAGGACTATGGCACAGATATGTTGCGATGGATGTGTCAGTGTGGCGCTCAAGAGCTACAGGCACAGCACCTGTGCAAGCATCTTGTCCAGGCAGTGGAAGCCCAAGGGCCGCTTCCCTCAGATTTCTTTGAAAATCTTTCACGATGTCAAATGATTCCAATCTATAAAATCGCACACATTCAGAATGGTGGATCCGAAGTTGCAGGGTCAATTTCAGATGGGGACGATATTTGGATGGACTCATGTAAACAGTTGTCTAATGGCGCATGGAGAACTTGCTTGACCAGCAAGAACTTGAAGCGTGCTCGCTCGTCATCATGCGATCGTGCATCACCCAAGAAGATGAAAGTTAGTTCACATCCTTGATCACGTTACATCGATTTAATATGTCTGCTGCAGCCTCAAATAATTGACGTGGACCAAGATGTGGACTCACCTTCCCCAACTAGCTCAGAAGTTAATTATGAATCAGATGATGAAGAGGTAAGAACCTACATATTGTATGATTTATGAGTTCTCTGACACCCAACTTACATGATCAGATGATTAGCAAGAATGAGGAAATATCCAAACTCATTGGGTCTCTCGAACGTGCAGCTGATATCCTGAAAAAGCAGTCTGCACTTGGCAGTTCCAAATGGAAGAAAGCAATCACTTCGACGCCCCTGTTCTCTGGTGCTTTACCCCTGCTTGACGACTATATTCAGGCCGTACACCTTCACAAAGCTCGTCCAGAAAGGACATGGCCAAAGAGTCCTCAAGAAAAGCAATGGTCTCAGTACACACTTTACCACCAGATCTGATACCAATGTATCTCCTCTGACAATGTCTCTCACATCAATATTTATTGCAGTCATTTGCCCATCAGTCTACACTTATTCACATTCTAACGTTTATATTCCTTAATTTCATCCATATTATGTCTACAGATATGTCGTCGACAACTATTTGGAGCACTACCCAGAAGGCGTTTGGACCGACCCGGCAGCCTATGTCAAGTCTTCGGACATGGTTGAGGAGTGTGTTGATGGTGCCATTCTCAGCGGGTTTACTTATGACATGGATGAACACAATGTTGAATGGCTGCGGAAGAACAACAACATCGCACTTGGCGAGGGTCAAGTAGCGCAATTCCCTCGCCAACTCGCAATGTCAAAACTCGGGGCAAGGACATTGCTTCAGACCGACTCTCTTGTCTTCACTGAGGACGAGATAGAACTCGTGATGGGTCTATTCGAGAAGTTCACCAACGAGAAATGCCATTTCCTCCATCTTGATATCAAAGGTCATTATCAGAGTACGAGCTGCTCTTCACCACCCTGTCCCCAACTCTTTTCGCCTCATTCATAGTGCCTCCATGTGCCCAGGACCCCTCTCATCTTATTCGGCTCGCTCGAACGATATACCCCTACTATAAGGAGCGGGAAATTGTTAGCCAAGGCCACAAGATAATACCCTCATTAAATGTAAGTGCATGTGTGTTATGTTGCATTCGACACCTGTTGAGAAAACCTGTCAGTTCAACAAATCCAATGCCCAAGATGCCTACGTGTGTTTCTGCTGACGAGATGTCAAGTCAGTCTGTAAGACTTGTCGAATGGATATGATGCCTGCCGAAAAGGTCTCACGGCTATGGCAAGAGCTTATCAAGGCGAAAGATCTTGCTAACTTAATGGTTTTGCATGAGGTGAAGTTGGAGCTCAATAAGGACACGTGCAGCGTTCTCGAAGCGAGGATCAGGTTCATGTGCATCCACATGAACGTGCCGAGTTATTCACTAAAGAGATCGAGTGTCAATGCGAGATGAGAAAGGACTCGGGCTGGGAGGATTATTTCAACGTAGGGGCCGAGATTCATATATTAGTTGTCTTCTTTCTGATCACCTGCCTATGTTAGCTCCCAATGAGTTTACCTATCTCAGATCACTTTTTTCACACTCTTCCCCTCACTGTATCGCCGTCAAGCCCTTCATAGAGCACACAGGGCGTTCCCCACTCTCAATTCGAATACGTACAGGGCGAGGCGGGTGGTTGTTCATCGATGCGTATTGATTGACAGCTTTGACGCTCGGTACAGTTTTATTTGCATGCCCAGGTCTTCGAGACTTATATTCCATGATAGGTGTATTCCCTCGCATCTTTCTCGATTGCGGAGTCCGAGCTTATTGGGTTATCGGTGGACGAAACACCACACTCGGCCCCTTCCTGCTCCGCTCAACAGCGCTCTACACTGCACTTGCCTCCCTTCCTGCTCCAACGAAACCTGCCCAACAGCACTCTCCACCACACTCGCCTCGCCTCCCCAGAGCTCGCCAACTTTGTGGCATATGCTCTTCACCGCACTTGCTGCCCTTCCCACTCCAACAAAGCCCTCTCAAGCAAGTCATGGCACTCGCCTCCAACGAAGCCCGTCCAACGGCGCCCTTATCCCCTCCCCAGAGCTTGCCAACTTTGTGGCATACACTCTTCACTGCACTTGCCTATCTTCCTGCTCCAACGAAGACCTCTCCATGGCGCTCTTCGCCGCACTCGCCTCCTTCAAGAACTTCAAGCAGATGTCTTAACCAGACTTCAAGATGTGGCGAGTATTTTTTTTTCTTTTTTCTTATTATTCAACGGCCTTGCCACTGAGCAATGGTTGTGTATCAATTTTGGACCTAGTCGGACCACCTCCATGGTTGTGTCTGAACTCTTTGTATGGCTACGACGCATCACTGAACGATGGTCACCGTGCAGGACTTAGTTCGACCTTAATGGTTGGGTCTGAACTCTCTTTGTATGATGACCCATCACTGAACGATGGTCGCATATAAAATTTTTGGGACTCCCCATCCTCAGACTTGTTCGAGACTGAGGTGGGTTTTCACTTTCTAATTCATGTATTTTACTTATATCGTAGCTAATTTGTGTTTGAGTGGGACGTATGTGGCTGGAGGTGTGTTAAGATACATATCTAAAACAGCGTAAATCAAAGCATGGTTCAAATTTAACTTGGAAAATTTCGCTCCAGCTGAAATTCGTGCCTGGATATACCTCCAGCCAGAATGAAAACGAAAAATTATATTTTCCAGGTGTTTTTTTTGGTGACACATGACCTCCGCAAACTTCCGATGTCACAAATCATGGGGTGGATTTAGGATTACTTTCTGGTCCCATAGCCGATTCCCGCTTGCAACAGTAGGATAGGTGAGTGCTGTAGCGGAGTTAACTCCCAAACCCCCATTTTTGATCTGTTATCACAACTTCCCCATTCATTCATATTTCCTTTATTGTTTCTCTGTTCCTGATTGGACACTCTTTATTTATGGCCACCTATTGGGCTGTACACACTCTCTCATTCCATTCATTTCATTTTTAGCTCATATAAAAGAGAAATACCTTGTACATAACAAGTTAGTACTGAATAGACCAGTACCCAAGTGAAAAAGTAGTTGCATCCAAGTGGCAAAGACACCATCCACATCCCCTATGACATCCTACACCTGCTTGAACTCTATCTCCCACCGAATCTCAGCCTTGATGTTCAAGAGAGGCATAGGTGAGTTTTTTAGTTGAAGATTTCATAGTCCCAGTAGCACCAGGACCAACCCACCAAACACCAACCTGTACCCATGCACACTACTACCCCATCTCTTCTGTCTCGAGTCTTGGTGATAGACCTGTTACACCATGTCCTTCTCCCTTGCAGACTCCAACAACCTCCAGAACAGCCCTGGCACACTACCTAGTGCCCTGGAACCCCCTAGTTGAGCCCATCTCCATGCCTCCATTCCTGCAATCACCCCTGACACCCCCTATGGTCATCACCCTCCAATTCAATATATTACCTATGCCACCCTGGTATTGGACCCCCTGGGGTCTTCCAGACAGCTCTGATGTCTGCAAGCACACTTCCACCCCTGCTAGGCCATTCAGTTGCTTGCCCTTCAAGTCCACCCTCAGTCCTCCCACCCCTATTCCCTTCTGGGTGACCACCTGCCTTCCCCTTAACCTGAGTCATGGGTAACATTTAGTTTACTAACCCTTGACAACCTTAAGTCAGCAAGACCTGGTGTCAGATAGTGTGATTCCAAGATGAAGGTGCAACTCAAGTGCAGAAGGCTATAGCCTCAGCAACTCAGTCTGGAGTGCTGTGCCCAGCTATCATCACATCTGGTGAAGGTTCCACCAAAAAAAAAAAAAGAAATCTCACAGACCATATCTCTGCCATGTCCCCACTATTCCAGACAAGACCAATATCATTCAAAAGCATTTGGGTAGAAGTATTTAATGCCCATTTTCCTGAAAATTTTAAGGCAATTCTACTGACCTTGACAAAGAGGATGGAAAAAATTGGGGAGGTATTGTGGGCTTAACCTGAAAATCTCACGGACCATATCTCTGCCACATTCCCACTATTCCAGACAAGACTGATATCATTCAAAAGCATTTGGGCAGAAGAATTCAATGACCCTTTTTCCCAAATTTCTTTGGCCATTTCTTGCTGACCTTGACAAAGAGGATGGGAAAAATTGGAAAGATTGTGGGTTGAACCTGAAAATCTCATGGACCATATCTTTGGCATGTCCCCACCATTCCAGACAAGACTGATACTTTTCAAAAGCATTTGGGCAGAAGAATTCAATTGCCATTTTTCCTGATTTCTTTTTTTTATCAGTTTATTTTATTTTTTGATGGAACCTCAGTAGCTTCCACTCTGTGTGTCACAACCTGGCTTAAACCCTGGGGCTCCATTGGCTGTACAACCTCCTACCAAACCCCCACCCATGTCTGACCACTATCTGAACACTGTTAGATACCAAGGACTTTGGTCTCAGTGACTCAAGCAGAGTGCTGTGCAACTGCTGTTGTCAGGGGTCCTTAATTATTTCAAGGCTATGGTGGTTGTCTTACTAGGGGGACTCAAGGATGTTTGTTCTAGCTTGTGATAGGGGACAAGCAACACTAGGTCGGACCCAGAATGGTCCAGAGTTGGACCAAAGGTGGTGTTGGAGCTGGAGGTGGGAAAACCTCTTGGGAGTCGGCAAGGAGAAGGTGATGGAAGGGAAGTGGGGCTCTGGAGTCGGTTTCGGAGTTCCGGGAGCCCGGAGTGGAGGTTGGGATTGTATGGATATGACAGTATTGTCATTAAAAGAGAAACTAGACTAGACTAGGCATAGAATCATAATGGCCCCCATGTTGAACCCATAATAATGAGAATAGCTGCACCATTGAGTCTCCTTACCTCTGGGCTTTATGGAACGTTCTCAGCACTTTTGCTGCTTGTACTGTATCTTTCGCACTTTCCCCTCATCCCTATTTGGACTACTGCTTCCTTCCATTTTAGCCAGTTAGTCATCAACCCCACTTCACCTCCTCTGGGCTTCACCCTCCCTACCTCCTTTTGGACATACCATAGAGTCTAACCCATGACCTTCGGTACCACTCTGCTTCCGTAATTCCCTTTGTCTCCATTCGGACGCCTTTGTTCCAATTCAGACCCCCTTTGATTTCCTTGTGCTTTCGTCTCTCCATTATATGTAGGTGCTTGTACATACTCGATTAGACCCTCAGTCTAAAATCGACTAGAAATGCCCCCTAGAGACTTCTTGCTCATTGCTTCTGAAATTAAGGACCAAATGGACAAACAGCGATGGCACAGTGCTGTAGGCGGGCACAGCCAGTACCATGCATGTTACGGATACGGAGTCTCCAACGACCATATCCATCGCATGGTCAAAGACTTCCCCTCTCTATCGCTCCTCCCCTCTTTCTCCTTTCCGTCCTCTATCCCACTACCCTATCCTCCTTACCTGTTCTACCCCTTCCCCCCCTCGTGCAAAGCTTTCCCCATTGGGGTTTTGGTGCTGGCCGAGGTTGTTTGTGTTTCGTGGGATTTCCCGCGACCTTACCATTTGTAGATAGTCACGCGTCATGTATGGAAACCGCCGAAGGCGGTTCCCGCTAACTAACAACTGCTCTACAACTGTCTCGTGTACCGTCTTCTGTAACAACCCTCCCTGTGACTCAACTGAACCTGTGTGACTGTACAACTCTCAATATGTCTTATAAGTCTGGTTATATCGAGTCCTCTAACGGCCCTCGCCACGAGAACTCGAAGTCAAGAGTCGAAGACTCTCAACGTGTGTATCGTCCTATTGAACCTGTACCCTATGGGTCTTCATCACTCCGCTCTCCCCCCAGTACTCAACATACGACGTCCCATCACGATCATGGTGATCGTGAACACTATGAGGCCCACTTACCCTCGATGCCGGCACGTTCGCTACGCGAACGCCAAGTAGCCGCCCATCCACCGTCTGTTTCTTCCTTTGCCAGTCATCATATGTCCCCGCCAACGGTACGTTCCCTTTGGGAACGCCAAGTCACCGAAGGCCCTAATAGTCAGCCCTCATTGCACACCTACGATATCAACCCGCTACCGGTACGTTCGCACTGCGAACGCCAAGTACCCGATGGCAACTATGCGAAGCTCTCACCCATCTCACCAGTCGCGACCTCGCACACGGTACGCTCCATTGAGGAGCGCCAAGTATACGTGGCTGACCCATCTGTCCTGATATCTCCGACTATCAATCATCAATCCCTTAATAGCTCACTACATCACCCATCGCGATCGATGGGAATTCGATCGCCCACTCCCAGGTCAGACTGCGATCACTCATCGATTACACTTCCAGTTATGGTACAAACTAGACATGACTCTCGCCTTCCCACTATAAGAACGGATCGAGGAATGGGGAATTTCCCCCATCCCCGTAACAATGCAAATGAGCTGATTATCGCAATTCTACCACCCGTGTCAAGCACCCCACTTCCGAAACACATCTACCACTGTTCCACATACCCCTTCCACATTTCCCATATTTTTTTCCGATTTTTTTCAAGCCATTCCTGACCACGCACAACCATCAGTTTCCAAATTGGGTAACTGTCACCCGCATATTCCGCCGCTTCCTCCATATCTCCATCAATTCTCCACCGATCTGGACGAATTTGGTATCGTTGGAAAGCCCTTGTTAACACAAGTCGAATAATGTTACGAGTGACGCATTTGGTTTAGCGGTTGTTCCGATCGCAATGTTTCTTTGTTTCCTTAACAACATCAATATTTCTTTGATATTACTTTTTTCTTATTTGTTCCTTGTGGATCTGTTGCTGTCCTAAACCTGTCGGATCATTCGGATTTCCACACGTATTTCTTCATATTTATAACTGCCTCTTTCCTGTATTTACAAAGAGGACTCCCCCAACAGAGAGAGGTGCTCCCCAACAGACATGAAGTTCTAGCAGACGTTACTGTCAGGGACACGTTGTAGGAGTGCATAATGGGTGTGCTCAAATTCATGGAGCCTTACACAGCAAATACGTCAAATTGGGCACCCCCCCTTGTACATTATTAGGAAAAAGGAATTGTAGGAGGGAGTAATAAAAAAAAAGAAAGAGGGTTTTTGTACGAACCGAAAGAGTCTTTCCGCGAAGGAATTGGTTGAGATTTGGTGGAGAAATTCGACCTGAGATGTCCTCAAGTGTGAAGTCTGTGCACTTGACTGCGACCATGGGAACAAGGTCAAAAGTTAACGGAAGAGGACGATCTTGAGGTCATTAAATCCAGAAAAATGCCCAAAGACTCAGTGTGAATTTCACCCTAATCGGTTCAGCGGTTGTGGAGATATTCTGATTGTCGGGCATGACGGGAGTCACGGGACGATATGAACTGTTTGGATGCTCATGTGCAAGCTGGTCTCAATGAAAATATGGGTTAGTCAAATAATATAAATGCTGAAGAAGTCATTGGAGGAGTCTTGGAATTATGGCATTTTATTTGGACCAAGTTTCCCTGTGCACGGATAATCGAGTTATGTATACCGCTTCTGAGAATTCCCATTCTCAGTCAAATCTCCACCAAATTTCACAAAATTGGTATCGTTAGAAAGCTATGGATAAGGAGAGTCGGATGGAATAAAGGGATGGAGGTTTCAGTGTTTGGAGTGGTATGAGGAAGTTTGTGTTTTCCTTTTCAATTTCTTTTGTTGATTGGAATTTTATTCTAAGCCAACGGCAGCCGAACCTTACCGCTGTTGTTGGTGGTCTTACTGCAACACCCTTTCAGCCCCCTTTCTCTTTCTTCCCTAGTTTTTGGGGAGTGAGTTGGAGTGCTACCTTCTGTTTTCTGGAGATTGTAGCAGATTCCTGCTTGCAGCATCTGGGGTAGAGGAGGCCCAGGTGAGATGCCCAACACTGGAAGCCTCGTGGGGTGTGGAGCAGGCATGCGTACTGGCAGGCCCGGCTCAGGAGGCAGTCCCTGGCCACTTAGACTGAAGTGGAAAAGGGTGTTATTACTATTAAAGGGGAATGCTATGCTACTTCTTCGGTTCCCACTTCAGGTATGTTTATATACATGCAGCTTGGGTCACATGATGGGTGCCACGTCACCCTCGCATACAGCCATAGTCACCCAGGTGTCCCTGTGGGGGATCCCAAGGATGTCTGCTGTGAACACATGAGTTGGACATAGCAGGGGGTCGCCTGAAGTGCCTGGGCCAGGGGTGTTGTAAGCACGCTGCAGGTGGGTCAATGGTACATTGATACAGAGAAAGGCTGTCTGTGTAGAATAAAGAGAAAATAAAGAGAAAGTGGAATAGATGAAGAGAAAGTGAAATAGGGAGAGAAAGAAAGCAGAAGGGGGAAGGAGGTTGGAGAGGACTGGGTGGTGGGGTACCAGGTGAAGTGGGGGTCAGGCGGGTGTGCCCTGACAGTTACCAGCGCCCAGAGCAGCGAATACGAAGCCAAAGAGGCTAAAGACATAGTACAGGGGCAGAGTTCCCCATCAGTTTGATTATTAGTGAGATTTATGAGTTTATCTTTTTTTATCACATCGCACCCGGACCATTTCTCCTCCCCCCTTTCTCATCATCCGAACCTCCCCTGAGCACTCCCAACACCTAGGCCCCCTCTCTTTCTCGTTAGGGTGGTAGATCCCTTGACACTTTTGTCCACCAATAACCCAATGAGTCCTGATTCCACAAATAGAGAAAGACATGAGGGAATATACCTATCATGGCAGATGAATCCTGAAGGCCCAGGTATGCAAATAAACACCATACTGTAAGGGGTTGGTGTAGGTTCCAACCCCAGTGCTCCTCAATCCTCAGGTCGTCAATAAAGTTGAGCTGTATGGAGCTTTAATTATCAATGATGGGGAGGAAAAGGAGTTCTGTTCCTTTTCCCAAATTCCCACCTTATTGTATATACATTGTTTATACATGTTTATTATGAGACACATATAGAATTAAGATAGAAATTAGGGGGTGGGGTTACCACTCCTTACACATACAACGTCATCAACCAATAACTGTTGCTTCTCTTCCATCACTACCACATCATTGTCAAACCTCCACCACTCATTGATCTTCCACACATACTCATCCTTTGGCTCATCATGAGAGTCATCATCACCATCATCCAACTTAACATTAACAGCCAACTTTTTCAGTGAGTCCACCCCCAGACAAGAGAGTTGACAAAAATAATTGTGGAACTGGGGGCAGGGTATTCTGAGGATCTCCTCTTCTTCCATGGAATGGGTGACAATCAATGAATGACTGCCTGGTATTCAGATTGAGGATGGTGAACATCCTGTGTGCTCTGTTGGAGGGACCATGTGCTATGGGAGGCCGGATGAGTTTTCATACAGCCACATTCCCACATCCAAGCAAGGAACTCACCCAGACAGCCACATTCCCGCAGTAGCATGACTACTTGGTCACAACACCTTTTCTTCTTGGTCACTTCAGACTTATCCATGAAGGCCACAAACTATATTCAATCTTTTGAATTGGTTTCTTTTTCCCTCAGTTCTCACACATATAGTGAGACTGAGGTTAGTTACCTTCTTTTCATTTCTTATATCTTATACTCATTGTATATTACCTTATAGCTACTATCTACTAGAGCAAGCGGTTATTCTGTTATGCTCTACTGAGGACTTTGATGATGATACAGTGAGGGAAAGAGGGTGAAAAAAGTGATTTGAGATGGGTAAACTCATCAGGAGCTAACATAGGCAGATGATCAGAACAAAGATGAGTAATATGTGAATCTTGACTCTGACATACAATTCTCCCAGCCTGAGTTCTTTCTCATCTTGCATTGGTGCTTGATCTCCTTACCAAATAACTCAGCATGCTCATGTGGATGCACTTGCTCTTCAAGGGCCAAATAAGGTGAATTCAAGTCTGTAGGACCCTCACTTTGTTGTGGTATCTTCAGCACTTTTTCATGTTAATACCCCCAATTCCATCCTTGTTGACTTACTTCTTCTGCTCCAATGTCATCTTTGGCCACTTGGCCTCATCTGTGCTCAACAAGAACTGTGGATGCTTCCTCTTCAATTTGATAAACCTGATCCTTATTGAGCTCCAGCTTCTTAACCTCATGTGAAACCATTAAGTTAGCAAGATCTTTTGCCTAGGTAAGTGTCAGGGCACACCCACCTGACCTAGCTCCACCCAGCCCCACTTCACCCAGTGCCTCACTCCCCTCCCCTGCCTTCTCCTTCCTTCTCTTTTCTCTCTCTTCCTTTTCTTTCTTTCTCTCTTCTCTTTCCTCTTCTTTCCTTTTCCTTCTATCACATGGACAACTTCTTTGTATCAATGTACCATTGACCTACCTGCAGTGTGCATGCATGACACACCCAGTCCCAGGCATGCCAAGATCTGTACTTCAGGGGATCACAAAAACTAGTCTCTATCCAAAAATGGAAGTCACCAGTCAAAACAAAGCACAGTAAAAGCGAAAAACAACTTAGAACATGCTGGAAAAATCTACATAAAATCGTGTGAGACTGTATTAAGGTAATAAACATCCATGCATGCAAGAAAGCTGAAATGATCAGTTCTAAGTGCTGGCCATGCACAAATGTATGCGAACAACACACGTGATTGCTGATGGTGTGCACGAACTTTTGCTATCTTGGCAAATATTGAGAACTGGGAAATGACCTTAGTATCAATAGAAAGGTCGGAATAAATGAAAATCATTGGTGCAGAGAGAATGTGAGAAACCATACAGAAATGAGCAAGATATAGGGGAATGATGTGTCATATCCCAGAATCCCAACCCCACACTTCCCCACCTCACTGCACCTTCCTAACAACTTTGCCATCCCCTACACCATTTCTCCCTATGATCCTACCCCACCTCTGCCCCTACTGTCTCAGCTCCGGCCTGGACTTTGGCACATTCACCCTTGGCCATCTCCACCCCAGAAGCTCAGTCCCAAGTCGGAACCTTCAGAATCCCCAGATTGCTCCAACCTCCAGATGGACCTCCAGCATTTTGTTATATACTTCTAAAACCATTCTTCTACCCATTTCATTTATTGGAGTCACCCAATATTTCTCAGATGTGTAACTCCGGCTTCAGAGCTATCTGTATCCCTCAGTGACTCTGCCCTTCACCATCTTGATTAGTCATCACCCACTTCTAGCATGGCTGACATCTTCTTTTCATTCAGTCAGCTAACTCTCCCTTACCCATTTCTCATTTCCATTCATTCCCTGGCCTTCTACTCTGCCCTCCTCGACCTGACACCTCGGTTCCCCATTAAAGATACCCTTCAGAACCTTTCAGTATCTTTCGGTACCTTTTGGTATCATTCAGACTTTGACTAAGTCCTCTCCCCACTTTATATATACATGTAGATTAGAACCCACTGTACATTAGTTTTAATCTTGACTAAACCTCACCCCCAAGCTCCCCTATGAGTGATTCATGTTCCCCTCTTACAAGATACCTCAGACATCTGAAATTAAGGACTACTAAGATGTAATGGAGGCACAGCACTCCCCTCCAAGTCGCTGAGGCCACGTCCTTCTATGAGCCTCTTGTAGTAGTCAGCAGACTCAGGCTTCCTGGAGAAGCTTCAGTTCACTACTGGAGCTCTCGGAACCCCCCTAGTTGGGCCCTGTCTGCACCCAGGATCATCGTGTTTTGACAGTAGATTAGAACTCACTCCGTTCGATCTTTTCACAACCACCTAGGTTCACCTGCACTAGTCAGCAGCGATCCTTACAATCTATACCCGACCTCTGCTACCTTAGCACATCACCACCAACCCAGCTCACTAGAGTGCCACTTCCTAAGCCCTGGAAGACAGTTTGGGTAGGCACCTTCTCCTACCTCACACTTCATTCCCTTCATTGTCCCTCTTCGATCTTGCATTTCGCAGCTCCGTTGGGATTCCCAAACTTTCTGAAGTTTCCCCCAACCTCCAAGCAGCAGTCATACCCTTTGAGGTTTCCCTCGTTCCTTGTAGGCTCCGACTGGTAATTCAGGCTTAACGCTTCTGGACCACAAAACATCTTTTATCCTTGTCCATGTAATCAACACCTTTACCCATTCCCTCATGACTTCTGGACCCCACCTGTTGCTAGGACACTTACTCAATCGTCTGCTCCATTGAGCAATTGTAATTGGGTAGTGCTGCGAAACATGAAAGCACTTCCCAGAATCTCCTAAGGAATATACTATCCCGATTCAACACACCTTTTCGGAATACCAGTCCTGTCCTGATCACCAACTTGTCAGTCAGCTTTGGACTTATTAACTCCATTACTCTCCCTGCTCTCCGTGACCCTGAGAGTTCTCTGGAGTATTACAGAGCTCAACTGTCACCTTTGGACCTCCTTAATCAGTCAACTAGCCTTCCATTCCTCCCGAAATTCCTTCCAACCCTGGTTATTCAGATACCCTGTTGATCAGTGAGTTGTGATCCTCCCTTCCATGTTCCTTCCAGTCTTAGGAATCTGGTACCAATCCTATATTGAGGTTAGATGCTGGGACGTCCACCCTAAGAAGGGGATATGCCTGCCATTCGCTCACTAAGGATTTCCCTTACTGCTTCCACCAAGACCTACTCCACTCTTGTCGTCCCTTATGAGTCCCATCCTCTTGGGAGGACTCTGGGATAGACTTTGGACCTTCACAAACATCACCCCATTCCTAGTAAGGATCCTCCTACCTTCGGCTTTCCTCATCTCAGAGATTGCTGAGTTATAGAGGAACTCCTCACTACTGTTCCGTCGGATACTATGGGAGATTCTTCGGACCCTTCCTAGTATCATCACTCCAGAATTCCCGGAACCACTGGTTACACACCAACCTCACTCGGTACCCCCAAATTTCCTATGATTCCACTCCTACTACGACTCCCAAGGCTCATTTTCCAGCCTCCTGAGGATCTTCTGGACATTGTTTGTTCATCTTGGGATTCATGATCGCTTCCAAGGTCATATGCTCGAGGCTCTGTTGTTTGCAGTCCCTGTTCTTTTCTACCATACTGCCCCCGTAGAGCCAGTTAGGGACACCTCCCACCTTTGCACTGTCATATCCGTGCATACCCGATCCCGACCCGACTTCCGGAACTCCTCCTTCCCCACCTCCGGAGTCCTACCCTACTGCTGTCCGTTCCAATACTCACCCTCGGTCCTGGCAACACACCTCCTTCTACCTCCGATGCCACCTCCACTCCTCCTTCCCTCTCCTCCCCTATCTCCGTCCACTCCGATACTCACCTCGGACCGAACACCGCCCCTCTTGCCACCCTCCTACTACTCCTCCTCCTACTCCTCCGCTCCTTCCTCACAACACCTCCACCCTTCCATCATCCTCCTACGCTTCTCCCGTCTGCTCCGATACTCACCTTCGGACCTGACAACTCTCCTTTCCGCCACTCCTTCCCTCTTCCCTTTCTCCTCTCTCTCCCCTCTGGTACTCTTCCGCCGACCTCCCGCCAAGTTATGACCTTCCACCGCTGTCCCGTACTTCGTACTCAGGCACCGCTCGTACCTTTGCTCCGAGCCTCCATCATAGTCCCTACCTCAGACTTTGACTCCACCTCGGTCTTAGTCCATTGCATTGGTGACCTCATACTACGTAAACACCATTGCCAATATCCCTCGGACTTTCAACCCCGCCTCCGTAACCTCCGTAAGCTCTGCAACCCCCGAGCTTTGCGGATCACCTTCAGCACTTTCGCCACTTGTAATGTATCTCTCGCGTTTTCCCCTCATCCCTATTTGGACTGCTGCTTCTTCCCATTCTAGCCAGTTAGTCATCATCCCCACTTCCCATCATCCTCCTGCCCCTCTGGGCCTCGCCCTCCCTACCTCCTTTCGGACGTATCACAGGTTCTGCCTTATGACCTTCGGTACCGCTCCGCTTCTGTCTACCCTTTGTTCCCGTTCAGACGTCTTCATTCCGATTCGGATCCCCTTTGTTCCCTTGTGCTTTTGCCCCTTCCATTATATATATCGGTGCTTGTACATACTCGTTTTGGGCTCAGTCCGAAATCGACCTGAATGCCCCCTAGAGACTTCCTGCTCGCCTACTGTGAAATTAAGGACCAAATGGACAAACAGCAATGGCACAGCGCTCCGCTTGAGTCGCTGAGGCCAAGGTCCTTCCATGCTAAGTCTCCGATTCCACTCCGGAGTCATCTGAATCCGCGCCTCATCTCTAACATGCACCTTATTCACAAATCACACTCAGAATGCACGGTACAAGGGGGGGGGATGTCATTCAGCAAATCAAAAAAAAAGAAAAGAGAACGATGTACAACAGGGTAGTTAAGATTGAATGGACGAGGGCCTGGCAGTACTGGGCGAAGCATATTCCACATCGAAGCACACACATGACCCACAATCCAACTCATCATCCAGATCCTCTCCTGCACCCCCATTCTCCTTCTTAGGCACCGGAGCCTGCTTCCCATCCACGTCAGCCCCATCCCCCATAACCACCTTGTCAACAGCCAAGTTGGCCCATGCACAGGGTTAGATGTCCTGGAAAGTGTCTGCAAGAGTCCCCATGTCAATTGAATCTTCATACACATCCTTTGTGATTTTTCTGAATCCTCCTGAGCACTCCGGAGTGCATTCTGGTTGTTTGTTTATTTCAGTACAGCTTGTGGTTTCCATTTTGGGCTGAAAACCAGTTTTGCGATCTCCTGAAGCACGGATCTCGGCACTGCCATCCAGGATTCTCGACACCGCCACCCTCACATGTCTTTCAACATCGTGTAGAACCTTGTGGCAAGGTAAGAAATTGCCACCACCATTACTCCTCAACAGCTGGGTTGATCTGGATGAAACTTGGGGAATCCATATTTATTATTTTTCTCTATTTTCTGAGTCCTTGCTCGTCTCTCAGCGACCAGTAGTGCCAAGTGTAGTTTTTGGGCTGGAGCAATTCAGTACCAGTGCCTTATGCAGAATTGTACTTCAAAAAATGAAATAAACATGCGTTTACGCTCCATGAGCGTTGGCAGATGGTCCTCGCATGTGAGAAACCTGTAAGGAACGTAAACCACAAAATACTGGTGGTGTAGGGTATAGTAGGTTATCCTGCCTACAACAACCATAATCCCACCAGAGACCATGCCCTCCTTCTAAGAAAGTTAAGGGCCACACATTTAACAGAACGTTGGCACAGCACTCCACCAGAGTCACTGAGGCCGAAGGCCCCTCCACTTGTTCTCTCCCTCCATCCTCTTTCCCAGGACAGGTCCACAACCACACCCTGCATGCTGTGTAACACCACCCCTCTGACCTTACAAGCCCAGGTGACCTCATGTGCCCCTGCAGACCTCTGGATATATGTCCCTGACAGGAAGGGTGAAACAGGGTTTCACTCCTGTCAAAATCATAGCTCTATACTGCCTGATTTCAGTGGCTTGAGGACAGCAAGTGTCATATCCCAGAATCCCGACCCCACACTCTCTGTCATATCCGTACATACCCGATCCTGATCCAACTTCCGGACCCTCCTCTCCACCACCTCCGGAGTCCTACCCTACCCCCATCCGCTCCGATACCCACCTTCAGATGTGACACCACACCACTCCTCACCTCCTCTCGTCATTCCTCTCCCCATTCCTCTCCCCATTCCTCTCCTCACTCCTCTCCTCACTCCTCTCATCATTCCTCTCATCACCTCCTCTCATCACCTTGTCACCTCCTCTCCCCGCTCCTCACATCACTCCTCTCCCTCCAACCCTCTTCTGCCAACCTCCACCAAGTTACAACCTTCCACCACAGTCCCATACCCTGTACTCAGACACCGCTCGTACCTTCGCTCCGAGATCCCATCATGGTTCCAACCTCGGACTTTGACTCCACCTCAGCTTAAGTCCACTGCATTGGTGACCTCATTTCAAGTAAACTCCATCGCCAATCGGAGTGGATGGGAGAAGGGTAGGAGAGTGATGGAAGGGTGGAGGTGTTGTGAGGAGGAATAGGAGGAGGGTGGCGAGAGGAGTGGTGTTCGGTCCAAGGTGAGTATCGGAGTGGACAGTGATAGGGCAGGAGAAGGATGGAGGAGTGGAGGTGGCATGAGGGGTGAGAGGAGGTGTGGTGTCAGGTGTGGTGTCAGGACCGAAGGTGAATATCGGAACGGACAGTGGTGAGGTAGGACTCTGGAGGTGGTGAAGATGGAGGTCTGGGAGTTGGGTCGGGATCGAGTATGTACGGATATGACAAGTGTCATGCTGTCAGGAACGTGTCGGATGCATATCCGGATGATCTGCAAGGCGCGCAAAGTCATCCAGGCTCATAAGGTCGGAGGGGTGGGACTTCAGCTTCAGCGACTCAGGTGGAGCGCTGCGCTTCATTCTTATGTTGTTGTCCCAATTTCAGACAGGAGCCTTACGATGTAGAGAAGAGACGAGGGGGGAAATCCAAGTCGATATATGAACTGAGGTACATCTGGTGCAACCTACATGTGTTATAAACACAACTAACTAAATAGGACTGGTGTCATATCCATGCATACCCGACCCCGACCCGACTTCCGGACCTCCACCCTCTTCACCTCCGGAGTCATAACCTACCGCTGCCGCTCCGATACTCACCTTCGGTCCTGGCAACACACCTCCTCCTTACCTCTCGCCACCCTCCTACTACTCCGCTCCCCCTTCACAACACCTCCACCCTCCCGTCATCCTCCTACGCTTCCCCCGTCCGCTCCGATACTCACCTTCGGACCTGACTACTCTCCTTTCCGCCACTCCTTCTCCCTTACCTTTCCCCTCTCTCCTCCCTCTGTTACTCCTCCACCACCCTTCCGCCAAGTTACGACCTTCCACTGCTGTCCCGTACTTCGCACTCGGACACCGCTCGTACCTTGCTCCGAGCCTCCGTCATAGTCCCTACCTCGGACTTTGACTCCACCTCGGTCTTAGTCCATTGCATTGGTGACCTCATACTACGTAAACACCATTGCCAATATCCCTCGGACTTTCAACCCCGCCTCCATAACCTCCGTAACCTCCGCAACCCCCGAGCTTCGTGGATCGCCTTCGGCACTCTTGCCGCTTGTAATGTATTTCTCGCGTTTTCCCCTCATCCCTATTTGGGCTACTGCTTCTTCCTATTCTAGCCAGTTAGTCATCATCCCCACTTCCCCTCATCCTCCTGCCCCTCTGGGCCTCGCCCTCCCTACCTCCTTTCGGACGTATCACAGGTCCTGCCTTATGACCTTCGGTACCGCTCCGCTCCTTCTACCCTTTGTTCCCGTTCGGACGTCTTTGTTCCGATTTGGTTACCCTTTGTTCTCCTTGTGCTTTTGCCCCTTCCATTATATATATCGGCGCTTGTACATACTCGTTTTGGTTCAGTCCGAAATCGACCTGAAATGCCCCCTAGAGACTTCCTGCTCACCTACTGTGAAATTAAGGACCAAATGGACAAACAGCAATGGCACAGCGCTCCGCTTGAGTCGCTGAGGCCAAGGTCCCTCCACGCTAAGTCTCCGATTCCACTCCGGAGTCGTCTGTTTCCGCCCGGTTCTAACAACCGGCCCAGAAGGGTGGCAGATCAAGTGCGATATTAATGAATGAAGAAAGAGACAAATAGTTAATATCGGAAAACTTGGTCAACAAAAGGCAAGCAAGAACAACAAGTGGCAAAGGAGGAACAATAGTCCACAAGTGAACAAAAGAGAAAAGGCCATCCGGCCATCTTGTCATATCCATCCCTGGCCATCAACTTCCACTCCCTCCGATCCCTCTGGTCTACCTCCGCTCCTCCTTCACTAACCTCGGAGCCCCTGTATTCCGCAATCACCTCAGTACCCCTTGATGGTCACCACCCCCTCCTTTCAATTTATTACCTATGCCTCCCTAAGTATGGAGCCCCGAAGGCTTCTGGACAGCTCCGACATCTGCTAGCACACTCCCTCCTCCGCTGGGCAATACATTCGCTTGCCCTGCAAGCCCACCTTCAGGCCTATCCCTCCTTTCCCATTTCTGGGTTATCGCCTACCATTCCATTAACCCCGTAACCCGACTTGTCGGTAATACTCAATCAGCTAATGTCTAACCCCGTTAGCTCTGCTCCACCATTTGCAGACCCGCCCTCGTTGTAACTATATATATACTCAACTTGTACATAGGTTACACCTCAGTAATAAAATCGACTAGAGTTTACCCCCTTCAGTTCTGGTTGCCAGTTTAGTAAGTTAGGGCATGGACATGTTACTTGGCACAGCGCTCCTGGCATAAGTCGCTGAGGCCGAAGCCCTCCGCCATGGAGACACTCCCTTGTCTCAACCTGGTCTCTGACACATCTAGCAAGCCATCCGGCTGGCAGGCAGACAACAATGAACCACTCGAATGGGCAACCTTGGTTGGAAGGTACACACAGGGGAGGAAGTGTGGATGAGGGTGACAGGTGGATGGATGGATGGATGGATGATGATGGTAGCGGGTGGGATGGGCCAAGTGGCACTAGGAAGCGTTGACAGAAGTGACAGATATGCCAGGTCGTTGTAACAGGTCTATCACCTAGACTCGAGACAGAGAGAAGGGGGAGGGTTGTAGTGTGCGCGGGTGTGGTTTGTGGGGCTGGGTTTTGGTCCTGGGGCGCTACCAGGTCTGCTAGAACCTCAAACAAACACTCACCTATGTCTCTCTTGGACGTCAAGGCTGAGGATTCTGATAAGAGGGGTCTTAGACGTAAGCAACTAACTCAGAGGGGGTGTTAGGGTCGTGGATGGCATCTCTTGGATGTAACTTCTGCTTGTCCCTTCACGGGTCTATTCAGTACTAACTTGTTATGTACAAGCTATTATCTATTTTATATGAGTTGGAAATGGAATGAATGGAATGAGGGAATGTAAATGGGCCGTTAGGCAACCGTAAATGATGAATATCCAATTGGGAACAAAGAAACAATAAAAGAGATATGAATGAATGGGCAACATATGATAATGGATCCGAAATGGGAATTGTGAAAGTTATCTCCGCAACACTTCGCCACAGCGCCAGCCTATCCTCCCGTCAGCAATCTCCTCGTCTCCAGCTTTCCAACGAGCTCTTATTCATCCCAATTGGTGCAGTACTTCCTGAGATATGGCCATTGACAGGTGCTGTCAAGACCATGTGAGGCTATACACCGTGCTGAGCCATCCGAATATGGGGTTGCCATTCTGGGAAGTGCTCCATGGGTAAAGGAGGAAGGTATAGCATCACCAACGGGTAGAAAAATGGCTGGGTTGTATGTGTGGTTATGGAGATCTGGAGAGGGGGTGAAATTGGCGGCGTGGTTGGGCGTGGGAATTTGGCTTGGGGCTGTCGGGAATGATGGGGAAAATATGGAAAAATATGGAGTGAGTGTATGGAGTGTTGGATAGTGATAGAATGAGTATCGGGAGCGTCAGCGGATATGTAGTGCATGTTGGTGACCAAATTCTGCAGAATCCGACTTTTTGCGGTACACGGAGTTGTCCCCACAACATCGTGACACATGCCCGATGCCTCTTCAACACTGTCTCCAGCAATCAATGGCCAGTACAATGTCACTTTCCCTCTCATTTTATTCCCATCCTCCACACCCTTTGTTTACAAAAGTCTCAAAGTATACATTGATACCACAGTTAATTTATGTTGTGGAGATATTTTGGTCAAGTTGCAAACATAATGTCTGAGTCATTCAACCCAAACAAAAGCTGCAACCGGATGCAAGAAGCCTAGTCACAAGCAAGGTCAAGGCTGCACAGCAGGCCATTTCTAGTAAACAATATGAAGTCGTATTCACAATAATGATTGTATGTACATCGGAGTAAATAAGGAATGAAAAGAAGTCCCAGGTGCATAACCTTCGCTCCTTACAATGGAGTGAGGGGTGGCAGTGTGAATGAGAGCAAGAGATGAGAGTGAGGGTGGATGGCTGGGTACAGTGGAGTGGGCAATGACAGCAGGTGGCCAGGGTGCATTGAGCTCAGTACATCGCATCTCTTAAAGCGGCGCGTGTGTGTGTATGCAGGGGGCTTAGAGGGCGCGAGTATGGGTCTGGAATACAAGTGCACACGTTGGAACGGGTGCGATGATACCAGAGACGGCGCGAGTGTGTGTGAGCGCGTGTTTTTAAGTGTGCACACGTGAATTTCGAGTGGGAATGGCTAGAGAGCGCGAATACAAGTTTAAAAGCGCGAGTGAGAGCCTAGAGTGCACCATAGCATGTCTAGAATGCCTCAGCGCGTGAATAATGCATGAGGAGAGACTGGGGTTATGCTAGTGGTTTGTTTCCAAGATTGCGTGCACGTGAATATCGCGAGTTTTTCCCAAAAAAAGCGTGTGCAGGCATGGGAGACGTGAAAAGCAAGCCCAGAAGTTGAGAGGGTGAGTCCAGGGAGCCATGGGCGCGTGAATTCAATGAGAAGTAAGCAGAGTAAGAGAAGGAAGTGCAAGCGCGATATGTGTGTGGGAATAAGCCTAATTGTGCTTAAAAATGTAGAGGGCCAACCCTGGCCTTAGACTGACATCGGATGCGGAATTTGCTGATTATGAGAATCCAAAAGAAGCCTGTATTTTAACCATTTATTCAATTCATCCATATCGAGTGTTGTTCCGGTTAAAACATAAAGTTTAACCAAGTAATCTATAGATAAATTTTGGTTAAACGGTTAAAACACTGATCTTCATTCAAAATTCCTAGAAAAGCGGTTAAATCGAGAGGTTCTCGACACATGGAGACCTGAGGCTTGGGGGGAAGGTAGCGGCACTCCAGGTACACATTCATGCCCAATTCCAGCTCCTCCGCTAAATTTCGCAAGTCCTGGCAAGTTTTTGCGCTCCTGCGTTGCCTCCTTGCAATTAATTCATTGCTACCAGGGGTTGTCAGGGTGCTGCTGAGTTTGTAATATTGTGAGTTCAGCGAAAATCGAATCGGTCCATTTTTTCCACTCTGCCAACAAATAGAATTCATTCTTAGCAATGTCATTGTCAATCAACTATGAATTTATTATATACAAAAATAAGAAAAGTTGAGCAAAATAGACTCGATGAGGCTAGCAGGTGGGAATGGGGGCAGTAGTCTGATGGAGGCGGTTCCGAGGATGAGGGAAGGGTCAGGGTGACACGGTAGATGAAGGCAACAAAGAGGTGGTAAACTTCTCGGCATTGTGTTCGCAGAACGGAGCGTGAATGTAAATGGAAAAAAGTTAGCTCTCAAACAAGAGGAAGAGGGTGAACGGGGGGAAGAGGAAGAAAGTCCTCCTCGTCGTTGAGTTGTAGATGCACTGGTGAGGGGATCTCCAGACGGTCATGGAGGGTTTCCGATCGGACTCAGAGTCGAAGGTGACGCATAGGGGATGCGTACAGCGTCAGCAGGTTTAGTGCAGTGTCATGCATCGTTGATACAAGATCTACAGCGAACGTAAATGGGCCAGTCAGTTACAGCGTGTTCAATGGGCAAAAACTGCGAAGCCTCTGGGGAACGGACTCACTTCTGGTGTCTCCTTCCACATGTTTCACCCTGCCCATGCATGCAAGACCGAAGTCCGATGCGCACGTGTTGGGAATCCCAGGCATCGGGTGCTGTTTAGGGGATGCAACAGGTAACGTTGGCGCGTCGGTCCTGTCGATTGGGCTGGTCAGCAGCCGAGGAACCAGCCTGGCAAGGTAGTTAACACGAGTCCTTACTGGTTCATCCTCATCCTCGTCCTCAACCAAGGTGGGTGCATGTCAGAGTCCGCGCGTCAGTTCGCACGTAAGAATCTCCCCGGGAAACTAGTCGTTGTAAAAGCTGGGGGGCCAACCCAGCTGGCAATAAGGCCTTATATACATGAGTTCCGCAACTCACAAGAGCGCGGCTACATTGGGAACACATGGTAGCCGATAGAGAAGCGACATGAAATAGGAGAATAGATCATGCGGATAAGGGGGCAATAGCGGGTGAGGGATGACGCGATAGCGGAAATAGCGCATTGAATACAGCCTGTGTTCTAACTACGGCAAATCACACGCAGATATCGGCTTACGGGTACTCAACCTATCCGGATAGGGGTCCGGGCCGGCCGGATAACCGTCCGTGCCCTGACAGTGCAAAAGCCCTTCAGGCTTGCTTGCAGCCGCATCGCGGACCCCCAATGACGAATGCGGTTAGGCAGCATGTGGGTGAGGGCTTTTGTTTTTTCATTGTCGAACTGAATGGAAGAAAAAACAAAAGTGCCTCGGAATCAGATTGTGATTTGGGCGTGGGACCAAGGCAGTTAAGTCGTTTTTACCATTCAATCATTAAAATGGCTGAGATATTGTGACATAGGCACCATTGTCAGAGTACACCTGTGTCCAGCCTGCTTACTCATGATTGATGACACCACTACACAGCCCCATGATCCTTGTGTGAGTACAGTACATGGCAACCAATAGGAAGAATAACATGACAAGAAGACTAATACATTTGGGTAATCATAAGCAAGATGTGGGAAATGCGTGATGCGTGGTGGAAGATAGTGGCATGAGAGAATGAGGGATTTTACCTGCATTCTTCCGATCAACCCGGATCAGCTTACAGCTTCTCTCCTTCCGGCATAGGGGGTCAGGGTAGCCAGATAGGCCATGCCCTGACACCTTCAGGCCCTTGTGTAAAACCTATATTTTTCCATCAGTGCACCAGAGCATCAGTGCAGCTACTCAGACGGTTGAACACTATCCAAGAAGGTTGGTTGACCAGCAACCCCCACATACCATTTTATATTCATTGGGTCACGAGTAGTAGGTGTCCCTGACTGGTATGGTTCGGATCCTGGCTGATTAGCCTGATCAATCTGCGGATCAATCCGATCTGGTAGGAGCCCTAGTTTTGAGTTCACAGTTTGCAGTGCGATTGTGGATTGAAAAATATAACAACAACTGCGGGAGGATTCAGGTGAGGTCTCAGCCAATGGCAACGTTGATGGTGACCAGGCTTGCAAGGCGAAAAGAGTGGCATGTTCGGCCATTTCAGGCGGCGTTCGCCGGTTATTCCCGGGACCAACCCGGCTTGCCACCGGGTCGCGCGTTGCGCGGACCAAGGCAAAAACCGGGTTTCACATTGTGCTGATACACTATATATATGGCTCTTCGGACGTCCTCTCAGTCTTCCTTGTGCTCTCACAATGAAGTTCTCAACCATGGTCATTCCCATTGCTGAATTCGTTTCCACTATCACAATGGCCCTTGCTGCTCCTGTTCGTACCAAGCCGAAGGGTCCAGTAAAGCCCGACTCGTACATTGTGTATGTCTAACACACGGCATAGCATAATACTGGCTGACTCATTGCTTAGCGTGCTGAAATCTGGTGAAGATATGGAACATCATATCGAAGGTATCACTCGGATATCCGCCCGGAGCCCTGGGTCGAAATTTTCAATCAATCACCGGTATAAAAGTAAGTTGATATTAGGGAATTTCGCCTCGTAGATAGGCCAACTATCGTAGGGCTGAATGGCTACTCTGCACATGCAACTGGAGCATCCCTTTCTCGAATTTTCGGTTGCCCCGAAGTTGAATATGTCGAAGCTGACGGCATAGTTTCCATTTACGATGGCCTTCATGACGCGAATGGGGGGCGTTCGACAGAGTTCAATGATGTCTCAGCCGAAATAAGGAATGACCCAGGTGAACCCGGAGGACCCGGCTCTGAGCGGCCAGTGGAAATTGGGGTCATGTCTACCGGTGTCATTCAATCCCACTCCGCCTTTATGAACGAGCAGGGGACAGGGACCCGTGTGATTGAAGGTTTTGTGCGTATCTCATTATGCACTGTCATACATGCTCACCCATATCTGCCCGCGAGCGCAGGCCGTCAATGGCGGTAATCCCTGGGTTGATACCAACGGTTATGGCACGAAGGTGGCCGGGAGGGCAGCGGGGAAATTTTATGGCCCGGCACCCGAGGCGACCATTGTTCCGATCAAGGTTTTCTCCGATTTAGGCAAGGCACTGACGAGCGACATAATCTTAGCCCTCGAATGGGCTACCCAACGAGTTCTATCCACTCAACCCGACCCCATTTCGTCTTAATAATAACCGCCATCTCCCCGCTCGATTACACTTTTAATTACGCCGTCAATGTTGCCGGCAACGAGGGTTTGCACATTATAGTCCCTGCAGGGGACCACCACGAGGACACATCGGGTGTCAGTCCTGCTTCCGCTTTTCGCTCTATCGCTGTTGGCGGTATTGATTGTAGGAATCAGATTGCAGCGTTCTCCAACTATGGAAGTGCAGTTCAGCTTTTTGCCTCAGCCATCAATGCTCCCGTTCCCACGATCAACCACGCGTGGGGGTTTATGAGTGGCACTGTGATGTCAGCTGCATGGGTTGCGGGTGTGGCAGGCAATTGGTTAAGGCACCAGCAAACACTGGTGACGCCTCGTGAGCTAAGGGAAACTTTAACGCGCTACGCCACCAGAGACATCCGGGATCCAACTGGAAAAATGAAGTGGAGGGTACTAGCCTGGTAGTAGTGTTGACTTCTAATCCTATTGAAATAGAACAGTGCTGCATGACCTGCTTCACAATCTTTCCCCTGTGCTTTGCCCGCTTCTTGTACTCGGTCATTTGTGTTTCTATTTTCCTGTTACTCTTTAGCAGGTGCGGATGCACACGGTGAACCTACAAAATGTGAGGGACCGCCGGCGATTGAGTTCAAGTGGTTAAGAGACTCACAAAGTCTTAAGATAATCAGAAGTCGCTGAACCAGAGTCGAACTCGATATTACACTAGAGGGTGTAAAATACAAGATCTCTGTCTTTTCTATCTATCTTTTGCGTCACTGCTCACTCAAAACTCGACCGATTTTGGCGATTCGACATGCATTGGAAAGCGTCCGAGTAGCGCTTCATGATTGTTTGGATGGCGCAGCAATATAAGATTTTTTTCTTGCTGATTTGCACATGAATGGTGGAATAGTATCGTGATTTGAGTGCAACGTTGTGCATGCATGTCCTTTATATATAATAATATAATAATATATAATAATATATATAATATATAATAAAGTCAGGTTGAATGTATGCTTCTATTCAGTTTTTGTATTGTCCTATTCAGTTTAATTAACGTAAGCAATGCAGTTCTCTGAGCCGTGGGAGCTGTGTCAATGTTAACAATTGTACTAGATGACCTATCTTGGTGTAATAATAAAAGATGGAGAGGTCGTTTGAGCGATTCCATTGCAAAAAACCCCATGAAAAACGGTTGAAAACTGAGGGAGATACGAGTGGTGGCCCAAGGGATCTACTACCGTCATAGTAGGTCTACTATGATCTGAATTGATTTTAAAATTCCCACGGCATAGTAGGATTGAATGGAAAGGACTGAATTGGCTCTGAAAGTCAAGTGGCTCGACTACCGTCATAGTAGGATTGAATGGCATAGTAGGATTTTTTTCTCACGGCTAGCAAGTGACGATGTCCACTTGCTTTTTTTCTCACGGCAAGCAAGTGACGATGTCCACTTGCTTTTTTTCTCACGGCAAGCAAGTGACGATGTCCACTTGCTTTTTTCTCACGGCAGCAAGTGACGATGTCCACTTGCTTTTTTTCTCACAGCTAGCAAGTGACGATGTCCACTTGCTTTTTTTCTCACGGCAGCAAGTGAAGATGTTCACTTGCTTTTTTTCTCACGGCAGCAAGTGAACATCTTCACTTGCTGTTTTTCTCACGGCAGCAAGTGGAGATGTCCACTTGCTTTTTTTCTCACGGCAGCAAGTGGAGATGTCCACTTGCTTTTTTCTCACGGCAAGCAAGTGACGATGTCCACTTGCTTTTTTTCTCATGGCTAGCAAGTGACGATGTTCACTTGCTTTTTTTCTCACGGCTAGCAAGTGAGGATGTTCACTTGCTTTTTTTCTCACGGCTAGCAAGTGACGATGTTCACTTGCTTTTTTTCTCACGGCTAGCAAGTGAGGATGTTCACTTGCTTTTTTTCTCACGGCTAGCAAGTGAGGATGTTCACTTGCTTTTTTTCTCACGGCTAGCAAGTGACGATGTCCACTTGCTTTTTTCTCACGGCAGGCAAGTGGAGATGTCCACTTGCTTTTTTTCTCACGGCAAGCAAGTGAAGATGTCCACTTGCTTTTTTCTCACGGCAGCAAGTGACAATGTTCACTTGCTTTTTTTCTCACACACAGGAAATGAAGGGTAACCTTCAACCTCCTGTGAAGCCGCTACAAATGGGAGCCAGGAACTATACAGTTTTCAGCTCTTTGCTGACTTTCCATAATTGGTACCCCCCGTGGGAAGATTCTGGGCGAGCTGCTCGCCCAGAAAGTTCCCACGGTTGTGGCTGTGATGGTTTCTGGGCGAGTAACTCGCCCAGAACGTTCCCACAGTCTGCATGCATGCGGGATTGTGGAACAGTGAAGGGAAAAATAGGAGAAAATGGGGGAAGGGTACCTGAGGGTGTGTGGGGTCAGGGGCTGTGCCCTGACAGCTAGCAAGTGACGATGTCCACTTGCTTTTTTCTCATGGCAAGCAAGTGAAGATATCACCACTGTGCCTTTTTTTTTTCTCACGGCAGCAAGTGAAGATGTTCACTT